>NC_090831.1:123237135-123571406 GCF_028021215.1 Eschrichtius robustus | reverse complement strand
AAAAATATATATATATATATATATATATATATATATATATATATATATATATATATATATATTTGGCTGCGCCGGATCTTTAGTTGCTGCATGTGGGATCTTCGTTGCTGTGTGTGGGATCTTTGTTGTGGCATGTGGGATCTTTAGTTGCAGCACATGAACTCTTAGTTGCGGCATGTGGGATCTAGTTCCTTGACCAGGGATTGAACCCAGGCCCCCTGCATTGGGGGTGTGGAGTCTTGGCCACTGGACCATCAGGGAAGTCCCCAAAATGGATTTTGTTTCATTAAAAAAAAATTTTAGGGTTTCCCTGGTGGTGCAGTGGTTGAGAGTCTGCCTGCCAATGCAGGGGACACGGGTTCGAGCCCTGGTCCGGGAAGATCCCACATGCCACGGAGCAACTGGGCCCGTGAGCCACAATTACTGAGACTGCGCGTCTGGAGCCTGTGCTCCGCAACAAGAGAGGCCACGACAGTGAGAGGCCCGCGCACCACGATGAAGAGTGGCCCCCGCTCGCTGCAACTAGAGAAAGCCCTCGCACAGAAACGAAGACCCAACACAGCCAAAAATAAATAAAATAAATAAATTTTAAAAAAAAACAACACACAAACTTTAAAAAAAAAAAAAATTTAACTTTTGACCCCTTTCACCCATTTCTCCCACCCCTCACCACCCGTCACCACCCCTCTACCTTTGGCAACCACCAATCCATAGGTTTATCCATATGTCTATATCCTTATGTTTTTTATTTACCTCCTGTGAATAACATATAGTTGTTTCTTTAATTCAGTGGCATTCTTTATCTTTTTACTGTGGTATTTCATACATTTATATTTAATGTTAATACTGATAATATTTTGGTTTAAATTTTCTATCTCTTTTGTCCTGCAAGTCCTAGTTTCTTTTTCTCTCCTTTGTCTTCTTTTGTAGACTATAGGAAAAGACCCTCAGAGGTTAGAGATGAGATCCCTGCACCCTGGAATGCAACTGGTGAAAAATCCACAAGTGTCCATTGAGCTAATGGACCCCTCTGCCGAGGGGATCACCAAAAAGATGGTTAGTGCGTGGCTGACAGAAACTGGGACTAGGATGTACATGAGGGAACCAGTAACCTTGTCTGCTGTTGACAGTAACCTAAACTCCTTAGGTTGGAATTTGCATAGAATAAAAAATAGAGAGCTAGAGAATAAAATCATTGGCACTTGCCCTGTGCTGACCTGGGTGTGGACAGATGTATCTGGGTACAGCGATGTTCTCAGTGCCCTCAAAAGTTGCCCTTCAGAGAGGTGCAGAATCAGCTCACCCCTCCCCACCACAGACCCTCCGACTGCCTTTGTTTGGATTGCAGGCTCACCAATGACATGCTTTCTTCCCCCCCACCCCCACCCCGCGTCTGTGCTCTTGCTCCAGCACAGAAGGTTACCTCTGCTTAACAGAGAGAATAGATTCAGCTAAACCTCAACTCCTTGATTTCCCTTCGTATCTCAGAGACATCTCTCCTCAGCTGTCCTTAGTCCTTTCCCTTCCATCTCAGAGAAAAACATTCCCCTCCCCTCCCCCTTCCAAAGTAAATGGCTCCATCTGTACTCTTGTCCTCAGGACTGAATGATTCAATTTTCTCCGTCCTGTTCCCTCCCCAGCCAAAAGTATGGTCAAGTCTCTAGCCTAAGTTAAATTAGGTTTCCCACCTTCCCCTGTAGCTACTGCTGTATTTCTCTCTGGATTACAGTAATTTTCATTTTCCACCTCTGCCTCCACACACTATTCTTCATCTTGCATATCTTATATAAATCACCAAGTCCCACATATTATATCCTGAAAATTTCTCTGGAATTCTTTTTCTCCTCTGTATTTGTTTCCTTACTCTGTATGTGTCACTGGGCAAGTTCTTTAACTCTGTAAGCTTCCATTTCTTTGTCTTAAATAGGGATAAGTTTCTCGTGACATATAAATATGGCAACTTCAGATAAATTGCCCAGCATGGTACTAACACATAGTAGGTGCTCAAAAAATAATATCAGTTAAGGAACTGTCTTTTGGCAAACTCCCAGCCGCTCTCTGTGATGTCTCCTAAGTGACCTCCTGAAATAAAGGAAATGAATTCTCTTCTTTGCAGCCACATCCCTCCCTATGGCCCACAGAACAGTGTCCGAACTCTGAAACACATTTTACACACAGATTTTCTTCAGTCTAATCATCCACCTCCAGCAGTAGGTCACAGTCACACTCTCTCCCCCCTCCCCCCTGCAAAGTCACGGTACACACGCACTTACAACCTACCCCAGATGCACACATACACACTCACACCCACATGCATGGTCACACCCACACACCCCCCACCCACACACACAGACATGCACACATATACCTTTTCCACCCAGAAAGCACTCCCAAAGCATTGCATCTTTGTATCTTTACGCTGTCTGTCTGGTATGCCCTTTCCCCACACTGCCTGGACATGCACCTTCCAGACTCAGCTGACACCCACACCCCCACACACATCCACACAGACATGCACACATATACCTTTTCCACCCAGAAAGCACTCCCAAAACATTGCATCTTTGTTTCTTTACGCTGTCTGTCTGGCATGCCCTTCTCCCACACTGCCTGGACATGCACCTTCCAGACCCAGCTGACCCCCCCCATCTCTGCAAAGCTGTCACGAAGTCAACCCTCAGAGCAGCCCAGCTGTGCTCTAAGCTCCTTTCTATCACATCCAACATATTTTCATGTTGCAAATCACTCTTCCCTGTGAGAAAGAGTGAAGGATGAACCGTCGTGTCTAGATTTCACTCATCCCTGGGTCCTCTCAAGACCTGGCCTCTTGCTCGGCAGAGTAAGCATTTGAGGAACTTAACTGACGGACTGATCGCTCTCTAGGTTTTGTTCTTGGCCATAGAGAGAGAGATGGGGGAGAGGAGGCTTCAGGGCTGTGGACAGAGGGTTCCCCGTGGACCCGCTTGGCCGGGGGACAAGGGGAAGAGACCGCTGCCTGCTGCCTGCGGGCTAACCCCACTGATTCAGAACTGCAAAGCAGGGGGTGTGGCTCCAGCACTGCAGAGGTACCAGTTGTTCATTCATCTGCTGGGTGACAGGATGCATAGTAGCTTAGACCTAGTCCGCAGACTAAGAAAGTCTGGTTGACATCTCCATGCCCACTACTTACACATAATTTTATTCATTTAACTGTTGTTGTTGTTGTTTCTTGGCATTTTAAAAAAATTTTTATTTTATATTGGACTATAGTTGATTTACGATGTTGTGTTAGTTTCAGGTGTACGACAAAGTGATTCAGTATACATATAACTGAATCACTTTGTACGACAAAGTGATTCAGTTATATGTATATGTACCTTTGAGTAGTTTCTAAAACCTACTAGGAGTGCACTGGACTAATGCCTTCTGACCCTTTACTGATTATAATGGGGTCAAGGGGATGAGCCCGAAAGCATCCAGGGACATCACATGGCCTCCTACTATGCCACCCTGAGAGGGAGGTTCTAGGGTTGTTCCTACAAACCCCAACGAATGGGGATCTCCTAAATCTTCAATGGGGACCCATGTAACATGCATGTAGCTAAGTTTAGCTACCAAAATTGCACATAAACTAGGAGGCACCTGGATTTGAACCAGGGACCTCTATTTTTATTGAAGTATAGTTAATTTACAATGTTGTGTTACTTTCAAGTGTACAGCATGATTCAGTTTTATATATATATATATATATATATATATATATATATATATATGTATATATATATGTATATATACATACGCACACACATATATTCTTTATCCATTCATCTGTTGGTGGACATTTAGGTTGTTACCATGTCTTGGCTATTGTAAATAGTGTTGCTATGAACATAGGGGTGCATGTATCTTTTTGAATTAGAGATTTATCTAGATATATGCTCAGGAGTGGGATTGCAGGATCATATGGTAGTTCTATTTTTAGTTTTTTGAGGCCCCTCCATACTGTTCTCGATAGTGGCTGCACCAATTTACATTCCCACCAACAGTGTAGGAGGGTTCCTTTTTCTCCACACCCTCTCCAGCATTTATTATTTGTAGACTTTTTAATGATGGCCATTTTGACTGGTGTGAAGTAATACCTCATTGTAGTTTTGACTTGCATTTCTCTGATACTTAAAGCTATTGAGCATCTTTTCCTGTGCCTTTTGGCCATCTGTATGTCTTCTTTGGAGAAATGTCTATTTAGGTCTTCTGCCCATTTTTTGATTGGGTTGTTTGTTTTTTACATTAAGCTGTATGAGCTGTTTGTATATTTTGAAAATTAATCCCTTGTCAGTAGCATCGTTGGCAAATATTTTCTCTCAGACCATAGGTTGTCTTTTCGTTTTGTTTATGGCTTCCTTTGCTGTGCGAAAGCTTTTAAGTTTAATTAGGTCCCATCTGTTTATTTTTGTTTTTATTTCCATTACTCTAGGAGACGGATCCAAAAAAATATTGCTGCAATTTATGTCAAAGAGTGTTCTGCCTATGTTTTCCTCTAGGAGTTTTACAGTATCCAGTCTTACATTTAGATCTTTAATCCATTCTGAGGTTATTTTTGTATGTGGTGTTAGAGAATGTCTAATTTCATCCTTTTATATGTAGCTGTCCAATTTTCCCAGCACCGCTTATTGAAAAGACTATCTTTTCTCCATTGTCTATTCTTGCCTCCATTGTCACAGATTGACAAGTGCGTGGGTTTATTTCTGGGCTTTCTATCCTCTTCCATTGATCTATATATCTGTTTTTGTGCCAGTACCAGAACCAGGGACCTGTTCATGTGCAGTCAGATGCTCTACCCCTGAGCTATACCCCCAGGAACACTAGTATAGTCTAATTAACATCTTTCATTTGTGTGGTAACACTCAACTCTGCAAAATTAAGTTATAGATCTCCTCCAGGACTGACTTTTTGGAAGCTGCCAGACCGGGCTTCTAGTAAAACATCTTCCCTCTGGCCTGCAGCTTTCCAGTCCTCAGTCCCTGGGTGGGGTCATCAATAAGGAGAAAAGGAGAGAAGCTGCCTGAAGAACCCCCAACCCATTTCCCATTACCTTGGTTTAGCCCAAGAGCTGGACAAAGGTCTCCAAAACTACCCATCTACCCTATCTGGGCTCCCAGCCGTTTGCTTCCATAGGTCTGACCACCCTCCCCACTCCACTGTGCCAACCTGTCTTGGTGGGAAGGAGGGGTGAGGGTGATAATTTAGGGTTACCTTTTTTTTTTTGGCTGCGTTGGGTCTTCATTGCTGCGCGTGGGCTTTTCTCTAGTTGCTGTGAGTGGGGGCTACTCTTCGTTGCAGTGTGCGGGCTTCTAATTGTGGTGGCTTCTCTTGTTGCAGAGCACAGGCTCTAGGCGCACGGGCTTCAGTAGTTGTGGTAGGCGAGCTCAGTAGTTGTGGCTTGCTGGCTCAGTAGTTGTGGCGCACGGGCTTAGTTGCTCCGCGGCATGTGTGATCTTCCCGGAACAGGGCTCGAACCCGTGTCCCCTGCATTGGCAGGCAGATTCTTAACCACTGCGCCACCAGGGAAGTCCCTAGGGTTACCATTTATTGTCTGTTCCTGGGAAGTCATCTGTAGCTACAGCTCTCTGGTCTACCCTAAAAAAGCCCAGCAGTCTGCATCAGGGGCCTTGCCTTCTCTCTGAGGATCCAATAGAGTTGGAGAAATGAGAAACATACAGAAAAAAAAAGTCCTGATGCCATGAGGAGGATAGATACCTAGAGTATTAGTGCAGGAAGACATGGGAAGAGGCTCCACCCAGACTGCTGTTGTACAAGGGCTGACCTGTAGCTTCCAGTTTCAGGTAGGATCCTAATTGATGGATGAAGGAAAATGGAATGAGTAACAGCGTCCATGAATAGAAAATCCAATATGGCAGGGGGTACCTAGATTTGAGACAGGGACCTCTTGATCTGCAGTCAAATGCTCTACCCCTGAGCTACACACCCCCTACTTATTATAGGTGTCTAATAAACACCTTTCACCTTCATGGTCACACCCAGAACTCCTGCAACATACTGGAAGTTTCTACTTATTTCTAGAGAGCTGGTAAGACCAGCAACTTATTCCTCTACAAACTCAGTCCAGAGAGGTCGTCCCCCAGGCCCCAGAGTTCCACAACCCTACGCCTTCACATGCCTGCATCTCCCCCTTTTCCTCAGCGTGTGGTGACAGCAGCAGCCTGGAGGAGCATTGACATTTACTACCGGAAGTGCCTTTAGAACGTATTTGTCTGTTTTTCTCTTGTTCTGCACTACAAAACAGCAAATTGAAGAGATCCTGCCCAACCTCTTTGGAAACACATGCAGTACGTACACCAGAAGGTGTCTCTTCAGTCTTTGTATCTGTGCATTAAACCCCAGGGTGCTGGTGGGGACAGCTGGGGAGGTTGGTGAACTTCCCAGTCCCTAACCTGGATCTTTTTAATTTTCCTGAAGTTGGTGATAACCTCATGTCTCTTAGGCTAATATTTTATCTAAGTAAGCGGATTGCAACTACGGCTATATTATTATTGGCTATTATTATTCCCTTGCTTTGGAGGAGAAAACCTGCCAGGGATAATGCAGGATTGACTTCAGCTTTTTGCTTTTAACTATTGTTTTTGAGTGCATGAAGAGGTTGAGTGGAGTGAGAGGTCCCCTGACCTTCAGAATAAGAATTTCAAGTGGAATAAAACAGTGCAGTAAACTCATACACTGAAGTCTGTGAACTGCAGGAGTGAACTAGCTAGAAGCGCCCCCATATGGTCATGATGTGGGTTTATTGACCTGAAGTAAGAGCTCCTGCAAGAGACAACTGGTCCACCATCTAGATGCTGCCACAAAGAATAACTGAGCACCAATTAGAACAGAACAGAAACCACTGCCTTTGCCAGCCTTCCTCCAGTATTCCATGGTCAGCACTGAAAGCAGGTCACCTGGCTCATCTTCCTGAGAAAACATATGCTGCAGCTCACTCATCCCCACGGGCTCTGTGAGTCTCTGCCACTCAGACCGGAAGCAGGTGTCCAGGGTGCATTTCCAGGGGCCCTGTTCAAGGCTGGTGACTGAGGTCCTTGCGTGAGTGCAGGGGGGCAGGGAAGTAGCCCTTAGACGTGGCACACGGCCTCATGATTGAAAGTGGCTTGCAGCCCCTAGTATGTAGCAGCCAGTCGCTGGCAGTCAACGTGCACTCCAAACAGCCCCCTTGCTGCCTTTTCTTTAGTTCCTTTTCTCTGTGCAGACCCTGCTGAAGCAGCTCAGGACGGAGAGACTGGAGCCCTGGGGGCCTCCTGCAAGCACTGCCCTGTGCTCCGTAATGGGGAGAGCATACAAGAGGCATCAAAGCTCCCATTCACCCCCATGGCGGTGCCTGTGCATGGTGAGGTGGGACGTGCCCACAGGAAAGGTGACATCTGCAAGGCTCTAAAGATGAGTGTTAATGGGGATGGGGGTCGGGTCAGCCCTGGAGAAGTTCACCTGGGGCTGCAAGAAGCTAGAGAGGCTTTCTGGCAAAGATCTAAACGGTCCAACCTCTCTTCTGTCCTACGAAGACTCAATTCCACAGGGCCCAGAGGTAAAAAGGCATTGCTTCAATCAGAAATCTGAAAGGTTGTTGTTGGAAGGTGGATATATTGAATAATATCCTCCTAACCAAGAAGGAACTTTAAGACTGAAAAATGAAGCAGGCAACTCCATAAAGTACAAATACAAAGCTTATTGTGGATAACTTACATAGGGTAGGATCTGGCGGACGGCAATCCTGAAGCATTGGCAGCTGCACTCTGCGCTGCCCACAGGGGTGCGGGGGATTTAAAGGGGCCAAAGCTAAAGATAGACTCTGACTACTAAGGCAGAAGCATGTCCACACTGACGGAAACCAGGGTTTGTTCCTCCCCCTGGGGATCTCATGACCATCAAGCACCTGGGTTAACACAAGGCACTCTTCCAGTGTTCATCTCAGATGAAGGCAAGGGTAAAAGTTGATGGGGAACTTACCTGTCTTGGGTGCATTCCTTGTTGAGTAGGCTGGAGTTCAGTCATGCGGAAGGCGAGGGGGTAGGACTGCCGGCCTGAGATGAAGCTGACCAAATGGGGTCAGTGTGGTTCAACCACGCAGGCTTGTTATAACTGTCTAACAAGCACCTGTGTAGCCTCTGTTTACTTTCCATCCACCCATGAGGACAGTTCCACTGCAAACTAAACCCATTCCCTCTCACCTTCTCTTTCCCCCAAGCCTGGACCCCCTACCACCTGGCAGCCCTGCAGCTTCTCCTCCCCCCGATTCGTGGCAAGTCACCTAAAGCCACTGATGTTGTGTCCTAGAAGGGCTTTTAGAACGCTCCAGAACAGCAGGTGCTAAATGTGGCACCGGAGAAAATCATCTAATGCTTCTGTGATATGAGTGGATGAAAGGAAGGAAGGGTGCTGTTGAAAAGCAAAACTTTGCAGGCCTAACAAAATCTGAATCTCTGGAGAGGGGGCCCAGGGAAAGTGTATGTTTACATTCCCACAATGCTCGGGTGAGCCTTGAGTCCGCATGATCTTGGCTAGAACCACATTTCTGGTTCTAGGACTTTCCATTGCCCCCGCCCAGGAGATGAGCTAGACAAGCTTCCTTCCTACCCGCCCCCCCACCTCCTTTACCAATTATTGCACCCCTCAATCTGCCGAGTAAGAAGAGCCCACCTGAAGGTGCCATTTGGTGTAGGTACTAAAACAAAGCTTATTTCAGGGGACACCTGGATTTGAACCAGGGACCTCTTGATCTGCAGTCAAATGCTCTACTACTGAGCTATACCCCCCTGCTTGTTAGGAGTATCTAATAAATACCCTTTCACCTGTGTTGAAATGCTCACACCCACTGTGGACTGAAATTTCTATTGATTCTCAGAAAGTTCGGGAGATAGGGAAATTTTGCTTTACAGAAAGCTAACTTTCTAGCCCTCTTCTTCCCCATAGATCCCCCTCCCAATTTTGGCCCCCAGAAACCTTCTCTGCTCACAATCTTGCAGTCTCATTTTTCTTGGTACCACTTGGAAGGCACCTGCTGGTTTCTAAGAGCCGGACCACCCCTGCTTCCTTCCTCCCTCAGCAAGCTCCATCTGCTTTCAACTTGCCTGCAGCACTCTCTTCTCCACCCTCACCGCTGTCCTGCGGGATGGACTGGGGGCTCCGTTGCCCGACTCATCCTCTCTGCTCTTCTTTCCTCTCATCACAGCTACTTCTTGGCTTTTGGCAGGGTCTTGACTGAATCCAGACAAATTACTTGAATTTTTTGCCGAAGAGGCCACAACCCCCATCCTGGGGCCCGGGAAGCCGGTCCAGCTGTCCCAAGGGGCCTCAATCCAGAAGGTCAGCACAGCTGGAGCAGCAGGGACTTCCCTGAGAATCAGGACCAGGGATGCCTCTGCTGGATGAACCCCTGGCCTGAGGCATAGCACCGCGCTCCTGAGGAGTGAACCTAGCCCCTGGCCAACGCCACCCGGAGATCTAAAGGCCATGTAGACCTCAAAAGTGTAGAGTAAAGACAACTGCCCAAAGGTGGTGAAAGTGCCTGTTATATCTGTGTCCAGGAGACCAACGTTGGGAATGTACAGGGGTTTGCAAAGGAAACCCCGGACAAGGGAAATATCCCCCCACATCATCCATCAATTTAATTTAGTGACATGTTACTTACATTGTTGCAAAGTAAAAAGGTAATCTCTCTATTTTTCTACAGTGACTAACACAACACTGAGCATGAAAGTAGGTATGCAATAAATATTTGTTGGATGGAAGTAAAGATAGCAAAATTAGCAAAGGTATCTAAGTATGGAATAAATGCAAAATATCTCAGATACCACCAGCCAAATGAACACTTCTGGTATTTTCACGTCTGTTTCTCCAAACGTGTGCAAATACATTCCCCTGCGTTTGGGTTCGACTCCTTCTTGCCAGAGATAAGCCAGTTCACAGTTCATGACACTCGTTCACCAGCTATTCTCCCTCATCAGTCTTCTGGCTCCCTTAGAAATGTTCCCCTCTCTTACTGAAAAGTTTAAAAACATGGAAAGACTTAGAAGAATACCCGTATAAAAATTTCTCTTGTTAAAAAAGAAGGACTCAGGAAATCCTTGGCAGCCCAGTGGTTAGGACTCAGCGCTTTCACTGCCCGGGCCCGGGTTCAATCCCCAGTCGGGGAACTAAGATCCTGCAAGCGGTGTGGCAGGGCCAATAAATAAATAAATTAATTAATTAATTACATCTTTAGAAAAAAAAAAAAAAAGGACTCAAAAAATATCCAGCAGGGCGTCTCTAAAACAAATAAACACACCTCCACCAATCGTCACACCCAGTGGTCAACATCATAAGGCTTCTCTTGAGAACTGGAAACAAGGCAAAGATGTCTGTTAGCATTGTTTCTATTTAACATTGTACCTAAAACCAGAGGCAATGTATTAAGATTTTAAAAAAGTGGAACAGGAGGAACAAAACACCCATTGTTCATAGATAGTATGATTATCTTGATAGAAAACACAAAGTAATCTACAAATTAGATGAACTATCAAGTTTAACACATTGCAAGATAAAGTTATTAAAAATCAACTCCTATACATAATAATGAAGAGTTAGAAATAAAATCTTTTAAAATATGTCACTAAAAATAGTATCAAAAATGCAGGATCCCTAGGAATAAATATAAGCTGTACAGAACCTTTATTTAAAATATTTTAAGGCTTCACTGAAAGACATTGAAGGGGACCTAAATGAAGAGATATGCTCTGTTTTGGGGTAGGACAAAATAACAATTTTGTAAAGATGTTAATGCTTCCCAAATTAGCCTATAGGTTTAACGTAATTGCAGTCAAAATCCCGGTTATGATTTTTATAGTCTTTGACACACTGATGTTAAAAGTTATGTGGGAAAAGAAAGAGCTGGGAATAGCTAGTGTTTTCCTGAAGAATGAGAGCTGGACAAGGCAATTAGTCCTATCAGATATGAAGAGTTATTACAGTTTAAAGCTGTAAGACAGTGTAGTGTTGGCACAAGGATAGACAAATAACAATAAAGCAGAATATAGATCCCAGAAATGGACCTATCTATAGAGAAAAACTGATATATGAGAGAGGTGGCATCGTAGTGCAGAGGGGAAGGGGGTGGACTTTCTGATAAATGGTGCTAAGACAATTGGATATCCATACACAAAATAAATTCCAGGAGGATTCAAGACTTAAATATAAAAGACAAATCTTCAAACTTTTAAAAGAAAATATAAGAGAAAACCTTTATGACTTTGGAGTAGGAGAAGGATTTCTTAATCATGACACACATAAATACCATAAAGAAAAGGACTGATATATTCTAGTTCATTGAAATTAAGAGCTTTTGTGTACTAAAAGTCTCCAGACAGAAAGTGAAAAGATGAGTCATAGATCAGAAAAAGAGATGTGTCAATCATGTGTCAGTCAAGATATTGTCAGAAAATAGAAAGTACACTAGGCAGTTCAACAGAGAGAATTTAATACAGGGAATTGGTTAAATAGGTGCTAAGGAGATAAAACAGCAGAGAGAGAACTGCAAGGTAATGCAGAGGTAATAACTCCAGGAAGCAGCTCTCACTCCTTGTGCTGACAGAAAAAGGAAAGAGGTTGCAGTTATCAGAATGCAGAAGCTGGAAGGAGGGGCTCTGAAGAGTTGGGACTCAGACTTGTGAGGATGCGGCGCTGCCCAGCTGGTGCTGGTACCTCAGGATCTCAGAAGGCTGGTCTCCCAGAGACAGAGCACTGACAGTAAGGCTGGTCCTAGGAGTGCCAAATGAAAGCTGAGAATGAAAACCAATGCTGCCAGTGTGGAGGGACATGGCTAGGGCTACACTGACAGGAGCAAGCAGAACAAAGCAAGTTCTGATCTGCTTTCCATTATTATAGATTACCTTGCATTTTCTAGTAGGTTATGAAAGTGGAATTATACAACATGCACTCTTTTTGTCTTGCTTCTTTCACTCAATATAACTGTTTTCAGATTTGCCCATGTTGTTGCATGTATCAATAGTTCACTCCTTTTTAGTGCTCAGTAGTATTCTACAGTATGGGTATATATATATTAAGTTTTGTTTACCCACTCACCGCTCACCTGTTAATTGTCATTTGTGTTATTTCCAGTATTTGGCTATGACAAATCAAGCTGCTATGACATTCATATACAAATCTTTGGATACATGCTTTCACTTCTCTTGGGTAAATATCTGCAAGTAGAACAGCTGGATCAAAGTGATTGTAACATTTTACATTCAACCAAGAGTGTATTCCCATCGGCAGTTGCTCCATGTCCTTGTCAACACTTGGTAGGGTCAGTCTTTTTAGTTTTAGATCTTCGAAGGGGTGTGCAATTGTATGAGGTGGTTTTAATCTCATTGTGGTTTTAATTTGCATTTCTCTGAGGACTAATGATATTGAACACCTTCACCTATGCTTGGGATAGCTGGAACTACTTTCCCAGAATCATTTCCTCGTAGAGGTTTGAGTTAGAGTTGGCCAAAATGAGAATTCGCGTGATATTTGGGAGGTGGAAGTGAAGCAGCAGGCACTGCTCTCTGAAAGTTGTTGCAGTTGGGTGTGTGACAGCCAGACACAGACACCAACAGATTCCAGCCTATCTGCAACCACCCCCGTCGTGTCCAGCTTCTCTTCCCAACTGCGTGTCCATCAACAGGAGCCCCAGTGCTACCACCAGATACTTAGCTGAGGACCTACAGAAGTAGTAACTATGCAGAAGTATTGATTTCCTATCAACTTTTTCACCAGCCCCTTCACTGTTCCCCTCCAGGGGTGGGATATGCTTGGCTTCCCAGATCCCTCTTCACCTCCGACTTTCCACCTTGCCTTGCTTTAGGGAGGCTCATAAGATGACTGTTCTTTGATCCTCCAACTCCCCCTTCTGGACTGTTACTTCTCCCAGCTCATGATATAATTGTGTAAGGTCTTATTTCCATAATAATTCCATTGTTCCGTAATACTTACAGTGATTCTTCTTCTCTGATGAATACTGACTGGCTCATCTCACTGGGTTTTTTTTTTTCACTTTTTCATGCATGTATGAAACTGCATGAATCATTCAGCCTTATGAATAATAAAAAATAATATACCTGTGTAATCTCACACCCAGATCAAGAAATAGAACATTATTCAGAGGTGGATGGAAATGAGATATAAGGGATGGAGTAGAGAATTGGTCTTCCCTGAGTGTACAATTTTATATAGCCTTGACTTTGGAATTGTTTTACTGTTTTACATTTCCAAAAAATAACTCAAGTATGAAGAGATGAAGCTGAAAATAAATATAAACAAAACCCAAAAACCTAATGTTATATCACATCGGTAACATGACCACAAAGAAGAAAACAGCCTCAGTGGTATATATTCTAAGGGGAAAAATAGATACTGAACTTTACCTAGGAAGTTGTTTTGGTGTAATTTACAAAACCTATGGTTTTGTTTTTAATATTTATTTATTTATTTTGGCTGCCTCGGGTTTTAGTTACAGCACATGGGATCTTCGTTGCAGCATGCAGGATCTTTAGTTGCGGCATGCGGGCTCATAGTTGCAGCATGCGAACTCTTAGTTGCAGCACGCATGCGGGATCTAGTTCCCTGACCAGGGATGAATCCCGGTCCCCCTACATTGGGAGTATGGAGCCTTATGCACTGGACCACCAGGGAAGTCCCCCACAAAACTTACGTTTTTGAGAAACTGAGTAAATATATTGATATTTGGGGGAACCAGAGTTCTAATAGTGGGAGACAGGAGGTATAAATATGGAATGAAGATAGGCAAGGAAGAACTGTGGAGTTGGACTGGAATCATAAGTAGCTGTGTGAATACACAAGCACACAGCGCACACACACACACACACACAAGTACACACGTACATTTTCTAACTCTGCCCTCTGAAAAGGTGCTAGAAACAACACCTCAGTTGCAATGAGCACTCCTAATGCCCATATCGTGGTTATTAAACACCATTTAAAAGAACCAGAGGGACTTCCCAGGTGGTGCAGTGGTTGAGAATCCTCCTGCCAATGCAAGGGACACGGGTTCGAGCCCTGGTCCGGGAAGATCCCACATGCTGTGGAGCAACAAAGCCTGAGCGCCACAACTCCTGAGCCCGCGTGCCACAGCTTCTGATGCCCGCGTGCCTAGAGCCCATGCTCCGCAATAAGAGAAGCCACCGCAGTGAGAAGCTTGCGCACCGCAATGAAGAGTAGCCCCCGCTCGCAGCAACTAGAGAAAGCCTGCGTGCAGCAACGAAGACCCAACGCAGCCACAAATAAATTAAGAAATTAAGAAGAAAAAAAAAAAGAACCAGAAACTTGGAGATTTGGCTGATTCCACAGCTGGGTAAGAAACCTAAAATGTGAACCATGGAACATTTTGTGACAGGAAGTAGGAACGTGCTCAAAAACTGATGGGAACATGTCAACAGAACACAGGGCCAGCTTGAAGAGGCTCACCGCTAGCTAAATTTGGGACAATTTGAGCATCAAAACAAATGGAGGAATGTGTTATAGCTCATTAAATTAGAGAATCCATGAATCCATGTTAGTAGGTTTTTTAAAAAAAATTTTTAGGTAGAGAAAGGAAAGCTTTACAAAATCTTTACCAACAAATCAACCAATAAATGTAAAAAGGATAGAAATATAAAAATCTTCATTTTATGACCATCATTGTAAAAACTAACTTAGATAAGAGTTTCAGAGAGCATCCCTTGTACCAGCTCTGTACCGACTTTTTAAAAATTGTAATTTTGTGAAGGTTTTTTTCTCAATATGCCCCAAATTATACAAGCTTCAGGCCCACAAAACAGGGGTCCACCCTTGGTAGAGGGGATGTATTATTTGGGAAGGAGAGATCACGTGGAAGAAGAGCTGGTGGGCGGGGGGGAGGTAAAGGACCTCGGGGCAGATTCCAGAACATTCTCCTGTAGTGAAAGGGTCGACTTTGCGTGCTCAGGAATTTCCTCCAAAAGGCAAAAGGGTGCAGGGGCTCCGATCGGGAAATCCCTATCCCCTACCCTCAACCCCACATTTGAGAGGCAATCCCGGAGAGCTGGGGGTGGGGCGGAGGGGACACGAGTAAAACAGCTGGGCTAGCATCAGTGAGAAAAAGAAAATCAGGCACTCGGAACAGACCTCTGTCAACCGTGTGAGTACAGTGTCGCCCCACCGCCATGCCTGGGGAGAGTCCACTTTCATACCCAAAGAACGCATCCGGGATGACCCCCTTGCTGTACGTTCAGCCCAGGCTGATGAAGCGAAAACAAAGGGCACCTTAAGACCCCGGCGGCCAGACCCGAAGCCCAGCAGAGTACAGAGCACGTGGTGCGCAGGTCCCTCTTCAGCAGAGTCCCACTTAGAGGAAATTCTCAAAGGAAATGCATCTTCACGGCCACATGGGGGCGCCATTCAAAGGCCCCTTCCATCCGCCGGCCCCGGTTCGCCCCTTAAGTTTTCCGACTGATAAATTTATTTTTCTCTCCTTGTTTTAAAATTACTATTCTTGTTATTACAAAATATTATAAAATATTACTGTTGTTATTACGAAATTTTAAAAAATTAAGTTAGAAAATGTATAAAAATGGCTTGTGTTCTCACTGTTAAAGAAAACTACTTGACTATATGCTTCCAAACCTCCCAATGATAATATATGTAATCATTTTATAATCATTTTATATATATTATATATACAATATATATATAATCATATATATAATAATATAATCATTCTGGACAGACTGGACAAATATCATGAACATCTTCCCATACAAATTTCTTCACCAAAATAATTTTAGGTGATGGTATTGTGTTCCGTTATCCATCCCATTAAAAATATTTTTTATAGCTAACCCACACTTTATAGAAAGTTCTAAGTGGCTGCCTACAGGGATTTAGTGAGCTATATTCCTATTGTTGGAAGAATTTTTTCCCTTTCAAATCAAAGGTAGACATGAGGTACAGCTGTCCAAGTAAGTAAACACACAAGAAGCCCAGATCTCCCCGCAGGACCTAAAGCAGCAGAGGCGACGTGGCGGGCGCCCCAGGGGAGAAGGCGCTGGTCTCCTGGGGTTCGCATTGGTGGGGGGGCGGCCGCCGTCGCCGTGGTCACCGGGGGCGGCCCGGCTGCCCCCTGGAGCGGGGAGATCCTTTTTGGTTATCGAGTCCCTCGGGGCGCGGGGGACCAAAGCCCGAGGCTCTCGCGGCCGGCGGCAGGTCTGGCGCTGAGTCCGGGCGGCGACTCAGCGCGCACCCGGCCGTGTTCGGTGGGCCTAGGGGTCGGGGACTCGGGGGATCGGGGTGTCGGCGGAGTGGCAGGCCAGTGGGTCGGTAAGATCAAGGGGCCAGGGGGATCGGCGGGCCGGTGGATCAGGGGCCGGGGGGTTGGCAGGTCAGCGGCAGGGTGGGTCGGCGAGTCGGCGGGTCGGGGGTTCGGTGGGTCGGGAGGCCGGCGGGCCGGGCAGTGTCCGGGGCTCGGCGGGCAGGCGGGTGGCACAGCGGCAAAGGGCCGCCGGGCGGGGCTGGGCGGGGCGGGGCGGGCGCCGCGCCTGCCGTTCGCCTCTCCGGGCTGCAGGTGGGGCTGTGCGGCCGCGCTGCCTCCAGGAAGCCTCACGGGCCTGCGCCGGCTCCCAGGATGCAGTGTGGACCGGCCGGGCGCTGACGGCGGCGGCGCGTCTGCGGGCGGAGCGGCGCGGGCCGGCCAGCGAGGAGCGCGGCGACGCGGGCGGGGACGGCAGGGCCGGGCGGGCGCCGCCTGCGGAGAGGCCGGGGGCCGGCTCGCGTGGGGCCGCGCGGCGGCGGCGGCGGCGGCGACTTCCTCCGGGCCGAGCCGGACAGCGCAGGGCCATGGCCGAGGCGGCCGCGGCTCCGGTAAGGGCGGCCCGCGCGCACGGACGTGCGGACTCGGGGCCGGGGCGGCCCGGGCCCAGCACACGGCGCCGCAGGCCCTAGGGAGGGACTCCGGGGGCCGGGCCGGGCCGCCGGGCCTGGGGCTCCGGCGAGCGGGACGCGGGGTCCGCCGGGGCCTAGGCACCCGCCGGCCAGGCCCCCCGTTCCGGACCGAGCCTGAGCAGGGCGGGACCGGCCGTCCGCGCACCAGAGGCCGCCCCACGCCGAGTTCCTGCTGCCCTCCGGGGCTTCCTGCCCCCGCCCCATCCGCTGGCCCCCTCGTCTCCGCGCCCCCCACCCCGCGTCTCCTTTCTCTGCCCACCGCTCAGCCTTGCGTTCCCTTCCCCCCAGCTCCCCCCAGCGGCCTGGTGGCACCTGGGAGGCGTCCCGAGCGGCGGCGATTCCGCTGGCACCGAGGCCCCTCTGCGTGCCCGGCTCGCTCGGGGTCGGGGCGGAAGACAGCTGCTCCGGTTCCTAGAGGGACGCAGGCACGGCACCAGCCCTGTTAGGCGTGATTTTGTCCTCACAGCAAACCTAGGGGGTAGGCTCTGATTCTCTGTCATAAAAGAGAAAAACCCGAGGCCTAGAGAAGTTAACTTGCCCAGGATCGCACGGCTAGAAAAGGTGTGGAAAGACAGGGTCGCTCTGTGTGCTGGGACACACTGGTGCTTTGGGGGAAGCAGACAGGTACACTGGTGATGGTAAAGCAAAGCAGAAAGAGGTGCGTGCACCTTCCTGGCCCGTGCTGCTGTGATTTGAGCTGGGCTTTTTGGGAAGGCTAGGATTTCACCGGGCTGAGCTGAACCCGTGGAGCTTTTCAGGTAGGGAGGAGGCTTGGACACAGACTGGCAGGCAGTGCCGGGCATGGTCAAGGAGGAGACAGAAGTCGTTTGCCTGGAAAAGATGGTTTTGGTAGGGAGGCACGGGGAGAGGAGGCTGCAGGGAGAGTTGGAAGGGGTTTGAATGCCTGCCTGGACTTCATCATATGGGTGGGGAGCCATTGAAGGATTTGGAGTTCTCTTCCCATCCGCTGTTCTCAAGCGAAGAGTTTACGCTTCCCTGGCAGGAGTCTGAGGCCAGCCCCATCTTGTCCAACCAACATTCAGTGAGGAGCTGGGCTTGAGTAGAAACAGTCGCCACCTCTCACCAAATAGTGTGAAGGCCTCACGTGAGGCTCCCTGGCCCCGTTAAAATGTAAGAAAACTGCGTGTGCCTTATTTATAAGGTCGGAGTTTATGCAGATGCCCTTTTCCTGCAACACAAAGATTATAATAATGGCAGTCAGATGCTCTTGGAGGCTGAGTGGGATTTCTGGGGATGGGGAGCTGGGCGATAAAGTGAAAGGACACTTCTGAAGCAAACGTTTAGAGGCTGGGGTCGTATGTCAGGGATTGATCAAGAGAGGAGGAGTGAGGGGAAGGGAAGAAACGTGGCCTCACGCCCAGGGGCAGGGCTGCGCCAGCCCAAGGTGCCAGCCCAGTGCAGTCTTTGCAGCCTCAGAGCAGAACCACCTACCTCTTGAGCAAGAGTCCCACATCCAGTTGTTTCTGTGCCAATCCAGCTCCTCCGCATCCTTTGAGGCCCAGCTAAAGCCCTACCTTCTTCAGGTCAGAGGTCATCTGATCCAGCTGCCTTCCAAACAACCACAAAATCCCTGATGCTCTGTCCTTGACAGTTTTTTCAGCTTCTGCTCAAACTCTCCTGTCACTATTTTCTGAGGCATCCACCCATGTTCTAGTTCTCAGTGACTTTCTCTAAATGAATCCGCACTGGTTCCTACCAGTCACTTTTTAATTTTGCAAATAGTCACCAAACATTTGTTTAGGAATAATTTTCAGAATGCCGTAAGGTACCATTGATCCTCAGGTGCTGCCAGAAGGTATAAATATCAGGACTTCCTCTCTGACCCATGGGTCCCACCTTCAGATGTGGGTTGGGGGGGGGTCTAGTGGTCGAGCCCCACCCAAAGCAAAATGTGCCCTTGCCTCAGTGTCCCCAGCTGCCGGTCATCTAAGCCACGATGTGAACTGTCCAGCGACAGGCAAGTCAGGGGAATGCCGGTTTATGATGGTTGCAGCACATATAGAAGTCTAACCTTATGGCATATGTCTTACCTTCCTCACCAGTCTGTAAGGTGTGTCACTGATCCTGGGGCAGCGACAAAAATGTCTGAGACCATAATTCGCCCCTTGGGAAGGGTGGGAACAGTGAGAGAAAAAGTCAGTCTCACAAGGGCAGGGGCTCGTGTTTTGTCAAAAACTCTTAACTCTTGGCTGGGGGAGATTTGCAGTAATGGTGATTTTTAGTTTGAGGGGGCTGGTAATTGGACAAAATTAGATTGTCCTGGGGTGGAAAGGAATTAGTCATCAGATTTGCATGTTTATTAAAGAGACACGAGTTGCTTTTTAATAAAGCGGTTGAGCAGCGCTTGTGTTTGTGTCGTTTCAGTGAACCAGCTGTTTTTTTTGCTAGGTCATCATCAGTAGACAGATCCTGTGCAATTATGATGGGAGGTGCTGGCGGGGCTCTAGTAAATCTGCAGTTTACTATTTCTCCATTAAAACACCCCAGCAGTGCGAAGTCACTGTTGATTTAGCAAAATTGCACCGAGCGCCTAGCACAGTCCCCTCACTGTGCTGTGAAAAGATGCAGCAGTGCCTTCAGAGAGCTCGCAGAGGCGGATGCGGGAGGTTACTGTATAGGGCGGCGAGTGCCCTGATGGGGGTCTGCAAGGAGTGCTGCAGAGGCCTGGAGGGAGGGCACCCGCCCAGAGGAGCTGACCGCCAGGCCGAGATCTGGCGTGTGGCACAGGACACCCCCACTTCCCACACGTGCGCTCCCCACTCAGCTCCCTGATGCCTCGGAGAGAGGGGCTCAAGGAACGCGGCGGGCGGGATGATTGATGCTGGGTCTCCTCTCTGTTTCTGAAAGATTTCTCCGTGGACAATGGCAGCTACAATTCAGGCCATGGAGAGGAAGATCGAATCGCAGGCTGCCCGCTTGCTTTCCCTAGAAGGTCGAACCGGGATGGCCGAGAAGAAGCTGGCCGACTGTGAGAAGACGGCCGTGGAGTTGGGGAACCAGCTGGAGGGCAAGTGGGCCGTGCTGGGGACCCTGCTGCAGGAGTACGGGCTGCTGCAGAGGCGGCTGGAGAACGTGGAGAACCTTCTGAGGAACAGGAACTTCTGGATCCTGCGGCTGCCCCCGGGCAGCAAGGGTGAGGCCCCCAAGGTAAGCCCTGGGCGCCAGGGGGTGGGACAGCCCATGCCCGTCAGCGTGCGGGTGAGCATGCGTGACGCTGTGGTTCCGGGTGCCCGTGACCTTCGATGATGTGGCCGTGTATTTCTCTGAGCAGGAGTGGGGCAAGCTGGATGAGTGGCAGAAGGAGCTGTACAAGCACGTGATGCGGGGCAACTACGAGACGCTGGTCTCCCTGGGTAAGGCGTGAGACTCGTTCCTTGGTTACGTGTGCTTTGGGGAGACCTCAGCTTCTCTCTTCCTTCTGGTGGCTTTTGTCCCGAGGATACGTAAATCACTGGGAACCTTGACTGGGCACGGTTATCGCCTCCCCTTCCTAAAGATGAGCCCTGGGTGACTGAATCAAAAGCTGCCTTCTACTTGGTGAAGTTCGCGGGGTGCCAGACCGGGAGGCATGGTGGCCCCCCTCCTAACCAGGCTCAGAGCACAGCCGCTTCTGTTCTCCTGCTGAGACCTGGAGTGGAGAAGGCTCCTACCGCTCTCAGATCCAGTATGATGAACCCAGGTTTGAGAAGGACTTTTTCTCTCGCCTTCTCTTGCTGAGACGTGAGGCCTTGACCGAGTCGCTCCTCTGGGTCGGCGGAGAACGTGGGCAGACCATGCTTCTCCCAGCCAGCGCTGCCTTCACACCTGGAGGCTTCCCCAGACCCTGGGCCTGCTGTCGCTCCCTTCATGCAGTACCCCCAAGAAGGCCTGGACTGTTTCTTCTGGGCTTATTACCTCTTGGGATGGTATCTGTGTGACCCCAGGTCTGAAGGCAAAAAGGCATGGTTATGAGGCTGGGAGCAGGTGCGGGTGTGAGGTTCTATTTCAGTTTGCAGGAACGTACGGCTTCTTAACCTCGAGACCCTATACCAGAGTGTCTTCAGCTCAGCACTCCATCTTGGGCCAGATGAGGCTTTGTTTTGGGGGCCATCCTGTGCCTCGTAGGATGTTCGGCAGTGTCCCTGGCCTGTTCCCAGCAGATGCCAGTGGCACCTCTCCCCCAGCCCCCAGTCGTGACAACCAAAAATGTCTCAGACTTTGACAAATGTCCCCTAGGAGGCAAAACTGCCTACGGGTTGGGAACCACCGCCCTTTACCAATCAAGAAATGTAGTTTCTAGGCCATCTTGGTTTCCCAGGCTGCCTGTCCCCAGCTCTGAATGGAACATGGCAAAAGCTAACCCTTCTGTCTTTCCCCAGACTATGCCATCTCCAAGCCCGAGGTCCTCTCCCAGATTGAACAGGGGAAGGAGCCGTGCAGCTGGCGTCGCGCTGGCCCCAAGGTTCCAGATGTTCCTGTGGACCCGAGTCCAGGTGAGGGGTTGGGGGAAGGCTAGGGAGATAGCAGGCAATCAGATGGAAACAAAAGTAAAGGGCCAGGGAGGGTGTGACCTTCCTTCCAGGGAGAGCCAAGGAAAAACATCAATGTTTTAAACCTGAGTTTTCTTATAGGTGAATTATGACCTATAGCCTGTTCAGCTAACACTCCAGGAATACTTCCCAGTGTGGAAACAGGCAGCAAACCTAGTCTTTTAGGAAAGAGATGGTGTCAGTGGCTCAGCATTAGGGAAAGAAGGAGGGGGACACAGACAGGAAGGTAGAAGATAATAAAGACAAAATTTAATTCATTCACAGCTTTACAAAGAGTCAGCCTTGCCTCCACCCGAGAACCAAATTTCACTTAAAACCATTAGTAATCGCAGAACATTAACCCATTAGCCACGTTTCAACACGGTTAGAGTCACTGATTTATTTAAGGTGAATCTGGATACCCGATACTACGGTCTCAGGTTTTCCTGGGCCAGTCAGCACCTTTGAAAGTTAAGGAAAGGACAGGTAGACACATGAGAAAAGCCAAATGGCTGACGGGAAGACCTTGCTGGGCTGGGGGTCAGCGACGGTCTGTCACTTACCAGGGAGACCCCGCCCCTGCAGGCTCAAGCCCACCTCCTCCCAAGACTCCTTGTCTGCACCCCCTGCCTTGGGGCTTCCCTTCCGTCTGAACACCGAGGTTACTAAAAAGTCTTATATGTTTAATTGGTGATTCACAAAATGTGTCTTCCGTGTTTGCTGTGTCATTGCAGTTAGATTTTCCCTTACCCGGGGCAGGCCGTGTTCAGAAATCAGTCACCAGTTCAGGTCAACAGGGACAGTGCTGAAAGCTGGAAATTGACTAGAGCAGAGTGCTGTCTGGATGGAAAAGATAGTTATGACACGTGGGGCTGCCAGCTGCTTACCTCGGGTGGGAGGTTCCTCGTAGGTTTGTTTTATTGTATTTATTCTATCCATGTGGAGGCCTCCCTGGATGTAATAAATATACACGATAATGAGAGTGAATAGGGGCCTGGAAATGTGGTGGCTTCTGGCGAGTCCCTGCCCAGCCCTCCCCTCCGGCTCTCAGAGCTCCCCTCTCGGCCTTGAGCCCGTCAGCGGGAACCCTGGGTGGCCTTCATCCCTGCCCACCTCGGTCCAAGAAGCCGGGACCCCCGGCTCACCCTCCCCCGCTCTGGGCTTCGTACAGCCGCTCGTCAGACCTCCTCTCCCACTTCTCTTCAACCCCTAAATCCTCCCAGCTGTGCTTGGGGAAGTGGGTGCTCGGCAAGCCCGCCAATCCTCAGGCTCCTCCCCAGCTGTCCACCCATTCTTGCCCAGCGGAGACCTGCTTCCTCCCCTTTCCTCACCCTCTTTCCCTGCCTGGAGGGCGCTGGTGTCACTGGTGTCGTTGCTCCTCAATATAGCCTCTCCTGGTTTTCCTCCCACCTTTCCTTTGCTATTTCCTGCCGCCCTTTCTGATCTTTAAGCATTGGGGTGCCCTCAGCCCTCCGCCTCCTCTCTCTGTGCCCACACTCCGTCCTCCCGGTGGGTACTCCCACCGGGACCTCTGCCCCGAATCCTGCACGCCCGCCGCCTGGTCTGTCTGCACGTGGACAGCTGCCGGACGGCCCGTTTAGAGCACGTGCCTCCCCGAGCTCCTCATCTGCCCGTCAGAACCTGCTCCTTCCACAGGCTTCCCCACTGCAGTGGGAGCCCTCCGTCCTCCAGCTGCAGGCCCAGAACGCAGGAGCCCGGGTGTGAAACTGCTGGGTCATAGGAAGGTGCATGCTCAGCTTTTCCTGGTAACGTCTCAGTGTGCTCTGAAGTGGTGGTGCCAGTCAGCACCCACCAGCAGCGCCAGGGTCCCCACTGTACCCCGTCCTCACCAGCCCTGGAAATGCCTCACATTTTAATTTCTGCCCATCTGGTGGGAGTGAAATGGTTTAAAATTTATAGTTTAAAATGTGCATTTTCCTAATTAATGAGATTGAATGTTAGAGCCTACGTTTATGGGCCACTTGTCTTTCCTCTCCTATAAAATGCCTGTTTATGCCTTCTGTCCATCTTTCTTTTGTTTTCCCTTTACATATTGATTTGTAAGAGTTCTCTTCTATTCTGAATATCAGTTTTTTTGTGTGAGTATGTGTAAATCTTCTCCACTTACGGTATGCTTTAAAGAACAGATGCTTTTAATTTTAACTTACTTGGACTAATCTTTTACCTTTATGGTTTGTCCTTTTTATGTCTTAATTAAGAAATTTCCCCCTACCTCAAGGTCGTAGTACATCATCTTATATTTTTTCTAAACTGTTGCCTTTCACGTTCAAGTTCTTAATCCATCTGGAACAGACTTTTATGGCCATGGGAGGTTGGGACCCTACTACTTTCTCACTGGTACTCTGGGTCTTCTTTTCCTTTGCTCTTTCAGGTAAACTCTCTAATTCCCTTATCAAATTCCATGAAAAATCCAGTTGGGATTGTGGTTGGAATTGCATTGATTCTATTAATCATTTTGGAGAGAATTGACCCCCTACTGTACTAAGGGTGAATATCGTTAAGTCACTCCATTTCTCTCATCTGTAACGTCTCAGTGAAGTTTTATAACTTTCTTCAAACAAGGCCTTGTACATTTTTTTGTTAGCTATATTCCTCCGTCCTTTGCATTTTTTACATCGCTGTTGTCAGTGGTGCCTTTTTCTGTTTGTTGCTGCTGTGTGCTGGGGTCTTGGGGGCAGGGAGCACCCTTTCCTGGTGCTTTTTCTCCTGTGACAGGGGCTCAGTTATGTAACATCCCATTCTCTCTCACCCAGTTAGGCACCCCACCAGGGGTGCCACCAGGGATGCACCTCATCGGGGAGTTTGGGAGCAAGGATTGGACAAGCACAGTCCTTGTCCAACCTTCTTCCCTTGGGCAGCTGGCTGCCACCAGGGACAGACAGTCTCTGCTGCTCTGCTGGGGAGAGCCTCCTTCACCATGGTCCAAGGTGACTTCCTGATCCAGGGTCAGTGCTGAGGACCCCCCTTGCATAAAATGCATCCTCATTTATCAGTAATAAAAAGAGTTTACCCTCACCAGCCTTCCTCTTTTGTTTTATTTCTCTAATTGTTAAGATCCATGACAGGGAAGAAAAATGGTAATTGCCAGGCTCCCTTAAAACCCTAAGAGTAGACAAAAATGCAGTTGTCTTTTATTTATCGATATATCTATCTAGGAACCTTGCCAAAATTCTCATTAGTACCAATAACTTTTGCAATAATTGTCTGATGAGTCTCGGGTTTTCTGAAAAGATAATCATATCCCCTATGAGTAATAAGAATTTTTTGTTTCGTTTCAAATCTTTATGATTTGGTTTTCTCTTGTTTTATTGTGCTGGCTGAGAACTCCCAGAAAATCCTTAAATAGAAGTGATGACAACAGGTCATCTTATTGGTTCATGATGTTAAAGAAGATACTTTTTAACTTTTCACATTGAGTCTAATATTTGTTAAAAGTTTTTTGGTCAGTGCTGTTTATCAGGTTAAAAGAGTTTTGTACATGTCTGGTTGACTAGATGTTTCTAACAGGAATCGCTGTTGAATTTTTTTGGAATGCTATTTTGGTATCTATTGAGAGGATTATATGATTTTTCTTCTTTAACCTGCTGGTATGGTAAATTATGTCATTTTCTCATGTTGAACCAACCTTGCAATTTTGGGAAAAAAACCTAACTTAGTCATGATCCTTTACATACATTGCTGGCCTTAATATGCTAATTATTTTGTTTAGGATTTTTGAATCTTTGTTCATGAGTGAGACTGGCCTATACTTTTCCTTTCTCAGACTGTCTGTGGCTGGTTTTGATATTAAAGATATGTTATGATGTATTCCCTCTGTTTTTATTTGCTCAGAGAGTTTGTGTAATATTGGAATTACCTATTCTTTGAATGTTTTTCTTCGTGGGGGAGATTTTTGTCAACTGATTTAAGTTCTTTAATAGTTATAGGACCTTCTTTATTCAGTTTTGGCAAGTTCTAGTTTTTCTAAGGAATTTGTTCATTTCCCCAGAGGTTTCAAATTTCTTGGAATAACATTCATAATATTCTATTTTTTAATCTCAGCTACATCTGTAATTATGCCCCTTTTTCATTCTTCATGTTGGTTATTGGTGCTTTCTCCTTTTCTCTTGGTAATCTTGCTAGAGATGTATTGGTTAATATCCTTTCCAAAGAACCAACTTTTGCTTCTCTGTGTTCTTTGTTTCTTCTTTTATTAATTTACACTCTCATAGTATTTCCTTTCTTTTTATTTTTGTT
This sequence comes from Eschrichtius robustus, assembly GCF_028021215.1. NCBI lineage: Eukaryota > Metazoa > Chordata > Mammalia > Artiodactyla > Eschrichtiidae > Eschrichtius > Eschrichtius robustus. Next base: position 123,545,640 of record NC_090831.1, on the reverse strand, counting down.
GCTTTTATTTTATTGTTATTACTTTCTAACATCTTGCATTGACTGCTTGACCTATTAATTTTCAACCGGTTTCCTCTTTTTTAATATAAACATATGAGGCTACAAACTTCCTTCTAAGTACCATGTAGATGCAGACACACATTTTGATAATTTTTTCATTAGCATTGGGTTCCAAATAGCTTCCATTTTCATTGTGATTTGTCCTTAGAGCCTTGGATTATTTAGAAAGCATATATATATATATATATTTTTTTAATTTTAGTATATATGGGGAGTTTGAGGATATCTGTTATTGATTTCTAACTTAATGGTGTTATAGTTAGAAAATAGATGTGTAAAATACTAATCTTTTAAAATTTATTGAAGTTTGTTTTATGGCCTAGAGAGTATTCATTTTTTCTTAATGTTTTGTATGGCTTGAGAATCTTGTGTTTTCCTTGTCTTTAAGTTATGCTTATGTCCATTTGGTCAGTTTGTTAATAGTGTTGTTCAGATCCTATAATCTTTGGTTGGCTTGGTTTACCAGTTATGGAAAATGGTATGTCATTTCCCCACAGAGGAGGTGGATTTGTTCATTTCTCCTGGAGTTCTGTCAGTTTTGCTTTATTATTTTGAAGCTATGTTATTCGATTTAAATCATAGAATTATTTTATCTTTCTGGTCAATTTACCATTGTGCAGTGATTCTTTTTTATTTCTATGGATATTTTTCTTTTTAAGTCTATTTCATCTGATATGGTATAACCACATCTTTTTGTTTTTAATTGTTTATTTGACTTAGTATATCTTTTATTGTCTCACACTGCTTTTGCATCCTTCTGTTTCAGGTGTGTCTCCTATAAACAGCACATAGCTGAGTTTCTTACTTGTTTTTAGTCTGCTCGTCCTTACGTGTGAAATGTCCAGAACAGTAGGCACCAGCCACATGTGACTATTGAGCACTTAAAAGGATGAAATACGTATATGTCTAAGTGAATAGTTTGGATATATTTGGATATATTGGGTTTAAAAAAAAATTGCTAAAATTATTTCACCTGTTTCTTTTTACTTTTCTAAGGTAGCTACTATCAAACCTAAAATTAGATATGTGGCCCACCTTGATCTCTGTTGCACAGCGCTGGTCTAGATCATTGACATTGACCGTGGCCACTAGGGTGTTTGGATTCTTAGCCACCGTCTTAAATTGTGCTGCGAGACCTTAGCCCTGCCTTTTCTGTATTTCTTTTTTCTTTTTCCCACTCCTCCCTTGAGAATTACTCATTTAGATTTTTTCCTCCTTAAACTGTTATTATTTTTAATTAGTTTGGAGCACCAGCCTGGGGGGGGTGGGTGTCAACTCCCAGGGGAGACTGTTCTCCCCACTCAGCTAAGATCAAAGGCCAGAATGGGCAGTTGCCTTTCACAGGGCAGGTTTTCACCTTTGTTTTATGTTTAGTGCACTGGGAACATTGCTCTTTGGTCCCAGGTTTGTGTGTGGTGGTGGTGAGGGGTCTCCAGCCCAACCTTCCACCCTGCTTAAGCACTAGGCTTCTCACATCTGTCTGCCCCAGGTGTGCACAGTCCATTGTAGCCCAGCAGTAGGGGAGTGGGAGATGCCCTACAGTTTACCATGGTTGACTTAGGCTTTCTTAGAGGTCATCCATGCTTAAAAATGTTTGTGTTTTTATACTTTACCCATCATTTTTAGATACTCCATATCGAGAGGAGTTTCTCTGCACAGCTAGCCAGCCATATGCCAGAAATAGAAGAGTTGAATGCTGCTTCTATGTCTGTTGAGATGACTATTGTTTTCTCCATTAATCTGTTTGTGAGTTGTGTTACTGTATTGTCCAGGGGTAGCTTATCCTTGAGTTCTCAGGATAAACCCAGTTTGTTCATAATGTATTGTCTCTTTTTCTTTTTTGAAAACATATTACTGGATTTGATTTGTATTTCTTTCATTTAGAATCTTTGCATACCTGTTCATAAATGATCATTTTATAAATTTTTTCATATACTGTTCTCTAGTTTGTGCAATGAGAATTATACTAGCCTCATTTTGACAGCTATTTTCCCTCAGCATTTTGAAAATATTATCTTCTGACATCGTACTTGCTGATAGAAATCTGCTTTCAGTCTGAATGTCATTCTTTTCTCTCTGGTGCCTTTTAAGATTTTCTTTGTCTTTGCTGTTCCATTTCACATGAATATTGTCTAGGTTTATATTCTTTTTTATTTCCTACTTAGGAAGTGGTGTTTTCCTTCAAGCCATGGGCTCACCATGCCTTCAATTTTGGAAAATTCTCAGCCATTATTTCTTTACCTGTTGCCATGTATCCATTTCTTATTCCCTCCTTCTGGGATTTCTGCCAGCATACGTTGCAACTTCTCGTTTAATCCTCCGTGTCTCAACTTCTCTTTCATATTTTCATTTCTTTATCTCTCAGTGTTGTACTCTGGATTGTTTCCCCAGATCCATCTTCTAAGTCACTAATTTTCTCTGCAACTGTGTTCATTCTGTTGTTAAGCCAGCCACTGTATTTTTTATTTCCATGACTGCTTTTGTCATTTCTAGAATGTCTATTTGGTTCTCTTTCACATCTGCCTTTTTAAAAATAATTTCCTGTTCTTGCCTTACAGATTCTGTTCCTTCCTTTATTTCTTTGAATATTTTAAACATACTTATGCTACTGTATCCTTCAGCCTATTCTTCTTCTGTAGTTTGTGGGAGTGAGTTCTGCCATGGCTCTCATGGCATTTGGCTCCTCTTCTGGTTTGTAAGTTTAGCCTTTTAGTAGGGGCCCCTTAAGGCCTGCCTTGTGGGTGTGCCCCTATGGGCAGGTTTGCACTTGCCTCTGTTCGGGGGCCTCCTGGGTTGCCGTGGTTCTCAGCCAATTTTTCTGTGAATTTCTCAGCTTTTCTCAGCTGCACCACGTGGTTAGTATGAAGTTCGTGTGGACACGGGAATCTCATTTATTATGGGTGGCTTTTCCATCCACGGCCCTGGACAAGACGCAGCTTCCTTATTGTGCCCCTAGGTGGACGGAGTTTTAGTCCCCATCCACCTGATGGGACAGAGCCTCACGGCTCCCGGCTGATGCAGGCAGCTCAGCTCTGCTCTCACCTCACTTGGACATCCAAGCCCAGCCCCTAAGGCCTGCATCCTGTTTCAACAACTCTCCTTGGCTCCTGCTCAAACTCTTGATTTGACCTTGTGTTTTTTCTTTGATTCTTATATCTGGAATCTTTCTTTTGTGCTCACGTAAATACATGTGTAGGGGTAAGGTTTTGGGGACGGGGGTAGATTTTATCTAGCATTTCTGTGTTTAAAGTGAGAGCAGGACCTCCCTAGGGCAGCACAGTCTTGCCCATGGACCAGAGATCCAGCCCTGAGAATGCGTTTTGTATTCCTCACTTCTCCCTGCCTGACCCGTGTGCTCAATACCATGTGGCCACATGCTTTGCCTGGAAGGCCCCGCAGTCCCTGTTTGAGCTCTTGCCTTCCCTTTCCACCAGGCTCTTTTGCTGTTTGACCTTTGCAAGGCCCCGTGTGCCTTTCCTTGGCTGGACGTGTGTCCCCCCCAGGGCCCCTGATGCTGTCACTCACGCACTCTCTTTTTCTCAGGCTCAGGGCCCCCCGTTCCTGCCCCCGACCTCTTAATGCAGATCAAGCAAGAAGGTGAGCTCCAGCTCCAGGAGCAGCAGACTCTAGGCGTGGAGGCGTGGGCAGCCGGACAGCCAGACATCGGGGAGGAGCCGTGGGGCCTCAGCCAGCTGGACTCCGGAGCAGGAGACGTCTCTACCGACGCTGCCTCTGGTGAGTGGCTGAGGCTGGGAGCAGACGGCACGAACCAGATGCAGGGACTGAGGGCAGGACCTGGGAGAAGGAGTTCCTGCAAGCATTGCGGGGGGCTGTGGGCTCTGGCCTGACTAGTTTAGAAGATTTCCCACCTTATGGCAGGGGTTGCCCCGAAGGACATCTTGCTGGTCCCTCTGGGTTCCATGATGCTCTTGTCCTGGTATTCCTCTGCCTCACTCCTGCCAGCCCCCTCCTGGTCTTCCTGCCCCAGCACTGGACATTTAAATCACCAGCTGCCTCCTATTAAAGAGGGGCTGTATGACAAGAGTGTGACGTCTGAGCTTCCTGGTGCCTCAGAGAAGGGGACAGAAGCAAACTGGTTCAGGAGAGGTGGGGTCGTTGCGCTCGGGCAGGAGAGTCACCGGTGGGGTCTCGGGGCAGCTGCTCCGCCTCTCCCACGGGGTCTGCCCGCTTCTTTCCCTAACCCACCGGCTCTGCTCTGTCTTCACTGCAGGCGTCCACTCCAACTTCTCAACCACTATCCCGCCCACCTCCTGGCAGGCGGATCTCCCTCCCCACCACCCCTCCTCCGCCTGCTCGGACGGGTCGCTGAAGCTCAGCACGGCCGCCTCCACGGAAGGTACGGGGTGCGGAGGGAGAACTGGAAGGGCTCATGTCTGCCCCGGAGGCTGCCTCAGCCGTGGCCCCGGATGGTCCAGCCAGCAGGCATTTAGGTGCCGGTGATGTGAACACTCTGTACAGTCTGTCCCCTTTTTCTCCTTCTAGATTCTTAGGCTTGAACAGTCTTTCTTGAGACGGCCCATTTTCCCACAGTTCCTTTCTTGTGTTAAGCAGTCAATCTTGACAAGCTGAACCCTTAAGAGGATGTACCTCTTGCCCAGACTCAGCAACCCTGGCTCCTCTCTGACCTGGAAAAACCCAAACCCAACTAGAACCGCTTCTTAGATATCAGCACTACCAAAGACAGGTGTCCACAGGCCTGAATTGGGAGGAACTGCCACATTTATGTATTAGTTTTCTACTTCTGTTTTGAAAGCCAGTTATCTGTTACTTTAAGTAATAATTTCTGTCATATTTTGGCACTGCAAAACTGTGCTAAAAGCCTAGATCCCTGATATAAAACTCTAGGGTATGAAATTCAAGTACATTTACGTAAAATCAAACACATTTTTACTACTACACTAATACTTTTATCGTTAGCTAGCTGGCTACATTTACTGAATGCTTGCTGCATGCAAAACAGCATGCTAAGTGCTTTCACATGTGCTGTGTGGTTTAAACTTCATGCAACCCTGTGAAACGGTATTCACACAGGAGCTTGCCTGAGGTCACCGCTGCTCTGCGGGGAGCCACGTTCCAGTCTCAGATCCACCTGAGCCCAGCTCTGTGCTCCTGCCCCTCGGGTGCATTGCCACCAGTGGTCAGAGCTCCTTCCTTAGCATAACTTCACGATTAGTCTTAAGAGCCAAAGTGAAAATGGAACGCGGTGAGCAGATGCAATGGTTGCTCTCCTGTGGGGAAGGTTCTAGAACAAGGGGAGCAGATAGGTTGGTTGCTTTACCTGTGGTGAAGGTCTGGAACACGATGTCCTCACCCACGGTTTGAGGCAGCCTCCTGACCACCTGGGGCATCTCTGCTGAACTGGTTGGATCCAGAGGCTTCGAGACTAGGGCTCAGAGTGGCCATAGTTGGGCCAAATGTCCTGATGGAAGATCTTCCCTTTCTAAGCGGGGAGGGGACAGAATGATACCTGGTCTTTCTGTCTTTCTCAGCAGATGTAAAGATTGTGATAAAAACCGAAGTCCAGGAAGAGGAGGTAGTGGCCACACCAGTGCATCCTACTGACCTAGAAGCCCACGCAACCCTGTTCGGACCAGGCCAAGCCACAAGGTTCTTCCCTAGTCCTGTCCAGGAAGGAGCCTGGGAGAGCCAGGGCAGCTCCTTCCCCAGCCAGGACGCCGTGCTGGGGCTGAGAGAGCCCGCCCGGCCCGATCGCGAGCTGGGCGAGCCCAGCCCCGCGGTGACCCAGGACGAGACCCCTCCAGGGGACTGGCTCTTTGGGGGGGTCCGGTGGGGCTGGAATTTCAGGTGTAAGCCTCCCGCGGGCCTGAACCCGAGGACCGGGCCTGAGGGTCTGCCCTACTCCACGTCTGACAACGGAGAGGCCGTGCTGGACCCCGGCCAGGCCCCGAGACCCTTCAGCGACCCCTGCAAGTACCCCGGCCGGACCAAAGGCTTCGGCCACAAGCCGGGCCTGAAGAAACACCCGGCGGCCCCCCCGGGGGGGCGGCCGTTCACGTGCGCCGCGTGCGGGAAGAGCTTCCAGCTGCAGGTCAGCCTGAGCGCGCACCAGCGCAGCTGCGGGGGTCCGCCCGACGGGGCGCCGGGGGCGGCGGGCGGCGCGCGGGACGGCAGCGGCCTGCGGTGCGGCGAGTGCGGCCGCTGCTTCACGCGGCCGGCGCACCTCATCCGGCACCGCATGCTGCACACGGGCGAGCGGCCCTTCCCGTGCACCGAGTGCGAGAAGCGCTTCACCGAGCGCTCCAAGCTCATCGACCACTACCGCACGCACACGGGCGTGCGGCCCTTCACCTGCACCGTGTGCGGCAAGAGCTTCATCCGCAAGGACCACCTCCGCAAGCACCAGCGCAACCACGCGGCGGGCGCCAAGCCGGCCCGCGGCCAGCCCCTGCCGCCGCTGCCTGCCGCGCCCCCCGACCCCTTCAAGAGCCCCGCCTCCAAAGGACCCTTGGCCTCCACGGACCTCGTGACCGACTGGACTTGTGGCCTGAGTGTCCTGGGACCCACCGACGGCGGGGACCTGTGAGGCCCCCGCGGGTGACCCCCGCAGGCCCAAGTGTAAAGAGGCGCTTCTCCAGACAGCGGGGTGGTGCGTAAAGCTTCGAGGCGGAACGGAGCCTGGGGGAGAACCAGATTCCCAGTTGCTGAACCGATCACTGGAGCAGGAGAAACTATCAGACAGTGCAGCTTCCACCTCTAAACAAAGTAGAATTCTCTGATTGTGAAACTGAGCAGCATAGAAGTTTAAGTAATTTAATTACGAAACTTTTGTTTTTTTTTAATTCTTGAAGAAAAAACCGGAAAATAGTAGTAGCACCAGTTTAAACTTTATAGTGTACCTTTGGTTTCTGGAGTGCGTGTGTGTGTTGTGGGCTGTGTCCTTACCAAGTCTGACAGAGGGTGTGACGGAAGCTTGGCTGGCTGGGGACGCGGGTGAGGAGGGACCTGGACCTCCCTGCCCTCAGTGACCCCGAGGGATGGGCCGGTCTCTGCACACAGCCCCAGGGGAGCGGAGACCCGGCTCTGCCCAGGGCCGGGCTGGGAAGTAAGGCCAGCCGGGCGCCGTGGAAGCCCAGTCTCCACTCGCGGGCAGGAGGCCTGAGCAGGGGCAGCCCGGCGTCTCTCAGCACCGGCCTCTCATCTGCAAAGGCTCTGCACAAGTGCCGGCCCTGCGCAGGCCCCATGCCGCTCCCCCCACCCCGCCCCGGTACGTGGCTCCTGGGCCTCGTAAAGGAGAGTTGTCCGGAAGCACCGTTAGGCTTGCAGACGTGAGACAGGGGCAGCGGAAGCAGAGCCGGGAACAGAGCCTTGCCTGCCGACCCCTCCAGGGGAGGGGCTGTCCTCTGCTCCAGCCAGATGCTCGTTTCCTTTTCTCTTGGTGTGGTGTGTCTTCTCGCTGTCCAGACGCTTTCGCACGGAACCTCATTTGATGGTTACCGTGCCCTAGTGAAGCACGCCGGACGAGCATCCTTTCCTGTGAGAGATGAGGCAATAAGCTACTCCGATGGGACCCATCTCAGCCTCGCACCCCGTGTGCACGATGAGTGCAGACAGTTGGGAAGAGGCTCAGGACAGACTTGGCTCGTCCTTCTGGAGCGTCAGTTTGGGGGAGGAGAGCTTTTCATTTTGCCCTCTTAAAAGATTTGCCCCACATCTGCCTGAGCAAAATCATCACGCGTCAAGCTTTAGCCAAGTGGCGGCCTTGGTGGCCAGTGGGCGCTCTCCCCCGGGAGGGGTCGGGGCTGAGGGGCTGGGCCAGGGGCAGGGCTTGCTCGTTCCCTGGCTGACATCTTGAAGGTGGAATTAGAAATGGGCCAAGGTTTCTTGATTCCACCCCAATGCTGTCCCTGCCACACGAGAATCCATTCCCGTTTTGTTGAAGCAGATGCTGGTTCCTTGTCCTCTGGGGAACTTGTTTCCCGAGGGGGGAGACCATCGCTTCTGTTCATTCAGCTCCCTTGTGCGTACTTTTATTAGGCAATAGACTAGTTAAGAAGATTGTTTCTATGTACTGTATATTTTGTACCAGTTTACACTTCTAATATTGATATAACTGATATTTTGAGAAACAAATGAAGAGGAAACATCCTGTTAAAATAAAACCTAACCAGCACCAAGGCGGTTTGGTGGGTTCTGTTCTTAGACCCGCGTCTTTGGCGCTGGTGCCACTACACGCATCCCCCGAGGCAGCAGTGCGGTCGGCTTTCTCTGCGCCCTCCTCCTGCTCAGGGTGGCCTTGGACCCAGGGAGGCAACTGTCCCTGAGAGCTGGGATGGGAGAATCCAGAGAAGTTTGACTCTGTGGAGATAAAACCGACACCTGGAGGGAAAATAAAACCACATCCAGTCACCTCGCTTCAGAATATAGTCATGGTTTTTGTCATTTAGTTTAATATGAGATCATGTACATGAAGATAGGAAGAAAAAATTGCAGGGTATCAAAGAAAAACTGAAGCTGGATGTTTTCTCTTTGCATCTTTTCTTGGCTGGGCAGAGGCCAAGAAAGGATCCGGGATGCCTGCAGTGGCTGTAACCCTGGTCTTGGAGTGAAGTCCCTCCAATGGCATTTGAGCCAGGCCAGCTGACACCCATATTCCCACCAACTAGAGTTAACACTTGTTAACATGCTATCTCATGTTTTGTTTTCAGTCTCTTTTGTTTTGATCGTTGTCTTTTTAAGAAAATGAAAATGTAAAATTAAGAAATCCACTCGAATTTGCCACGGAAGGCGTGGGAGTGGGACGCGGAGAAGGAAGGGGAGCGGCTCTCATCCAGGCCCATCGTGAGATGGCGGGAACAGGCCATGGCGTCTCATTCCTTCTCAGCAGCACTGACCTCTCTTCTGTGCTTCCGGTCCCCCGCCCCCACTGGACATGTCTCTAGTGCTTGGAAGTCAACCGGGACGCATCTGGTGTCTGCCCAGCTGGGGGTGCTCCTCCTCCACCACACCCTCGCCCGTCCTCACATGCATTCTCACGCCCACACGCTGCCTGCGTGTCATGCCAGAACCCCATCCGTGGCCCATGAAAGGACGACTCCTAACGTCTGGCTCGGGTGCTCTCCAAGACAGAGGGCATGGGAGGAAAGGGTTTAGGCAGTGGGGAGGGGGAGGCTGAGGTCCATCTCAGACATCCAGCAGGGGGTGCCCAATCAGTGAGGGAGACCAGACAAGCACTGTGGAACGGGGACCCCACCACGACTCCCAAACTTCCTGGGAACGCTTGCTCTGCCACGGCTCAAAAGAATCCCACTTAGGCCAAAGCACAGTGGTCCCTGGTTATTAGCTTCCTATTGCTGCTGTAACAAATTACCACAAACTTCATGGCTTAAACCAACCAGATTTATCTTACATTTCTGGAAGTCAGGAGTCCAAAATGAGTCTTATGGAACTAAAATCAAGGTGTCATCACGGCTTCATTCCTTCTGGAGACTCTAGAGGAGAATCCATTTCTTTGCCTTTTCCAACTTCTTGAGGCCACCTGCATTCCTTGGCTTTTGGCCCCTTCCTTCAGCTTCAAAGGGAATCACTCCAAACTCTGCTTCAATCATCACATCTTTTTTTGACTTTGACCCTCTTGCCTCCCTCTCATAAAGACTCTTGCAATTTCATTGGGCCTGCCCAGATAATCGAGAATGATCTCTCCATCTAAAGATCCTAATTTAATCACATCTGCAAAGTCCCCTTTGCCATACTATAAGGCTATATAGGTTCTGGGAATTAGGATGTAGACAGCTTTCGCGGGTGGGGGGGGCCATTATTTGACTTACCACACTTCCCAAATCTCAGGACAACCCTCATCACCTCTCCGAGGCCAGACCAAATCCTCCCTGGGATGCTCCTGTATGTTCTGGCACTGAAGTAACGTGCCAAAACGAGAACACTCGAGGTTCATCATTCCCAGTCATTCCTTCATATCGGCCACCCTCTGTTGCCCAACAAAATGTACCCATCTGTTGCCTGCCTCCTCCTGACATCTTTCTTTACCTTCATCTTCTTCCAACTTTGTTCTCATTCCTATGCTTCCAAAGATGGTCCCCATTCCTTCCGACTCTCCATTGTTAAGTAGTAGTGCTACAGCATTGTCATGTTTACAGGCAGACTGAAGACAAGGTGGGCCAGCTGCACCTTAACCATTTCAACAGCCTCAAGATCTTTGAAGATTGTGCTGGCCACGTGTGACTATTACTCTCGTTTGCGTCTCCATCCTGGGGAAGACGCCCCCTCCTCCTCTAAAGTTCCTGTCACCGGCTCTCTTTTTCTGTCATTTATCAGTCTTTCTTCCACATCAGTGAAGGCTTGCCAGAAGTCCTTCTGGGCCTCAAGTCTGTGGCTCCCACCCCATCCTGCACTGCTCCATCCCTCACACAGGCCCAAGGTGACCTTTCTCACTGGGAGATCTGATCCCTCTCATTCCCGGTTTTAAAGTCCTCCAGCAACTCCATCACCTGCACTGAGAATCTAAACTTTAGCACGACATTTCCGACCCCTCGTGAGGTGGCTCCTTCCCTGTCCTCATCTCCTGCAACTCCCCTTGCATCTCATGCTCTAGATGAACTGAACCACCTGCCCTTCCCAGAGCACTGTGCTGTTCCTCATCTCTGCACATGCTGTTCCCGCTGCAGACGATGTCCTTCTTCCCTTTGCCCCACTGCCCCGTCCACCTGGTGCACTCCTTCTTACCCCTCAGTTCATGGCTCAACCTCATCCAGCCTTCCGCAGTTTCTGCAGGTGGAATTGATGCCTCCCATGTTTTTCCATGGACACTTGCTCAGACTCCGTCTGTCATCTCATGGGACTCTCTCTTACTTTGTATATCATGTGTTCCTGGAAATGTGTATAAAGGTGTATGTGTAAAAATGAAGCAATAAGATGATGCGACCAACAAGGGGGTAATTTCCAAAATATACATACAAGCAACTCATACAGCTCAATGTCAAAAAAACAACCCAATCAAAAAATGGGCAGAAGACCTAAGTAGACAGTTCTCCAAAGAAGACATACAGATGGCCAACAAGCACATGAAAAGATGCTCAACATTGCTAATCATTAGAGAAATGTAAATCAAAACTACAATGAGTTACCACCTCACACCAGTCAGAATGGCCCTAATCAAAAAGTCTGCAAATAATAAATGCTGGAGAGGGTGTGGAGAAAAGAGAACCCTCCTACACTGTTGGTGGGCATGTAAACCGGTGCAGCCACTATGGAGAACAGTATGGAAGCTCCTTAAAAAACTAAAAATAGAGTCACCATATGATCCAGCAATCCCACTCCTGGGCATATATCCAGGAAATGCAAAACCTCTAAACCAAAAAGACACATGCACCCCAATGTTCATTACAGCACTATTTACAATAACCAAGACGTGGAAACAACCCAGATGCCCATCAACAGATGATTGGTTTAAAAAGATGTGGTATACATATACAATGGAATATTACTGATCCATAAAAAAATAATGAAATATTGCCATTTGCAGCAACGTGGATGGACCCAGAGATTATCATACTAATCAAAGACAAATATGATATGATATCACTTATATGTGGAATCTAAAAAATGATACAAATGAATTTAGCTACAAAACAGAAACAGACTCACAGACATAGAAAACAAACTAACAGTTACCAAAGGGGAAAGGGAGGGGAGAGATAAATTAGGAGTATGGGGTTAACAGATACATGCTACTATATATAAAATAAATAAGCAACACGGATTTACTGTATAGCACAGGGAACTATATTCAATATTTTGTAATAACCTATAATGGAAAAAATCTGAAAAAATAGATGTGAATCACTTTGCTGTCACCGGAAACTAACACAATATTGTAAATCAACTAAACTTCAATTTAAAAAAAAAAAAAGAAGCAAGAGACTTACAAATCACAAGGAAGGCTTTATTCCCTGACAGCAGCTGTAAAACAAAGTTCCTGATTTGCGTAATTGTCACGTTTCTTTTCACCCTGAGTATTATAGTTTGTATATGATTATCTAAAAACATTAAAGGCACAGTTTAGACATTAAGTATATATACTTAATTTCTGTCTTAAGAAAATTCTTTGTCAAAAAGTAATAAATACAGAATACTGAACACACTCCTGATACAAATACCTAGGAATTCCAGATGGGATATAATAAACGTAATTTTAAATATAGAGCTAATATAGAAAGGAATAAAGGGAAATCCTATTGTGCCAGAAACAAAGACAGAAGACAGCAGTCATGTTGGAAGCCTATGAGGAACTGCTGCACCTACCTGGAGTGGAGGTGGGGAGAAAAATATATAGGCCTTGGGTCCATGAAGGTGAGAAGTTGGAACTAACACCTCCAGATAAAGTCCCTTCAAGGCCTCATCTTCAGAAAATACATGGTTCAGAAACAATGCATCCTAACACCAAAAGATGATGTGTTACTTGGGTCCTCAGGAAGCAGATGCTGAGACACAGTTTGAAGTACAAGAGGAGAATGATGCTATGAAAGGTAAAAGGAGGAGGAAGCAGGGTTTTGCAGGCAAAGTCTCAGACCAGGACACGTATCCAACATCCGTGAAAGGAAAGAGGAGAAGAAGCAGTGTTGGGCAGCAGGAACAGAGCATTATGCAGCTCTGACAAAGTTTCAGCCAACTGAACAAAGGGTTCTAGAGCAAACATTGCCCATTAGAGGAGTCCTGTGTTGGGCAGAAATGACCAGGCCTAGGACCCCACCTTCTCACTCATTGCCTGGGGCTGTCCAAGAAAAGCATGGCCTCAGCTGGAAAGCCAAAGCATTTCCTAGAGGTGTAACTGGTCAGTTAACTGCACTTCTTGTAGCTGAATCATAAGCTCTTGAACAGAGATCTGAGTGGCATATCTCCATGCCTGCCACAGATGACAAAAAGCTTATCTATCTCAGCCTGGGCTCTGGGTGATGGTAGTGGATGGGGTGATATCTTCCTTGAGAATCCAAAACCACAGCTAGTACCTTATGGAGATTGGGATTCAGATTTTACATTACCCTCGGGGCTGATAAATTGACATAAAAATTGGACCTAGGCCAATGAAAGCACTTGACGTCTCTGACTGAAGGAAACAAAAACAGGAGGAACTATCCCACAATCCAGACCACAAGCCCAGCTCAATGTAAACTCACAATCAGAAACTGCAAAACCCACAAGGAACCAGTCCACCATTATTGAGAATACAACAAAAGAGCAGGAGTAAATATCCAGGAACTTGAATTCAGGTAAAATAATTCAAAACAGACTATAATGTGAATATTTTTATAATTTCTAAAAACTAAGGGCAAAAAAGTAGAAGAAGCAGCATGGTAAAAGCAAGGTAAATAGAAATCACCAAACCCTAAGAAAAATCAAGACACTATTAAAAAGAGGGCTTCCCTGGTGGCGCAGTGGTTGAGAGTCTGCCTGCCAATGCAGGGGACACGGGTTTGAGCCCTGGTCTGGAAAGATCCCACATGCCGCGGAGCAACTAGGCCCGTGAGCCACAACTGCTGAGCCTGCGCGTCTGGAGCCTGTGCTCCCAACGGGAGAGGCCGCAATGGTGAGAGGCCCGCGCACTGCGATGAAGAGTGGCCCCCGCTTGCCACAACTAGAGAAAGCCCTCGCACAGAAACGAAGACACAACACAGCCAAAAATAAATAAATTAATTAATTTTTTTAAAAAAGAAACATTTTAAAAAGAAAGCATGAGAAAAAATAGAGCCACTGAAATTAAAAAATTCAATGGACTGGTTAAGGTTAAACAGCAGACCTAGACACAGCTGGGAAGAATTCATTAAATGAAAGATAGATGAGGAAAGTGCCCAGAATGAAAGACAGATAAAATGATGGATGGAAACATATGGTATGTTAAGAACATAGACTAGGAATACCGACCATACATCTATCAAATCAGATTTTCTCATCTAGAAAGAGATAATCAGGAAATTAGAAGAAAATAAATATTTTTGGAAAGAATAACAGTCTTCAAGAACTGATGAAAGATGTAAATCCTCAAATCCAAGATACACAAATGTAAATCCACATGTATAAACATTGTGGTGAAACTAGAACACCAAAAACAAAGAAGAAATCCTAAAAGCAACCAGAGAAAAAGACAGATTGACATCAAAGAAAGAACTACTAGATTGACAGTAGACTCTTCTATGATAAAAATAGAGGTCAGAAGACAGTGGACGAACACCTACACAGCGGTGAGGGAAAATAACTGTCAACCTAGATGTTATACCCTGATCAATTGTCACACACGAGCAAAACCAAATAAAGACAGTTCCAGAAAATAAAAACTGGAGATGTACCATTTATAAACCCTCACTGAAAAACTACTGAGGACTATCCTTTGAGAAGAGGAAACTTGAACTCAGTAAGAAGAAGGACACAAGGAGAGTGGTGAGCAAAACAAATTTAGTAAACATGGGTAACTCTCAACATGCACTGACTTTGTAAGACAATAATAAAGACAAGTTTGGGGGAAACAAAACAAATGGAACTACAATACTAGACAACATGTAAGAAGGATAGAACATGACTTCAATGAAAGTATCCCACGGTCCTGGTGATTTCAAGAGAAGGGAAGAGACAGCAATTACATTTAGACTTCGTAAGTCAAACATACATATTTACTATGTTCATCACAGCTGCTGAAGGAAGAGAGGCAGAATGGCTCCTAGCAGAGGGAGAAGAGGTGAATAAAGAAAACCTGATTAATCTAACAGAAGGTAGGGAAAGGGGGAAAGAAGCAAAGTTACAGTAAATAAAGATCACAAAATAAGATGATAGAAAAAATCCATATATATCTATATTCACAATAAATATAAAGAAAATAAGCTTTCCAGTTGAAAGACAAATTGTCAGATTATAAAACTAAACAAAAATCCAGCTCTATGAAGTTTTATGAGAAACATTAATTCATTGGGGCATAAACATAAAATAGTTTCCCTTTCTCCCGTGACTGCCCCATAATTGCGTTATGTCAACCCTTGTTTTCTTACCGGTTATACAGTACAATAATGACATCTTTTTGAAATTCCAAAATGTTTCATCACTTTCTGTTGTCAGAGAGTCTCATTTCAGCCTCAGTCTGAACTGTTTGAACTCAGTCAGAGCTGGGGTCCCCTCCACTCCAGTTCAGGCTAGATCTGTCTGGGGCACTAGTGGCTTGAGGTGAAGAGGGCATGTGGTCTGCTTTTCAAACCCTTCCTCGTTTTTCTCTCTGGTCTTCCAAGCTTCCTTCACCCACACTCTAACTTAGGCTTTTGCAAAGCCTCACTTTTGGCCAAAGCACGGAGCGTTCAAAAAGGAGGTGAAGGAGGACGTGGTTGTCTGTGTTGATTGGAACCCTCCCGCCGCTGGGTTCTACCTGGGACCGTGGGCCTCTGCTGCTTTGGTGGTTTCCAGGTAGGCAGTACGTGAGGTTACCTTGGGGTAGTGCTCACCTTCACTCTGCCCCACTCTGACACTGAGACTCACTCCCAGAGGGGTAACTAGAAATGTCTGTCCCTAGTTCTTCCCAGAGGTAGGCACCCATCAAGTGGCCTGTGGCCATGTGGGCCTGTGGGATGTGGGCACCGCAGAGTCCCTGCCCCTCCCCCAACCCCCATGCTCTTTACAAGCAAGCAAGGAAGCTGCTTGGGTCGTATACTGCACCATCAGAGGTTGAGGGGAACTGGAATGGGGTGGGAGTAGCCTAGTGTCTTCCTGGTGATGCTTTTAAGCCTTCAGAAATCTCTATGTTAAAAACGGTCTGTTTCCACGTTCCAGGGTGCCCACACCTACAGGGGACATGGATCAAGCACCCTCCTCTTCTTCCCTGTAATGGAAAAGGGAGACTGCAAAGGGCACTGAGCCATACTTCTGGGCTCCACAAAAGGGGACCAAGAACTCTCTCGCATTGTGGAAGGGGAGGGACGGCCCAGAAACCTATTCTCTCTAGTCCGTTTATGCAGGGGTCGGGGGGCGGGCATGGGGATAGTGTCAGCTCTAAAGTGGTGCCTCCTAGTAAGCTCTGTAGGTAAGTGACAGTTCCCACGCCTTCTGGCCACATAAAATCAAAACATGGGGTAGTTTATGCCTTTTGTCCTCAGCTCTGGGCCTTAGCCTCAATTCCCAGACAAGGGCAAAAAGACACTTGACATTCTGTCACATGCTGTTTACAAGAGATATCTAAAACTTAAGGACACAGTATAGAGTAAAGTAAAGAATTGGGAGGGAAAAAAAGACACAACAGCAAACACTAACGAAAAGAAAGCTGGCGTAGTAACACCATTGGACAAAACAGGCTTTAAAGCAAAAACTATTACTAGGATAAAAAGGTCACTATAGGGACTTCCCTGGTGGCGCAGTGGTTAAGAATCCACCTGCCAGTGCAGGGGACATGGGTTTGAGCCCTGGTCCGGGAAGATCCCACATGCCGTGGAGCAACTAAGCCCGTGCACCACAACTACTAAGCCTGTTCTCTAAAGCCCACGAGCCACAACTACTGAGCCCACATGCCACAACTACTGAAGCCCGCGCGCCTAGAGCCCTTGCTCCACAACAAGAGAAGCCCCCGCAATGAGAAGCCTGCGCACTGCAACGAAGAGCCCGCTTGCTGCAACTAGAGAAAAGCCTGCCTGCAACAATGAAGACCCAATGCAGCCAATAAATAAAATAAATAAAATAAATAATAAAAAAGTCACTATACTGTGAAAAAAGTATGATATAATGCAGCTAACAGCATGATCTCAAAGTATATAAAGCAAAAAATGACAGAATTCTGAGGAAAAAATTGAGAAAAACCACAATGGAATGCTTCTATATACCTCTTTCTCTGTAATTGATAAAAGAGACAAAAATTAGGGCTTCCCTCGTGGCGCAGTGGTTGAGACTCTGCCTGCTAATGCAGGGGACACGGGTTTGAACCCTGGTCTGGGAGGATCCCACATGCCGCAGAACAACTAGGCCCGTGAGCCACAAATACTGAGCCTGCACATCTGGAGCCTGTGCTCCGCAACAAGAGAGGCCGCGACAGTGAGAGGCCCGCGCACCGCGATGAAGAGTGGCCCCCGCTTGCCTCAACTAGAGGAAGCCCTCGCACAGAAATGAAGACCCAACACAGCCAAAAAAATAAATAAATAAATAAATAATAATTAAACGTGCTAATAATTTTTAAAAAAAGAGAGACAAAAATTAGTAAGAATATAGAAATTTTGAAAAGCATATTTAATGTTATCCAAACAATTAGAGATTTGTATGTTCTTTTCAAATATACACGGAATATTTACAAAAACTGGCTGTAGGGCTTCCCTGGTGGCGCAGTGGTTGAGAATCTGCCTGCCAATGCAGGGGACACGGGTTCGAGCCCTGGTCTGGGAAGATCCCACATGCCGCGGAGCAGCTAGGCCCGTGAGCCACAACTACTGAGCCTGCGCGTCTGGAGCCTGTGCTCCGCAGAAAGAGAGGCCGCGAGAGTGAGAGGCCCGCGCACCGCGATGAAGAGTGGCCCCCGCTCGCCGCAACTAGAGAAAGCCCTCGCACAGAAACGAAGACCCAACACAGCCAAAAATAAATAAATTAATTAATTTAAAAAAAATTGGCTGTAAAGCAAATTACAACAAATTCTAAATAACCAATTTTATTCAGATCACTTTTTATACTCACAATGCAATAAAATTAGAAATAAAGAATTAAATGATATATAAAATGTTTTTTAAAGACAATAACCATTTATTTAAGAAAAAACAAAACACATTCTGTTCACTTTTTTTTTTTTTATAAATTCTTCAAATTAATTTCACCCCTTTTGGGTTTTTTTTGTTTTGTTTTTTAAACTTTTGGGGTTTATTTATTTATTTATTTATTTATTTATTTATTTATGCCTGTGTTGGGTCTTCGTTTCTGTGCGAGGGCTTTCCCTAGTTGTGGCAAGCGGGGGCCACTCTTCATCGCGGTGCGCGGGCCTCTCACCATCGCGGCCTCTCTTGTTGCGGAGCACAGGCTCCAGACGCGCAGGCTCAATAATTGTGGCTCACGGGCCCAGCTGCTCCGCGACACGTGGGATCTTCCCAGACCAGGGCTCGAACCCGTGTCCCCTGCATTGGCAGGCAGATTCTCAACCACTGCGCCACCAGGGAAGCCCCTGCTCACATTTTAATACTGCCTTACATGTTTGTTTCTTGGAACAATTCCTATTGTAATAAGTTCATAACAAAAAACTTCAACTGATTACACAATATTTAATATTAATGTGTCAAATATACAGCTGGTAATATTGAGGGAGAAAATATAGCAAAAGTACATACAATTATAGAACTAAATTCACATTAAATATGTCAAATGGAAGATACATTTAATTTTCCACTTTTTACATAGTCTACAAGACGAAGATAAATAGACTCCAATCAATTAATTATCCTGGTGAGTGAAGTCTTTCATTTTATTTTGGTAACAAGAAAATCCAGTGAGATTGGTTCAAGATGGCGGAGTAGAAGGATGTGCTCTCACTCCCTCTTGCGAGAACACCGGAATCACAACTAACTGCTGAACAATCATCGACAGGAAGACACTGGAACTCACCAAAAAAGATACCCCACATCCAAAGACAAAGGGGAAGCCACAATGAGATGGTAGGAGGGGCGCAATCACAGCAAAATCAAATCCCATAACCGCTGGGTGGGTGACTCACAAACGGGAGAACACTTATACCACGGAAGTCCACCCACTGGAGTGAAGATTCTGAGCCCCGCGTCAGGCTTCTGAACCTGGGGGTCTGGCAACAGGAGGAGGAATTCCTAGAGAATCAGACTTTGAAAGCTAGTGGGATTTGATTGCAGGACTTCAACAGGACTGGGGGAAACAGAGACTCCACTCTTGGAGGGCACACACAAAGTAGTGTGTGCGTCGGGACCCAGGGGAAGGAGCAGTGACCGCATAGAGACTGAACCTGACCTACCTGCTAGTGTTGGAGGGTCTCCTGCAGAGTTGGGGGGTGGCTCTGTCTCACCGTGAGGACAAGGACACTGGCAGCAGAAGTTCTGGGAAGTACTCCTTGGTGTGAGCCTCCCAGAGTCTGCCATTAGCCCCACCAAAGAGCCCGGGTAGGCTCCAAGGGTTGGGTCGCCTCAGGCCAAACAACCAACAGGGAGGGGACCCAGCCCCACCCATCAGCAGACAAGCGGATTAAAGTTCTACTGAGCTCTGTCCACCAGAGCAACAGCCAGCTCTACCCACCACCAGTCCCTCCCATCAGGAAACTTGCACAAGCCTCTTAGATAGCCTCATCCACTAGAGGGCAGACAGAAGAAGCAAGAAGAACTACAATCCTGCAGCCTGTGGAACAAAAACCACATTCACAGAAAGACAGACAAGATGAAAAGGCTGAGGGCTATGTACCAGATGAAGGAACAAGATAAAACCCCAGAAAAACAACTAAATGAAGTGGAGATAGGCAACCTTCCAGAAAAAGAATTCAGAATAATGATAGTGAAGATGATCCAGGACCTCGGAAAAAGAATGGAGGCAGATCGAGAAGATGCAAGAAATGTTTAACAAAGATCTAGAAGAACTAAAGAACAAACAAACAGAGATGAACAATACAATAACTGAAATGAAAAATACACTAGAAGGAATCAATAGCAGAATAACTGAGGCAGAAGAATGGATAAGTGACCTGGAAGACAGAATGGTGGAATTCACTGCTGCAGAACAGAATAAAGAAAAAAGAATGAAAAGAAATGAAGACAGCCTACAAGACCTCTGGGACAACATTAAATGCAACAACATTTGCATTATAGGGGTCCCGAAGGAGAAGAGAGAGAGAAAGGACCAGAGAAAATATTTGAAGAGATTATAGTCGAAAACTTCCCTAACATGGGAAAGGAAATAGCCACCCAAGTCCAGGAAGCACAGAGAGTCCCATACAGGATAAACCCAAGGAGAAACATGCCGACACACATAGTAATCAAATTGGCAAAACTTAAAGACAAAGAAAAACTATTGAAAGCAGCAAGGGAAAAATGACAAATAACATACAAGGGAACTCCCATAAGGTTAACAGCTGATTTCTCAGCAGAAACTCTACAAGCCAGAAGGGAGTGTCATGATATACTTAAAGTGATAAAAGGGAAGAACCTACAACCAAGATTAATCTACCCAGCAAGGATCTCATGCAGATTCAATGGAGAAATCAAAAGTTTTACAGACAAGCAAAAGCTAAGAGAATTCAGCACCACCAAACCAGCTCTACAACAAATGCTAAAGGAACTTCTCTAAGTGGGAAACACAAGAGAAGAAAAGGACCTACAAAAACAAACCCAAAACAATTAAGAAAATGGTCATAGGAACATACATATCGATAATTACCTCAAACGTGAATGGACTAAATGCTCCAACCAAAAGACACAGGCTTGCTGAATGGATACAAAAACAAGACTCATATAGACTGCTGTCTACAAGAGACCCACTAGGGACACATACAGACTGAACGTGAGGGGATGGAAAAAGATATTCCACACAAATGGAAATCAAAAGAAAGCTGGAGTAGCAATACTCATATCAGATAAAATAGACTTTAAAATAAAGAATGTTACAGGAGACAAAGAAGGACACTACATAATGATCAAGGGATCAATCCAAGAAGAAGACACAACAATTATAAATACATATGCACCCAACATAGGAGCACCTCAATACATAAGGCAACTGCGAACGGCTATAAAAGAGGAAATCGACAGTAAAACAACAATAGTGGGGGAATTTAACACCTCACTTACACCAATGGACAAATCATCCAAACAGAAAATTAATAAGGAAACACAAGCTTTAAATGACACAATAGGCCAGATAGATTTAATTGATATTTATAGGACATTCCATCCAAAAACAGCAGATTACACTTTCTTCTCAAGTGCGCACGGAACATTCTCCAGGATAGATCACATCTTGGGTCATAAATCAAGCCTCAGTAAATTGAAGAAAACTGAAATCATATCAAGCACCTTTCCTGACCACAACACTATGAGATTAGAAATCAATTACAGGGGAAAAAACGTAAAAAACACAAACACGTGGAGGCTAAACAATACGTTACTAAATAACCAAGAGATCACTGAAGAAATCAAAGAGGAAATCAAAAAATACCTAGAGACAAATGACAATGAAAACACAACGATCCAAAACCTATGGGATGCGGCAAGAACAGTTCTAAGAGGGAAGTTTATAGCTATACAAGCCTACCTCAAGACACAAGAAAAATCTCAAATAAACAATCTAACCTTACACCTAAAGGAACTAGAGAAAGAAGAACAAACAAAACCCAAAGTTAGCAGAAGGAAAGAAATCATAAAGATCAGAGCAGAAATAAATGAAATAGAAACAAAGAAAACAATAGCAAGGATCAGTAAAACTAAAAGCTGGTTCTTTGAGAAGATAAATTGATAAACCACTAGACAGACTCATCATGAAAAAGAGGGAGAGGACTCAAATCAATAAAATTAGAAATGAAAAAGGAGAAGTTACAACAGACACTGCAGAAATACAAAGCATCCTAAGAGACTACTACAAGCAACTCTATGCCAATAAAATGGACAACCTGGAAGAAATGGACAAACTCTTAGAAAGCTATAACCTTCCAAGACTGAACCACGAAGAAATAGAAAATATGAACAGACCAATCACAAGTAATGAAATTGAAACTGTGATTAAAAATCTTCCAACAAACAAAAGTCCAGGACAAGATGGCTTCACAGGTGAATTCTATCAAACATTTAGAGAAGAACTAACATCCATCCTTCTCAAACTCTTCCAAAAAACTGCAGAGGAAGGAACACTCCCAAACTCATTCTATGAGGCCACCATCACCCTGATACCAACACCAGACAAAGATACTACAAAAAAAGAAAATTACAGACCAATATCACTGATGAATACAGATGCAAAAATCCTCAACGAAATACTAGCAAACAGAATCTAACAACACATTAAAAGGATCATACACCATGATCAAGTGGGATTTATCCCAGGGATGCAAGGATTCTTCAATATAGGCAAATCAATCAATGTGATACACCATATTAACAAATTGAAGAATAAAAACCATATGATCATCTCAATAGATGCAGAAAAAGCTTTTGGCAAAATTCAACACCGATTTATGATAAAAACTCTTCAGAAAGTGGGCATAGAGGGAACCTACCTCAACATAATAAAGGCCATATACGACAAACCCACAGCAAACATCATTCTCAATGGTGAAAAACTGAAAGCATTTCCTCTAAGATCAGGAACAAGACAAGGATGTCCACTCTCACCACTATTATTCAACATAGTTTTGGAAGTCCTAGCCACGGCAATCAGAGAAGAAAAAGAAATAAAAGGAATACAAATTGGAAAAGAAGAAGTAAAACTGTCACTGTTTGCAGATGACATGATACTGTACATAGAGGATCCTAAAGATGCCACCAGGAAACTACTAGAGCTAATCAATGAATTTGGTGAAGTTGCAGGATACAAAATTAATGCACAGAAATCTCTTGCATTCCTATACACTAATGATGAAAAATCTGAAAGAGAAATTAGGGAAACACTCCCATTTACCACTGCAACAAAAAGAATAAAATACCTAGGAATAAACCTACCAAGGGAGACAAAAGACCTGTATGCAGAAAACTATAAGACACTGATGAAAGAAATTAAAGATGATACCAACAGATGGAGAGATATACCGTGTTCTTGGACTGGAAGAATCAATACTGTGAAAATGACTATACTACCGAAAGCAATCTACAGATTCAATGCAATCCCTATCAAATTACTAATGGCATTTTTTACGGAACTAGAACAAAAAATCTTAAAATTTGTTTGGAGACACAAAAGACCCCAAATAGACCAAGTAGTCTTGAGGGAAAAAAACAGAGCTGGAGGAATCAGACTCCCTGACTTCAGACTATACTACAAAGCTACAGTAATCAAGACAATATGGTACTGGCACAAAAACAGAAATATAGATCAATGGAACAAGATAGAAAGCCCAGAGATAAACCCACGCACCTATGGTCAACTAATCTATGACAAAGGAGGCAAGGATATACAATGGAGAAGAGACACTCTTTTCAATAAGTGGTGCTGGGAAAACTGGACAGCTACATGTAAAAGAATGAAATTAGAACACTCCCTAACACCATACACAAAAATAAACTCGAAATGGATTAGAGACCTAAATGTAAGACCGGACACTATAAAACTCTTAGAGGAAAACATAGGCAGAACACTCTTTGACATAAATCACAGCAAGATCTTTTTTGATCCACCTCCTAGAGTAATGGAAATAAAAACAAAAATAAATAAATGGGACCTAATGAAACTTAAAAGTTTTTGCACAGCAAAGGAAACCATAAACAAGACGAAAAGACAACCCTCAAAATGGGAGAAAATATTTGCAAATGAATCAACGGACAAAGGATTAATCTCCAAAATATATAAACAGCTCATGCAGCTCAATATTAAAAAAACAAACAATCCAATCCAAAAATGGGCAGAAGACCGAAACAGACATTTCTCCAAAGAAGATATACAGATGGCCGAGAAGCACATGAAAAGCTGCTCAGCATCACTAATTATTAGAGAAATGCAAATCAAAACTACAATGAGGTATCACCTCACACCAGTTAGAACGGGCATCATCAGAAAATCTACAAACAACAAATGCTGGAGAGGGTGTGGAGAAAAGGGAACCCTCTTGCACTGTTGGTGGGAATGTAAATTGATAGAGCCACTATGGAGAACAGTATGGAGGTCCCTTTAAAAACTAAAAATAGAATTACCATATGATCCAGCAATCCCACTCCTGGGCATATACCCAGAGAAAACCATAATTCAAAAAGACACATGCACCCCAATGTTCATTGCAGCACTATTTACAAGAGCCAGGTCATGGAAGCAACCTAAATGCCCATCGACAGACGAATGGATAAAGAAGTTGTGGTACATATATAAAATGGAATATTACTCAGTCATAAAAAGGAACGAAATTGGGTCATTTGTAGAGACGTGGGTGGATCTAGAGACTGTCATACAGAGTGAAGTAAGTCAGAAAGAGAAGAACAAATATTGTATATTAACGCATCTATGTGGAACCTAGAAAAGTGGTACAGATGAACCGGTTTGCAGGGCAGAAATTGAGACACAGATGTAGAGAACAAACGTATGGACACCAAGGGGGGAAAACCGCGGTGGGGGGGCGGTGGTGTGATGAATTGGGCGATTGGGATTGACATGTATACACTGATGTGTATGAAGTGGATGACTAATAGGAACCTGCTGTATAAAAAAATTAATTAAATTAAATTAAAAGAAAAAGAAAACCCAAAATTATTAATACTGGATTTCTCATCTTACATTCACCTGAAAAGAATCATCATAGATTAGTTAACCTAGGAGCTTCTTACTGGGATATTAGCTGATGAGTTGACTTCTGGGTCCCATCAAAATTCCAGATGGCTTATTTGCAGAAATTGATAAGCTCATTCTAAAATTCACATAGAAGTTCAAGGGATCCTGAGTAGCCCAAAACAATCTTGAAAAAAAAGAACAAAGCTGAAGGACTCACACTTTCTGATTTTGAAACTTACTACAAAGTGACAGTAATCAAAACAGTGTGTACTGGTATAAAGATAAGATATAGATCAATGGAATAGAATTAAAATAAAATTCTCACATTTATGGTCGATTGATTTTTTTTGACAAAAGTACCAAGACAATTCAATGGGGGTAAAAAAAATGGTCTTTTTAACAAATGGTGCTGGGACAACTGGACTTCCACATGCAAAGGTATGATGTTGGACCCCTGCCTCAAAATTTATACAAAAATTAACTGAAAATGAGTCACAGACCTGAATGTAAGAGTCAAAACTATAAAACTCTTAGAAGAAAAATGGGCATAAGCCTCCATGTCCTTGGATTAGGCAATGGTTGTTTAGATATGACACCAGAATAACAAACAACAAAAGAAAAAATAGGTAAATTGAATTTCCTCAAAATTAAAATTTTTTGAGCTTCAAAAGAACCTTTCAATAAAGTGAACATACAACCTACAGAATGGGAGAAAATATCTGTGAATATAATAATTGATGAGGGATCTATATCTAGAATATATATAGTACTTTTACAACCCAATTTTAAAATGGGCAATTTTTTTAAACTGATTTAAAAATGAGCAAAGGATTAGGGCTTCCCTGGTGGCCCAGTGGTTGAGAATCTGCCTGCCAATGCAGGGGACACGGGTTCAAGCCCTGGTCTGGGAAGATCCCACATGCCCTGGAGCAACTGGGCCCGTGAGCCACAACTACTGAGCCTGCGTGTCTGGAGCCTGTGCTCTGCAACAAGAGAGGCCGTGATAGTGAGAGGCCCGCGCACTGCGATGAAGAGTGGCCCCCGCTCGACGCAACTAGAGAAAGCCCTCGCACAGAAACGAAGACCCAACACAGCCAAAAATAAAATAAATAAATAAATAAATTTATTTAAAAAAAAAAGAAGTAAACAGGAGATTAAAAAAAAAAAAATGAGCAAAGGATTTGAATACACATTTCTCCAAAGCAGATATACAAATGGCCAATAGCACAAGAAGAAATGCTCAGCATCACTGATTATTAGGGAAATGCACATCAAAAGCACCATCAGATACCACCTCACACCTGTTAGAATGGCTACTATCGAAACAAAACAAAACAAACAGAAAATGGTAAGTGTTGGTGAAGTTGTGGAGAAATTGGACCCGTTGTGCACTGTTGGTAGGAAAGTATAATGGTGCAGCTGCTGTGGAAAACATTATGATGGTTCCTCAAAACATTAAAAATAGAACCCATATGATCCAGCAATTCAGCTTCTGAGTATATACCCCTAAAGAATTGAAAGCAGGGTCTCAAAGAGATATTTGTGCAGCCATGGTCGTAGCAGCATGACTCACAATAGCCATAAGGTGGCAGCAACCCAAGTGTCCCTCCACGGAGGAATGGATCAGCAAAATACCATCTATACATACAATGGAATATTACTCACCTCTAAAATGGAAGAAAATTGTGACACATGCTACAACACGGATGAATCTTGATGACTGACATTATGCTAAGTAAAATAAGCCAGTCACATAAAGACAAATAGTGTATGATTCTACTTATATAAGGTACCTAGAATAGTCAGATTCATAGAGACAGAAAGAAGAATGGTAGTTGCCCAGAGCTGGAGCTGGGGGAAATGGGGAGTAATTGTTTGATGGGTATGGAGTTTTAGTTCTGCAAGATCAAAAGAGTTCTGGAGATTGGCTATACAACAATGTGAATGTACATACTGACTCTGAAATGTACACTTAAAAATGGTTAAAATGGTAAATTTTATGTTATGTGTATTTTACCACAATGTAAAAAAATTGTAATGGGCAAAGTTCTGAATAGACATGGCTCCAAAGAAGACATACAAATGACCAATATGCACATGAAAAGATGCTCAACATCATTAGCCATTAAGGAAATGTAAATCAAAACCACGGTGAGACACCACTCCACACCCATAGATAGCTATAATAAGAAAGAGAATCAGTGTTGGTGAGGACGTGGAGAAATCGGAACCCTCTGACACTGCGGGTGGGAATGAAAAGTGGTGCAGCTTCTTTGGAAAAACAATTTAGCAGTTCCTTAGATATACATATAGCTGATTCACTTCATTGTACAGCAGAAACTAACACAACATTGTAAAGCAATTATCCTCCAATAAAAATATATATTAAATAGTTGGCCCAGCAATTCTACTCTTAGAATTCCACTCAAGAGAAATGAAAACATCCATCCACACAAAAATCTGTACACAAATGTTCACAGCAGCATTTTTGATAATCGTCAAAGAGTGGAAAAAATCTAAATGTCTATCAAGTGATGAACTGATAAATAAAATTGGGTCTATCCATACAATGCAGTAACATGGAATGATATACTATTCATGCTACAACATGGATGAACCTTAAAAAACATTATGTGAGTAAAAGAAGCCAGTAACAACTGACCACATATTATATGATTGTTTATTTGAAATGCCCAACATAGGCAAATCTGTAGAGGCGGAAAGTGGATTAGTGGTTACCTAGGGCTGAGTGGGAGTGTCTGGGGCAAATGGGGAATGACTGCTATTAGGTACAGGGTTTCTTTTTGGAGTGATGAAAATATCCTAAACTTAGGTCATAGTGATGGTTGCATAACTCTGTGAACATAATAAACCACTGAATTGTACACTTTAAATGGATGGATTTAATGCTATGTGAATTATATCTCAGTAAAGATGCAACTTGTAATAAAAGCTAAAAGAATCAATTCTAGATTAAAGATCTAACTGTGTAAAAGCTAAACTGTAAACACCTTAGAATAAAAAATTGAGGCATATCCTTAAGGCATTGGGTAGGGAAGAAAACAAACAAAAAAAGTGCAAACCCTAAAAATAAAAGTACTAAATTTGATTATATTTAAAAATAAACGTTTGTGCAAGATATATTACCATGAAAAATGTTAAGACAAGAGACAGACTGGGAGAAGATATTTGCCATGTGCACAACCAACAATGTATTATGTGGATGGTAACTCAAGAAACATAAAATGTATGCTTACAACAGCACAAAGGATGGTGGATAAATTCCTGTGAGATTAAAGCGCCACAGGTGGAGTAGTATAATTTACGTGAAGCAGGATGTTGAAAATTAAAGATGTATATTGTAAAATGTAGAGCAACCATTAAAAATGATGTATAACTAATAAGTGAGTGATGAAAATAGAATTACTTAAAAAAAATAATAAATAAATACTCAATCCAAAAGCAGGCAAAAGAAAAGAAAAGAAAAAAGTATCACTGAATGCCTGGAACACAGAAAACAACTATGGTAAGTAAGATGGGAGACTTAAATGCAATCCTATCAGCAATCACCTTAAGTGTCTGGTGATAGGATTAATGTCCGGAATATGATTTTAAACACCTATAAACCAATAAGAAAAAGGCTTCACAACAGAAATACTGGCAACGGATATGAAGAGAAAATTCACAGAGGAAGAAACCAAATCTCTCGTAAATATGAAAAGATGTTCAACTTCCTTAATAATCAGGGAAATACAAATATAAATAAAAAGTAAAATAATGAACTGCCATTTCACACTCATCCTGCTGGCAAAGGTTTTAAGTCCATTATCAGTAAGTGTTGGCAAGGATGTGAAAACAGGACCTAGGCACTGCTGGTGGGAGTGCCACTGGGCCCCCTCTCTTTGGTGAGCACTATGGCGAGCCCAGGGAAGATGAAAGCACTCCTGTCCCCAGTACTGAGTGTCTCTGTGTCTCGGTGTCCCCCTGAGAGCAGCTCTGCACGGTGGGCAAAGAGACATTTATGCAGATTCCCCTCTGGGGAATGGAAAGTAAACAGGACTTTATTTATTCAATGAAATACTATACAGTGGTTAAAACGAATGAGCCAGATATGCTTGTTTAAACATGACTCTATCTCAAAAACATAATGATGTACGAAAAAAAGCAAGTTCCAACAGGATATGGACTGAAGTACATCATTCACATAAAAATTTAAAATACCAAAACCAGTGGTATACACTGTTTACTGACACGTGGTAGGAGAAGCACCGGGAAGGGAAGGGAAAGGATTGGGTGGCCCCGGCCTTCTCTCTACCCGTTACTTTCCATTTTTAAAGAGAGATCTGAGCCGACAGCAGACTAAGTCTTGCTCCTGTTGCCTCCCAGGGCAAGTGCCCTGGCCGGGACCACCGCCCCCCCCCCCAACCCCGGGTGCCTTTAGGTGAACAAATATAGTCTACTTTTGTCTTTCCTTAAGTTAGTTCCAGTTGGGTTTTCATCACTTGTAACCAGGAGGCCTGCTTATACATTCTTTTTCGGGTCATTACCCGTTCATGCCACCTTGTACGTACTCCCTAAAAATGTGTATAACTGAACCTGTCCAGGAAAGGGAGTCGCCAGCTCCAGGCTCTCCCATTCCTTTTGGGATCGCTCTGCTGGTTAGAAAGAGCATTCCTACAAGGGACCGAAAGAGCAACTTGGGGTAAACAAGTCACTTCCCCACCCCACCCCCGCCGCCCCTGGCCTCAGTTTCCTTCCAGACGCCGGGTCTGCCCCCTCCAGCCCCAGCTCTCTCTCTGATTCTCGGCATTCTGTCCTTTCAGGTCGAAAACAACACTCGGGCGTTTCACAAAAGCACCCAACCCCCTTGCTCCCCTGGAACCCGGGCTGCACGGAGCCGGTCACATGAACTCCGGGCTTTCTTTAGTGTGACGGGTTTTTTAGATCCCTTTGTGAGCGCAGGTTTTGAAAGGGAACGACCCGGGTTCTGGGTTTGAGAGGAGCGGGGGGATCCGGCGGTAGGAAGGCTGTCGGAGCCAATCAAGCCGCCTCCAGACCCCAGCACGTCGCCTCGGCCGCGCGCTGATATTTCTCCTCCGCTCTCCCGCCTCCGGGTCTCGCCCTAGGGTGCCCGGGGAGGCGAGGACCCCAGGTGAGAGGCCGGGGGCCCCGGGGGGGTGGGAGGCCCGAGCGGTTCGGCCCGGGCGGCACGACGGGCTGGCCCGGGGCTCAGGGCGTGTCCGTCGCCGCCTGGCTGCTCGCTCGACACTGTTCGCTCCTACCGGCTGTAGATGGAGCTGTCTGGGTTCCTGCAGCCTCCGACGAGCCTCGGAGTGTTTCTCTTTAAACGGCCTGAGAGGGACATGCCTCCCAGGATGCAGTTTGTATCAACATGGCAGCTGCTGTGCAGCTCCCCTGCTGAAGAGGCGCCGGGACGGCAGCGCAGCTCGCAGCCGGGGCCGGGGCCGGAGCCGGGGTCGCAGGCGCGGCCGCAGAGGGGCCGCGCGCGGGCCGGGGGCCGGTGCTGAGGGCCGGGGCCCAGCTCGCGGCCGGGGCGCAGCCCGCCGGGCCGCCCGCACCGCCGCGCGACCCGCTCCGACGCCGCCGCCGGGCTCGGGCGCTCCGTCCCCGCCCGCCCCGCGCGCCCCGAGCAGGCCGGGCCCGACGGCCGCGAGAGCCCGGGCGGGGAAGGCCGGGCCGGGCCGGCGCCGCCTGCGGAGAGCCCAGGGGCCGGCCTGCGTGGGGCCGCGCGGCGGCGGCGGCGGCGGCGGCGGCGACTCCGGCCCGGGCCGGACAGCACAGGGCCATGGCCGAGGCGGCCCCGGCTCCGGTGAGGGCGGCCCGCGCGCGCACGGACGCGCGGACTCGGGGCCCTGGGGACGGCCTGCGCGTCCCGGGCTCGGCGGCCCGGCCTGGGGTCTCGGTAAGGGACGGAAACGCCGCGACGTGGGGGCGGGGGACCCGGAGGGCTCGCGCGCCCCTGCTCGGGAGGGGGGCGCTACGCGAGGGGAGCCGGCCGCCGTCCGGGCGCGGCTGCGGGGACGCCAGGGGCCTGGCACGCACGCGGGCCCGGAGGCGGGCGCCCGGGCGGCGCGCCTCGTTCCCTGCGGAGACGGCGCCGCGTCCGTCGGGGTTGCCGCCGCACGTTTTCCGCAGAGCTCGGCCCCGCCGAGCCTCCCGCGGCCGGAGCGCGGCGCTGACGCGGCTCTCCCCATTTCGCAGAGCGGAGACACTGAGGCACGGACACCTGGCGGCGACCGGCCCTGCCTGCCCCAAGGTCACGTAGCGAGTCATCCGTGGCTCGGCGCCCGCGT
Organism: Eschrichtius robustus; assembly: GCF_028021215.1. NCBI lineage: Eukaryota > Metazoa > Chordata > Mammalia > Artiodactyla > Eschrichtiidae > Eschrichtius > Eschrichtius robustus. The sequence continues at coordinate 123,514,864 of NC_090831.1, read as the reverse complement.
CCGCAGAAATGCCTGCCTCCGGGCCGCGGGCCTGGACGGGGAGGGGGCGGCCCTGGCGGCGGCGGCCTCCCCTGGGGTGGGGGCCGGGGCCGGCGCTCGGGCGACGCGGCCCGTCGGGGGGGGAGGTGACGGCCGTGTGGGAGGCCGGGCAGCGCCCAGCCGAGCGTCCCCGGCGTGAGGAGCAGGTGACCCTCGGGCTCGGGCGCCTCGGCCTCCAGTCTCTGCGTCCGGGGGACCCGGTCGAATTCTGGGTGTTCGGACGGATGGGGTCTGGGCAGCAAGCTACTAAGGGTTTGGGGGCTGGTTTGCCTCTTCAGTGGACCATTTTTAAAAATCAGTCTCAAAGTCTCCCCGCAGACCTGCTCTTTGAGATGCAGTAGCCGTGTTGTGAGGAGGATTGCTGCATGGGGGTCAGTGCCCTGAGCCTCAGTTTCCTGTTGTGTGCAGGAAGGGGTCGGGATATAGAGCTTTCTGAAGAGCCTCTCAGGTCTTACAAAAAAATGATCATAATAATAAGAATGATAATGATAATATTAATAATAAAACTCTTGGGAAAATAAAATAAAATGATTTTTAAATGCTTAGATTTCCAGGACCCTTGAATGGTATATAATTCTGGGTGAACCACACTGGGTCATACAAGACAATGGCATGGCTTTCTTTATAAGTCAGGTATAATTATGTATTTTTCTGCAAATGAATGAATCCTGGAAACCCCATCCTCTTAGGATACATGGGGTAGGGAAGGTGGGTTAAATCCTGTGAAATGGAATTCTCCCCCTGCCCCCAAGAGTTTGCGAATGCAAGCTTATTAATCTCACATTTTATATTTACAGCTCCATTCCTCTCTTTGGCCATTTCTTTCTGCTCAGGGTAGTATCAAGCCACAGGTTTACTGGGACTGGTGAAATTACAGCAAGGGGCTTTTATTTGGGGGTGGTGGAAGGATGTGCTCCTGTGGGCCCCCCATTGCTCTACAGTCCTCCAAATCCGGAAATGGACAGAGACAGTCTAATAATAGAGAGCAAAGAACTGGTATTTTCCTTTGCGCTCTGAGTAGACTAGTTAGTAAAGATGTCTTGCGCTAATGGCTTAATTTACTGTCCTGAAGCTTCTCTACATTGTTTCAGTTAAGCCCCTGTATTACTCAGGGGGACTAGCGTGGCCCCTGGGGATTTCCCCTTCCTCCTACTAGTTGTAGGCAGATACCCTAATCCCCCTGTGAGGACAGGGCCATACATGTGCCTGTTGTGTTGCATTATGTTCGTCACTTTCCCTGTGTCTGAGGCTCCTATCCCAGAGGGTCGTCCAGCCTTGCCCTCGCCTGTGCAGAGTTGAGAGGTGGCTTAGTTGTTGACGAGCCTTCAGTTTCAGGGCTCTGTGATTCCCTTGAGAGTGCTCGTGGGATTTTGTGTATGTGCCCATGTGTGTTTTTTGAGGGGGAGAATCCATAGTTTTCATTAGCTTTTCAAAGGGGTCCCTGACCCCAGCATTAGATGGAAATGTCTACGGGCAGGGCCTTCCCACAGGTCTTTGTTTAATCTCCAAGCCTCCGAATCTTAGAGGTAAAGAGGATTCAGAACACATACTGACCAGCTGTCTCATCTGACAGATGAGGCCTAGAGGCGACCTACAGTGTAGGCGGAAGCCCAGGCTCTGGAGCCAGACTGCTGTGTGACCTTGGGCCAGTTACTTGGCCTCTCCAAGCCTCCACAACTTCCTGTGCTAAGTGTGGATAAGAATTCTAGTGGTCCCTGTTTATAGGGTTTTGTGAAGAGTAAATTAGATAACCCTTTAAAACACAGTTCATGGCACATAACAAATGCCAGATAATTGTCAGGGCTGACTAATCAGCCCTCACATCTGGTTCCCTGCAAAGCTATTGGATCATACTACCTCAAAAACCTTTTGCTTGAACAAGGTCTTAAATCTTCAATCCTTGTCTTAAAAGCGTGATGCTGTCTCAGATAAGCTACACATAAGTGAATGAATGAACAAATGAAAGAAAGAAAGCAACAGAAGGTATAAATAGGTTTAGATGAGTCTTTGATAGATGACTCAAGGAACTTCATTATTAACTCTAATAATTTCTTTGTAACCCAGTCATTTATACTATTCATCCAGCAGACATCTGTTGGGCACATACTGTATTTCAGAGTGGACACCAGGAATATGCTAATTTTCAAATGAAGAAAAGGGAAATTTCAGTTACTTTAAAGCTCACTTCTATATGGCACACAATAATCGGCCATTCAGCAGATTCATTGAAGGAGGAGTATGAGGGAATGGACAAACATTGATATAGAAGAAATTCTATTCAGTTCCAATAAACATACTGACATTCTGGATAGATAGATACAGAGCTGGTCACTCAGAAGACCTTGGCTTCACCTCTGTGATGACACAAGCATTCCCTGAACATGGACATGGCGAGGTGGGGAATGGGGAGAGTGTGAATGACTGAAACCCCCTTCAAGTAATTGAAGGAATCGGTCTTTATCTTGGTTCTAGTCTCCACCAACCTTGACACAGCCCAGAGAACTGGTTGACTTCAGCCTTGCCTCTGGTTCTTCCAGGCCTCCTTTCCTCCTCATTCCCCACCTCACGAACCATGGGGAGGACTCCGGATGGCCAGGGTCCACCTACCCGCCGGGGACCATCAGCTCCGGGAACCTTGGCTCCCTCAGGAGAGTCTGAATGGCCACGCCCACACCTGTCTCAGTGTCTGTCTTCTTCTCTGTGTGTAGCAGGAGCCAGCCTGAATGCACGGTAGCCCGTTCAGCCTCTCCAGCAGGGGCTGGGTCCATTGAGCGTGCCTCAAAGGCAAACCTCTACCATATCAACCCTTTGAGAAATGTTATTAAGTCAACAAGGCAGCTTTTATCAAGGAGTCTGGGAAGCTTAAGGTACTTGTGTGTCATCGCTGTTGGACAAAATGAGGGAAAGAATATGGGCACCACGACTGCCTGATAATACAAGTAGAAGCGGTGGGGCTGGATGTCAAGTTCACCTTCGGGGTAAGTGCCTTGACAGAACCGGCCCCAGCTTGCTGGCAGTCTTAGGCTAGCCTGGCATTGACAAAATTCTGCTCTATTGGTTTTCAAAGTTTTATTCTATTTAACCCTCAGTGCTCGAAGAACTCAGTGAGGCAGCAGGTGTGTCAGGTATTATGACCCTTATTTGATGGATGAGGACCCTGAGAACAGAGAAGTTGAATAAGTGGGCCAGGGCAACCCGGGCAGCATTGGTGTAGACAGGACTGAAAGCCAAGTGTTCTGATTCAAGGCCAGTATCCTTTCTCCTCTCCCACACCACTACTCATGAGAGGACACCTGTGCGGTGTATGTTGTGAAAAAGGAGATGGCTCTATAGAAGCAGAAGGTGGCATAACCATCTTTTATTTGTTGTTAATAGCAGTTGTCATTGATGTGTAGATCAACGCTAGGGTCTCAAGAAGAGATTCATGTCCATGGAACATATCTTATTGCTACGAAGCCTGAAGCCCTTTTAATGTAGGTGCTTATTTTGGGGATTTATTTGCCAGCTGGACACTCTGGCCTTCAATCCTGTCCTTTCTTTTTGGAACACAGGTCCAGCAGCTGGACATGGAGACCCAACGCTCCTCACCTCTGTCATTCCCCAACGTTGTGCAAGAGGAAACCCCGCGTCAGACCCCTGCCGGACTCCCTCGAGGAACTCTGTTCCAATCCCACGTTCTTCCCCCCAAAGAAATTCCTTCTTTGTCTCCCGCCATTCCCCGGCAAGGCTCCCTACCCCAGACTCCCAGCGCTCCCAAGCACGAGACTTCTGGCCGAATGCCGCATGTGCTCCAGAAGGGACCCTCACTCCTGTATCATGCCGCTTCCGAGCAAGAGACTCAGATCCAGGGCCCCCTGACTTCCCAAGAAGAGGCCCCGTATCCACCCCCAGCTGCTGCTGAACCAGAGATCTCACTTCTCTCCCACTCCACCCATCATCAAGAAGCCCCACTCCACTCCCCCGAAGTTCCTGAGAGAGACCCCTTGACCCTTTCCCCCACAGTTCCCGAGACTGACATGGACCCCCTGCTCCAGAGCCCGGTTTCCCAAAAGGACACCCCCTTCCAGATCTCTTCTGCGGCCCAGAAGGACACACCACTCCCAACGGCGGAGATCACCCGCTTGGCCGTGTGGGCTGCCGTCCAAGCGGTGGAGAGGAAACTGGAGGCCCAAGCCATGCGGCTCCTGACCCTGGAGGGCAGGACCGGGACAAATGAGAAAAAGATAGCCGACTGCGAGAAGACGGCCGTGGAGTTTGCAAACCACCTGGAGAGCAAATGGGTTGTGCTGGGGACCCTGCTGCAGGAGTACGGGCTGCTGCAGAGGCGGCTGGAGAACATGGAGAACCTGCTGAAGAACAGAAACTTCTGGATCCTGCGGCTGCCCCCGGGCAGCAATGGAGAAGTTCCCAAGGTAACTTTATCCCAACCGGGGCTTCCCAAGGGTGACCAGGACTGGAGTGTGTTTTAGGAATTTAATATCAAAGAAAGGGAAAGCCACGGTTAAGAAGGAAAACAGTATGACGATACCTAGTCACCAACTTCACATCGCTGAGAACAGGACACAGCAAAACCCAATGATTTCTCCTGTTGATAAAAGCATAGGCTATAGACCAGAGAGATGACCTAGTGATGGGGGCTGTCAGTGTAGAAGGCGTTCAGTCTGTGATGTCTGAGGATAAAAGGCAAATTGAAGGCCAAGTGGTCGAGCTGTGGACAAGTGTGAACCTGTGTGGTTCCCCTGGAGGTGGAGGGAGGACTTGGTGAGATATTACAGGGCGGTGTCCTGCTCAACATTTTTATCAGTAAACTCATAAATCACGTTAATGCCAGTAAAAATATGATTTCCAGAGGTATCCTAAAAAGCCAGAGGATGGTTAGATTTTAATATTATTTCCCAGGGGAAAGCACTTTAATGTGAACTGGTTTTCTTTCTGTTCTTTTATGCTACTGCCCCTTTTCACAGCCTCATGGAGGGAAAACGCGTGGACCGTGTTGCCTAGGCCAGCACTTTGCAGATCGTATTGTGTACACGAATCACCTGGGGATCTTACTAAATGCTGAATCTGAATTAGTGGGTCTCGAGTGGGGCCTGAGAGTCTGCATTTCTAGCAAGTTCCCCAGTGGTGCCATTGCTGCTGGTCTGCAGACCACACTTTACAGCAGCAAGGACTGTCCTGTTAGAGAGGAAGAGGACCAGACATCACGGGGCCCTGACTCTCTCGGGCCAGGACAGTGGCTGAAGCCTCCTGATTTCTAGAGAGGTCCTTGGTGAAAACCCACAGCTGGGCCTCTGGGCCTTTCCCACTCCAGTCCTGAGCGTTTTGAGCCAGGCCCAGGGGGCCAGAGCCGTTGGCAGCCTTGGGATCTGGCAGCTGAGGGCCCGTGATGCCTTCCAGTTGGTCTGAGCTGAGCTTGTTGTGTGGTTTCAGGTCCCTGTGACGTTTGACGACGTGGCCGTCCATTTCTCGGAGCAGGAGTGGGGGAACCTGTCCGAGTGGCAAAAGGAGCTGTACAAGAACGTGATGCGGGGCAACTACGAGTCTCTGGTTTCCATGGGTAAGGAGACGGCTTCGCTGCCCGCGGCTTCCCACCTGCTGGCTGGGGGTTCGTTAGGAGCCCCGGGAGCTCTGAACTCCCAGAAACAATTTTTTTTCGAGAGCACAGCAAATGAGAGCAGACACCCGTATACCCACATACCTCAGCGCAGCACAGATCAGCACAGCTCGTAAGCAGAGACTCCGCTCTACCCGTGGGGGCCGGGGACAGACTCAGACGTCAGCAGTCTCTCACCTTTGTATTATTTTCCCCGTGGCCCCTCTATACGTATATATACATACATACATATATATATCTCTTGAAATTAGTTTGTCCAGCCAACTATTATTAAGCAGAGTGTGAGGTGCTTTATGAGAATGACATTTAATCCTCACACCTTGCCCGTGTGGGAGCTAGGACAGGTGTCAGCCCTCCTGATAGACCGCCCAGGTGGCTGAACGCTGTCGTCGATTGAGAGCTTACGTCCCCCAGGTTCTCGTCCCGCTCGCGCAGAGACGAGGTATGACCCGGGGAGTAAACGGTCGTCCTAGGTCCCTACCAGGAAGTTGCGACTTCACTGGGATCTCTCATACCCCACAGTTGGTGGATTCTTGTTGTTTTCGTTAATGAGCGTATTTGAGGATGAAGACCTGGGAAAATAGGCTTTAGTTGTATATGTTTCCTTTTCTCTGATATGGGGAACTCTTTGGGCACACAAAAAATTAGGAAAACATTAAATATGCTGTCGTATAGAAAATCCGATTCTTGCTGGAATTGTTAATTTTATACATCTGTACCTCTCTATGGGGTAACTTTTTTTTTTCTGTTCTTTTTAAAGTATATACATAATTGTGAAAATGCGACAATTTAGATTTGTATAATAAAGAGCAGTCCCCACCCCCAGCCAGCACTGCTCCCCAGAGGTAACGCTCCCCGGAGGTAACCACCACGAACCCTTGGGCCGATATTGTTTCTCATCATTTTGCTGCACTCGTGCACATGCGCTTTGTGGTTTGCACAAATGGGATCCTTCACTTATTTTACCTAACAGTAGTCAGAGACAGCTTTCCGTGTCAGCGCAGAGGCCTGCTCGAAAGACAGTGCGGTGTTCCCGATGAACCGTCGGGCTGTTGGTATAGAACTATTGTTGAGCAGCAGCCTGAGTCCCTCTTCCCACTGCCACAGAGGGTTGCAATCAGCATCTCTGCATTTGCGCTCTTCCGCGAGGATTTCAGTGGGATGGATTCCAGGAGGTGGGTTTGCCGAGGAAAGAGGGTGCTCATTTACAATGTCACGGGCGCTTCCACGGGCCCTACCCAGGGCTGTGTATGTTCACGTAACAGAGTGTGACAACGCCACCTCCACACCCTGGCCGGAACTGGGGTTCTCCTATTGTAAAGATTAGTCTTTTCTGATGGGTGAAAAATGACGCTGCATTATCGTAACATGTATCTCTTTGATGATTAGGGAGCTTGTGCGTCTTTTAATATGTTTATTGGCCATTTGCATATTTTCTATGAATTACCCATTCATATTTTGGTTTTTTATTTTACTAACTGTAGAGGCTCTATATATAGTTACAGACATTAATCCTTTGTGTTATGTTTTACACGTGTGTGTGTGATACTATTTCCTCCAAGTTTCTTTATCTTTTAAATTTATTTCCAAAGAACTTTAAACTTTTTGTAATGTAAGAAAAAACCTATCAGTGTTTTGTTTCATGGCTTCTATATTTTATCAAGATCAGTTTTTTAATTTATAAAATTTCAAATATCTTCTGCCTTTGTCATGAAAACCTGAGCTGGCATTGGCCACCTGTGAGCCACAGATGACCAGTTTCCATCAGTGGGCAAGTGGTGCCCCACTGCTGGTGCCGCTGGGAGGACCCGGGATGCGGTTAACACACACACACACACACACACGCACGCAGTTAACACACACATGCGCACGCGTGTGCACACACTGTGTGCCCTGAGGAGAAGGGCTGGAAACTTGGCCCTTCCTTTTGCAGCATTGCCGGCCTTGGGTAGGGCAGCTGCTCCCGATGTCACACTCACACAGGTGACACCTTTGTAGCATCCAGTGCAAACTCACCCCATAGGATATCTTCTTTTCTTCCTCCTGCGCAGACTATGCAATTTCCAAACCAGACCTCATGTCACAGATGGAACGCGGGGAGAGGCCGGTCATGCAGGAGCCAGAGGACTCTGAGGAGGGCGAGGCGCCTGCAGACCCCAGTGCTGGTGAGTGGCTGCCGGTGACCGAGGCCTTCCAGCGCTCAGGGGGCCCGGCGTGGGGTCTTACAACCCACACTAGACCCTGGCGGGCTGTGTTAGCAGGCTGAGTGCCTCAGGGAAGCCTGCAGGTGCTGGGACCTGCCTGGGGCCTCCTTGATCGCCAGTGGCCCTAGTGGCTGAGCTGGGAATGCCGTTGCGTTCATTGTCTCGGGGAGCTTTTGACATGACCGAGCGTCACCTCTCTCTTTGCGGGAAACAGAACCGAAACTGACAGAAAGGCGTTCCCTTGTCAGGATGCTGGTGCTGGTAAGCCTCGAGCTCCCAGAGGAGGGCCACGTCCCTGGTCCTGTGGCCGGTGAGTGAAAGGACAGGGACAGACACGGACTTCACCTGAAGCATCCTCCAGTGTGTGGGGCGGGGTCCAGGCGAGGCGGCGAGGCGGCAGAGAAGCGCAGGCAGGCCTGGCCGTGGGCTCAGGTGCAGACGCCGGCGTCGGGCTGCCTGCACTTGAACCCCGGCTTCTCTGCGTCCTCGCCCTGTGGTTTTTGTGACTCGGCCTTTTGGAGGCCCGCTTTCTCATCCGTGAAACAGGACTGGTACTGATAGCCAGGGCCTGGCGTGCTGACCGGCAGGTTCTAGTGGCCCAGGACACGCCAGCTGCTGCGTCCGTCCACGTGGGGAGCCGTCCCTTCCACAGCAGCCGCTCAGCAGCCCTCACACTTGCACGGCAGTGCTTTCGGGGTGTGGCTCGTTCCGAAGCCCCTGCTTTGGAACTGCCCTTGGACTTGCATCACTTCCCTTGAAGGTCTTCCGTGGGAGCAGATCCTTGTCCTTTGTAGCCAGATGTCATGGGTGATCCTGTCTTTTGAAAAAGGAGGATAATCTAGCAGGAGAACTCACTGGGGCCAACAGCCAGGTCTTGTATGAAGTAATGTCATCGACTCTGGCACCAGGAGGAGGTCCAGAATCACGTGCAGTCATGGCCCCAGGGAGTAGGAGCAGAGGTAACTTCCAGAAGAGGCAGGACCCTGAGGAAACATAAGTGCTGGCGTGTTTCAGAGAAACCCTAAACCAGCATTACTTTCTAGAGATTTGTCTGGAGATTTAAATGGAGGGAAGAGGCAGATCCTGAATTCATTCTGGCAGACAGAATAGATGGATTTAAAAGTAGATGAGGTGAGAGTGGGTGTCAGAGACAGGGTGTGGCACGGGGCAGAGTGATCTTTTGTTTGGAGGAAAACAGATCTGTATGTGAAAGGTTTGAGTGGCCACATCCAAAAACAGGTGTCAGTGGGAACGGAGAGATTCAAAGGAGAAGAAATCAGAAAGAGGGCTTGGGAGGCAAAGAATGAGAAAGGGGAGAGGTGGTTTGTGGTAAAAATCCTAGAACCCATCCGCTGTCCCCGTGGGGTTTTGTGGTCCGGGTACTGCTTTTGTAGCATCCTCTTAGAAGGGCTGGGATGGGAACATGGGCCCCTTCCTCTGTCTGCTGTTCACACCCTCATCACAGGTGGGCCTCCCACAAAGTGGGGCCAGAATTGAGAGCAAATAACTCCAGCCCCCTCGGCCCCAGGCGGGGTTGACTCTGGCACAAGCGTGTCTAAGGCTGGAGCTTCTGTGGGCAGCGGCGGCCTCACAGAGGCTGCCTTGTGTGGCTGGAATGTGCCATTTGTTCCACTAACCGTCTCAGCCACTAGGAGCCTGACCGGAGGGAGGGCAGGCGAGGAATGGGAACCACTGCCCCGTGGGCCAGCTGTAAACTCGCACTTCTGTGTGCCTGCAAGGCCCTGGCCTCGGGGTAGCAGGCTTGTCCTGTGAGTCTGCAGTTATCAGAGCCAGTGGTCACCTGTCATTCGTGTGTCCTCCCCCCTAGGAGAGTGGCCACAAGGCCAGCCCTGGGCCAGACCCAAAGGGTGATACCAACTGAGAATTTTCCTGGTTCCAAGTACACCAAACATGGCAATTTTGTGAACTGGCTGAGTAAATGCATTCAATAAACTAGTATTTATGGTTGGGATCCCTAAGGGCAAGGAGACCTGAAGGTGACTCAGATAGCGACCCTGCTCTCAAAATCCTCCAAGCCGGGGCTCCCATTCATGGCTCTTTAAGGGCGAATAGGAGGCCTGGGGAAGCCAGGGACCATTGTCACCTAACAAATTAGCAGAATAAAACAAACAAGCCAGAAGCCATGGCTGAAATCCAAGTTCTCATACACTGTACATAGTTTCAGGCTTTTTAAAAAGCAATTTGATATTTTCTAGTCTTCAAATATGTTTTAAATATTTAAAATGTTCATTTACTTAACCTAATAATTTCCTTTCTGAGAGTCTATAGCCTAAAAAAGAATCCAAAAATATGGATTAAGATGTACAAATATTATATTACATTATGATAGATGGTTATACAGCCACTAAAATCACACGTGAAGAGTTTTTACACCATATTTTCCCTTGTATGTTTATTATTAAGTTCATCTAATATTTTTTGTACCAGGTACTATGTCAAGAGACTGATGTTAACAAACTAAACACCCCATATACGTAAAAATACAGCCAGCCCCTGTGACAGTGCTGTGGAGACAGGCCTCCAGGGCTCTGGGACACACAGCAGCAAAGGCCTTACTGAGACCAGGTGCCCAGCAAAGGCCTCGGAGGAGGTGGGACTTTTAGTGGAGGCACAAGGGGGCGTTCCCGTTACTCGGGGGAGAACTCCTCAGAGGGAGGGAGGACTGGAAGCGAGGAAGCTCTCTTTGTAGCCCAGGTGGGAGGCCTGGCATAGCCCAGGGAGCACAGTGGGTATTTGCGAGGTGTATTTTGGCGTCGGTGGCTGGCGGATGTCGAATATGAGGAGAGGGGGTCCCGAGGATGAGTCCAGGTTGTGACACGAGTGAGAGGGTAGGTGGGGGACAAGAGGTTCCAACCCAGAGAAACGACAGGAACGCATTAGGTGTGAGGTCCCAGGACACGTCAAGGAGGTGGTATTGAGAAAGCAGCTGAGTAAAGGAGCCTGCAGCTCACAGAAGAGCCCTGAGCTAGAGACAGACGTGTGGGCCTCGGTAGCGTGGACGGGATCAGCTTTCCCAGCCTGGACGGGAGAAGAGAAAGAGCACAGCCTGTGCCCTTGGCCTGGGGCCCTGACTGTTAGGGTAGACTTGGAGAGTTGGAATATATGGGTCTGGGTGGAGCCCAGGTGTTAGTTTTGTTTGTTTGTTTTTAAGCTTCCAAGATGATTCTCATGTGCAGCCAGGGTTGAAAGCCACTGCTGTAGGATTTGGAAAAAGGAGGAGGAACCAGAAGAATCAAAGGGAACAGGAGTGGCCAGAAAGGTAGCAAGAAATTAGGGTAGTGCATTGTCGGGTATTTCAAGAGAAGAGTGTCTCCGGAAGGAGGGAGCGTGGTTAACAGCGTTGAACTCTGCAGCGTGGTTTAGTTAGGCAGAGACTGCGTGGTGTCCATTGGATTTGCAGATTGGCAGCATCAGAGTGACCTTAGCAAGAAAGAGAAACGTTGGTGGCATGGTTGAGGTGGAAGCCTGTGAGTGGGCTGAGGAGTGGACGGGAGGTGAGGAAGTGGAGGTTGTTCCAGTGTAGCTGTGGGTGGGGAAGAGAAACGCTGGCGGGCCGGGCAGCATGGGGACTCTTGTTTGCTTAAGATGGGGATTGCCAAAGCCTGTTTGACATGTTGACAGGAATGAGCCAGTCGATACGGGAGGTTAATGGTATAGAGGTGGATAACGTAGGGACTTCCCTGGCGGTCCAGCAGTTAGGACTCTGTGCTCTCACTGCCGAGGGCCCAGGTTCGATCCCTGGTCGGGGAACTAAGATCCCTCAAGCCACACGACATAGCCAAAAAAAAAAAAAAAAAAAAGAAGTGGATAATGTAAATGCAATAGGAAGTCAACGATGTTAACAAAACTAGGGAAAAAATGGGATGGAAACATACCCAAGTCATATTTCTCTATGTTTTTTTAGAATTTTCTGAAGTGAGTGTATATTACTTCTTATTCAGCAAAAATAAGTTTTTTTAAAAACAACGCATGAAGAAAGACTCCAAGTTAAAGGTGGCAGATTGACCATGTGTTTACTCCCACCTCCCCAAGACCTTCTAAAACGAGAGCGAAGGGACTTTTTTTAAAGGGAACGGACAAGGAGACAACGGCAGCTAAATTTTGGAAGGCTGAGAACAGATGGCTGGGTGATCACTGATTGAGAAAGCAGAATCCAAAATTGGTATTGGGGAAGAAACCCAGTTTGCACTCCACCCCCAGCCCTGCTCAAGACTCGGGAACTAGCAGTACCAGAGATTCCAGGTGTCTTTGGAAATTGGGGTAAAGGTGAGGCTAAAAACAGAGCATTGGTCAAACATCTTAAGAGGCCTTTAAACACTGCCATTTCCCTCCATTGCCTCACCCGACCCTGGTAGGTGACCAAGGCTTATTCTCTGGAGATGGTGAACAACAGGGTTTCTGGATGTGGACACCAGGCACGATTGGGGTGGGTGCCATGTTGAAAACAAGGGAATGAGTGAAGCTTGACAGAGATGTTGAGATCTCTAGCCTTCTTCCCTAACCTGAATCCCAAAATGATGCTTACATCCAAGATTAAACCCTCAGGGCAGGATATTGGAAGAGTCTTATCTAGAGATGCTTGGGGCCAGCCCAAGAGATTTCCCAGGGAAATGATCTAGCTAAACAATCCTGCTGGGAAACCAAGCCCTACCTGAATGCACCAAACTTTCAATTCTCTTTTGAATATTCAACTTTTAATATAAATGGACAACCAAGAACCACAAGACATTTGGGAAGAGCCTCTAATATACAGAGACAAAGGGGAAAAAAAGAAAAAATAAATTTCAAGGAAACAGAGACCATACGGGGGGGGGGGGGGAAGGGGGGAAGTATGTTTAAATACTTATATATAGTTATACATTTAAAATATGCATTTTTTCATATTCCTTAGATAAAAGAAGTGAATGTATCCATGACAAAAGTATAATGCTTATCTAAAAAAAAAATAGAAAGGAACTCTTAGAAATTAAAAATATAATAATGCAAATTAAAAACTCAGTAGCAGTGTTAGAAAATAAAGTTGAATACACAGCCCAGAAAATAGAGCAAAAAGACAAAAAAGAAAATAGGGAGAGAATAAGAAAAGTAAAGGATGGAAGTCTAATGTCCAGATAATAGAAATATCAGGGTAAAAAATAGCAAAAACAGGGAGAAGGGAATTAGAGATGAAAGACTTCAGGAAAAATTCCCAGCGCTTAAAGACAGCTTTCCAGATTGAAGAGCCCACCAACTGTCCAGAAGAGAGGATGAAAACTGACCCAGCCTTAAATACTTCAGCAAGAAATTTCAGAGCAACTGAGGACCCAGGAGATCTGACAGACTTCTGGGAGAAAGACCAGGTTCATACAAAGGAACAAGAATTAGAATGGCATTGGACTTTTCAACAGTATTGGAAGCTACAAGACAGTAGAACAATTCCTTTAAAATTCTTTAAATTTTAAAATTGGAAGATATTTTCCAACATTCTAGAATTTGATATCTAGCCAGACTAATCTAATTAAATATGAGAGTGAAATCGAGACACTGAGATGTTCAAGGTCTGCCATGCGTGCTTTCTCAAGCTGGGGCAGGTACTTTGCCAAATGAGGAAGTAAACCAAGAGGTGTAAGGAGCTCCAGCACAAGAGAGGGGAAGGAATCCCTGGGGTGCTGCCGAAGGGGATCCCCAAAAGACAGCAGTGGATCTGGAGGTACCAGTCCACACTGGAGCATACCATAGGTTCCAGAAAGTTTTTCTTCAAGTAGGTAAAACTGAGGAATCCCCATTATGTTTGGATGTTCTGAGAGGAGGATTATAGAGCAGGATGGGGGGAGACATTGGAGCTGACTTAGTGGTAATTAATAGTAAGCTAAGCAAAAGAAAAGAAAACTAGCTCCAGGGGAAGCAAAAAGGTTTACAGGCATAGAAGAGTACTTATAGTATGCTACATGGTTCAATTTTAAATAGCATTTACATAATCCAGTAATGTAAACACCCAACATTAATTCAAGCAGAATTACAGGCTGGGAAAAATCAGGGATTTGGAAGAGATGTGGATGGTTGGGGAAGAGATGGTCCTCACCTCCAGCTCTTGGAAGTCAGTAGACGATGCTTAAAATTGAAAACTCAAGGAGTAGCAATGCCATTATGTTACGTAGAGTTATGAACATAAGTGACAAAAGAATCAGCTAGAAGAATTGAAAGTGATTGCCTCTGGGGAGCAGGTTGGGGGGTGGAGGGGAGCTTCTTAAAAATGAGGTTTGAAGAACCCTTCATCCCTCTGGCCTATGTGTACGTATAACGTTTTTTTTTTAATTTTTAAAATTAATTAATTAATTTATTTATTTTTGGCTGTGTTGGGTCTTCGTTTCTGTGCAAGTGCTTTCTCTAGTTGCGGCAAGCAGGGGCCACTCTTCATCGCGGTGCGCGGGCCTCTCACTATCGCGGCCTCTCTTGTTGCGGAGCACAGGCTCCAGATGTGCAGGCTCAGTAATTGTGGCTCGCGGGCCTAGTTGCTCCGCGGCATGTGGGGTCTTCCCAGACCAGGGCTCGAACCCGTGTCCCCTGCATTGGCAGGCAGATTCTCAACCACTAAAGAAGATTTTAAAATTAATATACCAAGGTTTAAAAAATCTAACAGAAAGTGTAGCCATGAAAAGATTGGAAAGCCCGTGGCAGCCATCATTTCTTTGCTTTGAGCTGGTGGAGAAAGTTAATGTGGCCACGCTGGTTTTCACTTTCCAATGAAACACTGAAGTTGCATCAGTGTAATTCAAAAAGAAAAAATGCAGAGAAAGAAAAGTCCCATATAATTCTCTCTCAAGAATCAACAGCTCGGGGCTTCCCTGGCGGTCCAGTAGTTAGGACTCCACGGTTTCACTGTCCAGGGCCTGGTTCAATCCCTGGTCGGGGAACTAAGATCCCACAGGCTGCACGGTGCAGCCAAAAAAAAAAAAAAGAGAGAAGAGTCAACAGCTTATTCCTTCCAATTTATGTGCATATAGTCACACACACACACACACACACACACACACACACACACACACGGCCTTAATTATATAATACTTTCTCATTGTTAAAAAAATTTCTTCAAACAATATAGAAGTACATTGTTTAGCAACTTGCTTTTTCCAAAAATATATCTTTGACATCTTTACATGTCAAAACATGTAAGTCTCTGTTTTTTAAATAGCAGACGTAGTATTCTGTGTATTGATTTCATACTTTAAATAAACTCTCATTGATATACATTTAGAGTCTTTACAAGTTTCAGTGCTTCATTAAAGATCCTTTATAAGTAAATCTTCATGCACTCGTCTGAAACTTATTTAGAAGTAGACTTTCTGGGTCAAAGGATATACCCATTTAAAAATTTAATAGATATTAGCAAATGCCGTTCAAAACAATTGTGCCACTTTACACACCCTCATCTATGCATGAGAAAACCTGTTTCCCCACACCCATGCCAATAGGTGGTATTATCTTTTTATTATTTGCCGGAGTGATGGGTAGAAAAGACAATATTTTGATGTTTTCATGCAACCTCTGTAAGAGTGATGTTGAGCATATTTTCACGTATTTATTGGTCTCCAGTATGTCTTATTTATGAATTATCCTTTGCCCATTGTTCTTTTGGATCATTCATCTTTTTATTATTGATTTATAAAAGCTTTTTAAGTATTAAGGATATTAGCTGTAGTCTGTCTTACGTATGCAAATATGTTTCCAAATTTATGGTTTACCTTTGTGTGTATCTGTGATATAGCTGTTTAAAATTCTTGTGTCCAAATTTATTAAGTTTAAGTTTCTATGTATTCAGATTTACCAGAAATTTTCTTTATGGTGGGTGGGCTTCATACCAAGTGTAGAAATACTTACTCAGCCTGTTTTATTCAGTAAACATTATGATCACAGGCCTTGGACCTACGAGCTTTCCAAAAATCTATAAAAATATTTGAAAGCTGAAATAAGATATTTTTTGCTCCAGAAAACAAAAAGAAAATTACAAAATGTAGATAATTAAATGTTTAACTGTGTCTCCCAATATAACATTTTACCAGCTTCATTAATTATTAAATTTAGTGTCCACAAACATTTAATACGTTTGAAAACAATTTGTAGCAGAGATTTTTCCCATCTCAGAAGAGTTCTTATGAAGAAATGTGATTACAGAGACTAACAACCAATCACAAATTAAATGTTTATCACCAAACAGTGTCAAGGCAAAGCTACAAAAATTTTTTTCCAAAAAATTTACACCAAAAGATTATAGTTGGTATGTGTTGTGCACATTTAATATGTTTGGTGTGACTGACCAGCATCCAGAAACTAAAGGAAGGAAGGAAGGAGGGAGGGGGAAAAAGCTGTGTTTTTTTCTAATACTAGTATGATTTCATTATTTATGTCTAAAGTGTTGATTCATCCATAATTTATTTTGAGGTGAGATATGTGAAGATGGTTTTTTTGTTTTTTTCCTTGTAGTCAGGAAGCCAGTTGTCTCCACTTCATTTACCTAAACCTTTTCCCACTGGTTTGAAATGCTATCTTTTGTCATAAACTATATTCCCACAATGTATGTGTCTTTGATTAATTTTTTTTAAAGGAATTCCTTTTATTTTTATTTATTTTTATTTATTTATTTATTTATTTTTGGCTGTGTTGGGTCTTCGTTTCTGTGCGAGGGTTTTCTCTAGTTACGGCAAGCGGGGGCCACTCTTCATCGCGGTGCGCGGGTCTCTCACTATCGCGGCCTCTCTTATTGGGGAGCGCAGGCTCCAGACGCGCAGGCTCAGTAGTTGTGGCTCAGGGGCCTAGTTGCTCTGCGGCATGTAGGATCTTCCCAGACCAGGGCTCGAACCCGTGTCCCCTGCATCGGCAGGCAGATTCTCAACCACTGCGCCACCAGGGAAGCCCCCTGATTAATTTTTTTTTTTAATTAATTTTGTAAGTGAAATAGGGAGCATTTTCTTTTTTCTTTCTTTAAATTTTATTTATTTATTTTATTTATGGCTTTGTTGGGTCTTCGTTTCTGTGCGAGGGCTCTCTCCAGTTGCGGCAAGCGGGGGCCACTCTTCATCGCGGTGCGCGGGCCTCTCACCATCGCGGCCTCTCTTGTTGCGGAACACAGGCTCCAGACGCGCAGGCTCAGTAATTGTGGCTCACGGGCCCAGCCGCTCCGCGGCATGTGGGATCTTCCCAGACCAGGGCTCGAACCCGCATCCCCTGCACTGGCAGGCAGATTCTCAACCACTGCGCCACCAGGGAAGCCCCCTGATTAATTTTTTTAATGGGAGAACAGATTACTGCTTATGAATGCAGTCTGGTTGTCAGAACTCTTTCAGAAGTTGTTTGGGGCAGAGAGACCTTTTTCGTGGGAAACACTGGTTTCCCTGCTGTCTGACAATTGGGGGAGGGGCACGAAAATGTGTAACTGATGCACATTTCAAGGGAAAAAGAATTAGATGCCATAGAGAGGGGCAGACGAGTGCTTGGGGGTCAGAGGAGAGCACACTCAGGATGGGCTAAGAGCGGCCTGGGACGTCTGGTGGAGTGGGGGTCTTGAAGGAGAGGTAAGGATGGGAAGGCAGTGGTCTTCGGGCTGCAGTACCCATGCCCCGGGGTACAAGAGTCTTTCCAAGAAGGCACAACACAGAGGGCTTTGCGGGTTCAGCTTCCAAGTCTTTGTCCATCTGTTCTCCTTCATAAACGCATCAGTGAGGGCACTCGACACCTGCGGCCCCTGTAGCACTGGTCCTCATCTCCCATGTCTCCTACCAGTGAAAGAGAAAGAGGAGGCGCCTCCTGCCGATGCTGCCTTATTATGGAGTGTTTCCCTGATATATAAAAAGCCCTCTGGCTCACGAAACAAAGAGACAAGCCAGAATGTTGGGGGACAGAACCAGAAGTACATCGGTGGCTCTGGGGCCTGGATGGCGAATTCTTTTGGAAGTTAGATCATTTGGAATATTTAGCTTTTGACAAAATTGAAAGAGAACCTAATTAAGTTGTCAGCTAATAGGTCATTAAAAACAATTTTTGATGATATGTTAACCATGTGCTTTTGCAGTATTTATAATTTAGAAGTTCAAAGAACGGAGTGATGATTCCATAACAAAGCTCCCGCCAGCCCAGCTACAGATCTATGTAAATGAGCTCTCCCAATGGTTATATTTATAAAAATGAAAAATAGGAGCAGATTTTATTCTGAACGCTGTCTCATTCAAGCAATAAGAATATTCATTCTCAGATAAATGAACTAATTGGGGAAAAAGTCCCCATCCATCCTCGTAAGAGATACATTTCCTACACGTTTCCTATCTTGAATAATTATTTTTCATTCCACAATAATAATAACTAAGGATGACTTAAGCCAGGCAGACAAGTAACACTTAGAACCCCGTGGTTATTAGAAATGAAAGCAAAATTAATCTTTCCATTTACATAACACATTTCTGTGCAGTAAATGAGGTGATCAGGAAGGCACCTAAGCATAAAAATATGTTCTATTAGGCTACAATTCTGTGGGTAAAGTGGGAATGGAAATAGAAGTCCGTGGTGAAAAGGGATGATATTAAAATTTCAAGTATCAAAGAAGAACTTGTTTGTGTATTTTTTAAGTGAATAATGGTGGGTTTTAAATTGCTAGAGTTCTTAGATTCCATTGGCAACATTAAATGGCAATGGAAGAGTTTATTTTAAAATATCAATATTTACAATACTCCAGAAATTACATCTTTAGCAGTGATTGAAGCATTTTGTATATTTATTCAAAAAGGTGCAAACGGGTACATGGTTTTAAAAAATTATCTTAGGGAGGAGGCAAGCAAAATATCTTCAGGAGTTTTGAAGTCAGGGAAGGTATCTTTCCGATGCTGGAGTCATAGTTGCGGATGTAGTGCAGAGCCCAGAAGAGAGGAGGCCAGAGGAGGGGCACGGGAGGAAGGGGATGCAGGGGGATGACGTCGAGCTGGAGCAGGAGGAAGCCCAGGATGTGAGTGTGGATGACTTTATCTTTTTTGTAAGACAGAGAATAGGATGAAGAGGTCTTCGGAGAGTCAAGTTGGAGGGAAGGTAGGCACGGTCTGCGTGGAAGGCTGTGGGGAGTGCAACCTGGGACATTAGGGCTGCTTTCTATGTGGTCCACTCCCCAGCTGTTGGGAATCGTTTACTTGGCTGATCAGAGAGGAATTAAAGGATTGCCAAGCATCCGAAAGAACCCAGCTTTAGGTCACGTGGCATCAGTTGCTAGCATGAGTGGGCGGTCTGCTTTCTGGGCGCTGTGGTTCACTTTAGTATGGGCGGGACGAGTGGATACGGCGAAGGACAGTGAGAAGCTTCGTTCACTGGGTTCCTGGTGCCTTTTCTTTTTTCCACAGCACGTAATCACCTTCTAACATACCATATAATTTATTAATTATGTTTATTGCCTTATGTGAGATGTAGGAGAGCGGGGAGCTATGTTTTGTTCACTGATGTGTCCCACCATTAGAACATGCGTGGCACATAGGTGGTGCTCAATAAATAGCTATTGAATAAACATTCAAAGGATGAATGAATATGTTCGTGCATTATATGTTTATAATTTCCTTAATTAACAAAGTGATTTTCAACCTTTAAGGGGCTTCATGCTAGCACAGCTCTGCCCATATGCAAGAAAATAAAGTTGAACCCCTACCTCACACTATACACAAGATAAAAAGAAATTTCAGATGGAATAAAGAGCTAAATGTAAAAAATAAAACTATAAAAACCTGGGAATAAAATCTAGGAGATCAGATGAACCATCTAGGACCAGAGGAGACCCTCTTAACTAAGACAGAAAATCCAGGAGCCGTAAGAAAGAGGGACATATTTGACAAGATGAAAACTTTAGGAAAGTTATATGATAAAAGTCAAAGACAAATGATAGATTTAGGGGAAATATTTGAAATGCCAGTAAGAGAAAATGGGTTATCTTTAATACAGGGATCAGAGGACTCTGACCAATTGACAGAACACGGTTCACATAGAATCAACTCTAAAAGGCCAATAAATAAAAGAAATGATATTCAGATTACCCTCGTCAGGGAAGTAGAATTAAAGTATCAGTAAGTTGTCACTTTATACCCATCAGACTGAGGAAGATTAAAAAGAGCAGTGGTGTCTGTTGCTGGCAGGCACGTGGGGAAAAGGGCTGGTAGAAATGTGAATAGTCACAGCCTGTGGAAAAAGCAGTCTGATGACATCTATCAGACTCTAAAATATTTTTAATTTTTGGCCCTGCAGTCCCACTCCTGGGACTCTCATAAAAATAAAAGCACTATTTTATGGTTAGAGATATAAACACATGTTTATGGCAGTGTTGTTCACCATGGCAAAAGCCTGGCAGCAGAAAGTGAATGTTGTCAATAAGGAAATGGTGGAACACGTTGCTGTATTATCCTCACCGTGGAATATACGCAGCTTTGAAAAGGAACGCGTTAGCCTACAGAAATTGGTGTGAAGGGATTTCTACAAGATATTTGGGTGAGAAAAGGAACATAGAGGATTATGTATAAGGCAATTTTATTTTTTTTTAAACCAGTAATGGCCAGAAAAGAAGAACATAAATGTAAACGTGCTGTGATAAGTCACTACATAAGCATAGAGAAAAGTGTGAGGGCAGTTATGGGAATTACCTGGGAAGGTCGTACCTGTCGAGTGGGGAGTGAGGAGAAGGGGAGGCAAATTAAAAGGGGAAAAGATACTGCACTAAAGAACAAAAATGTGCACTAGAATCCTGTTTATTGAAAGTGATGCCTATGTGTGTAACGACATTTGAAATTAACCTACAGATGTACAGGCAGATTAAAAAAAAAATGTCAGGGCCATGTGTGTAATCAGATGCTGTTTAACGAAAAACTAACCCCGCAGCCCCTCTTGTGCCTGTGAACGGGGGCCAGGAAGGGGCTGGGGGCCTCTGGTCTGTAGGACACCTGGTGGGGAAGTGTTGAAAAGGTGTGTGGGGAGACCAGACGATTAGCCTTTTTTTTATTCAGCTTGGTTGAGGGGGAGAGACAGAAACTGTTGCCTTTGGCTGACCTAACCTGGGAAAGGGAATTAGGATCTCTTTCTAAAAGAAACCCTTATTTTAAAATTATAGGGGATCATGGAGACAAACTTGCGTCTATTTTAACTTGACTCCAGTTCATATTCAAGGCTACACAGTGTCCATGCCTACTTACTGCCAACTCAGGATATTTCTTCAGGGTCTCTAAAGTAAGAATTTTGGAAATATAAATTCTAGGGCCACAAAACCCTGGGCAGGTGGAATGAACATGTTCTGGATTCTTTTGTCCTCCCCCCACCCCACCCCCTCCCTCTCAGCTCACGACGGGATCGTGATTAAGATCGAGGTGCAGACCAACGACGAGGGCTCCGAGAGTCTGGAGACGCCGGAGCCCCTGATGGGCCAGGTGGAGGAGCATGGCTTCCAGGACTCGGAGCTGGGGGACCCGTGCGGCGAGCAGCCGGACCTGGACATGCAGGAGCCGGAAAACCCGCTGGAGGCGTCCACGGAGAGCTCAGGCGAGTTCAGTGAGCTCAAGCAGATGCTGGCGCAGCAGAGAAACTGCGCGGGTGAGTGGGGGGCTGGGGCCTGTGGGGAAGCTGCGGTCTCCTTTAGAGGGGTGCTGTGCCACTGAAGGCTCAACAGGTGTGACGGAACCAAGCACGGCCTTAGCTACAGCTTCCCTGCCTCGGGATTTAAAAGCATCCGTCTCCCGGCAAGGAAGGAGGGTGTTCACAGCCAAAGGCCGGGTCAGGTGAGGACATCAGGGGCTGGCGGAGATCATCTCTCCGGCCCCCTCCCTCTACAGGCAGAGAAGGTCCCACACTAGTGGCAATGCTAGAACTTCCATCTCCCGACGCGTCCTTGGTCATTCCCTTGTCACACTGGAAGCCTCAACTGGCTTGAAGATTTCCACCCTTGAAGAGCACATCTTTGTAAATGGCCGAGGCTGCTTTTTCAGGTAGAATCTAGGCATCATTTTTGTTTAATCACAAAACCTCAGGGTCACCATTCTGCACATTCTCGCTCCCTGTGAGGACAAGGAAACAGTGAGGAAGTGGGCTTGCAGCAGCACAGCCAGGACATCTTTTGTGGTCAATTTTGTGATGCTAAGCCGTCCTTGCAGGCCTGAGAAAAGCCCTGTCTGATCATCGTGGTGTATTTTTTTAAATACACTACTAGACTTAGCCGCTATTTTATTCAGGAATTTTACAACTATATTCATAAATGAAGTGAACCTGAACTTTTCTGGAATCATCATTAAGATTATACTAGACTTATCAAAGGAACTGGGAAGCTTTTGCTCTTTTTTCTGTATCCTAAAAATAATGTGTAAGATAGGAATTCTGTGTGCTCCTTGAAAATTTGGTAGAACCCACTTGGGTTTTGGTTTTTGTCTGTATGTTTTGTTTATGTGCAAAAGAGTCAATTGACAAGATGAAAACTTTAGGAAAGTTATATCAGTTATCATATTTTGATATCATATGATCATATGATATCAAAGTTATATCAATAATCATATCAATATATTATTTATACTTAGAAATGTATCCACATCCATTTTATTTAGGTTTTTTAAAGTATTATTTTGATGATTTAAAAAATTTTTTTTCATTTTATTTTATTCCCTTGCAGTTTGCCTTTTTGCACATAAAATATGGACATTCTTCTTGGTCAAAAGATGAGTATCTAACTCCTTATATTTAAATAATTGCATGATACTCGAGAAATCTTCTTAATATACCATGTTGTCTTTCATTAGAGAATAGTGAAAGACACAAGGCAAATTGTGAGAATTCGTTGAATGGGAGCTTCATAAGAGCAATTCCAGATTGCCCTTTGAACACTCCCATTAATTCTGTTAGTACCATTTAGTAATATTGTAAGCTTTTTGTGGGATTTCGAGACCTGAATTTTAGGGCCAACTGTTTCATTCTTATTTCATTAAGAAAAAACAACTTGGAAACTCAAGGAGAGTTTAAATCTTCCAAGGCCCATATTTCCCCCTCTGCCTTTCATAAACAACCCTATTTTCAGGATAAACACCAGGGCAATGAGTTACCAACCTCTGAAGCTGCTTCCTCCTTCCTGATCTTTTAAGCATCGTGTTCCAGGGATGTTCTGGGTCACT
This sequence comes from Eschrichtius robustus, assembly GCF_028021215.1. Lineage (NCBI taxonomy): Eukaryota > Metazoa > Chordata > Mammalia > Artiodactyla > Eschrichtiidae > Eschrichtius > Eschrichtius robustus. The sequence continues at coordinate 123,491,849 of NC_090831.1, read as the reverse complement.
TCCTGCTGAGAGTCCTGACAGGACCGAGGCAGCATTGTCTTACGACGGGAGGCCTGAGCCGGGACTTGGCACACCTGTGTTCTCATTTTAACACTGCCACTTACTGGGTGCAGAGGAGTAGCTGGAAGTGCCGTGGCCTAGTGGTCACTGACAAACTTGAAGACCTTGGCCAGGTCACGAACACTGCCAGCTTCAGTTTCCTTATCAGTTGAGGGGACAGACTAGCTGGTCCTTAAATTGCAAGCTCTGAAAAGGTCTGACTTTATTTATTTGAAGACATTACTTGATAGTGCCAAGCTCGGATGCCCCAAGTCTGTGAAATGGGGATAATTCTTGCTTGACGTCTCCCATAAGATATTGTGAACATGAGAGAGCATAGGTGTGAGGTGCTTTGAAAAAGTTCTCATTTGTTTGCTTTTGAGAATTCTGCAAATGCAGACTATTACAGTATTGCATCTTCCATCTCACAGGTGGACTCAAAAGTGAATGACTTTCTCATGTCACACAAAGTCAGCAACTAAAAATAGAGCTCCCCAATTAAGCGTTTAGGGAGGGCCAGGTAAGTTCAAGGCACCTGAGAAAATTCAAATAGGTGCTGGAGGCCTCTCCTTTTCTCTCGGACTTACATTCTCCAGGGACCCCGTAGAACAGCCAACATCTTAGGTCCTAAAGGGCCAGGCTAGAGGGCGGAGGGCCGGCGGCGGAGGAGGACATCCACCATTTGGGGTGTTCGTGGAACACTCACCGCGTGTGGGGCATTGCACACCCGAGCTTGTGGCAAAGGCAGAGGAAACCCCCCACCCCAGCTTCAGGGTCAGGGCTGGTAGAGTCTGTGCAGGTGAGTCATGCACCTGTGCAGGTGAGGTGCCCCGTCAGGAGGCGGGGTTCTTAAGTCTCGGGGAGGCGCCCCAGCACGTGCTAGCGGCTCGGGGGGCTTGAAGGATGCAGGTCGGGATGGTCAAGCAAGGTTGTCAGGAGGAGACAGGATTGGAGTGGGGTGTTAAGTAATAGGCACGATTTGGAGACACGGAGGAGGGTCAGTAAAGGCACCTGAGGAGAACTCTCCAGGTGAGTCCAGGAAAGGAGACCAGCGAGGCTGAGCAGAGTTCGGGGAGACGAGACCGCAGAGGGGGGACGAGGCTGGGAACTTGATGAGTCAAGACCCTTTAGACTCTGGCGGTAGAAACCCAATCCTCAAGTGGCTTAAGTAAGAAAGGGGTGTTTATCGGCTTGGAGAGTTGGTAGGTCCTCGAGCATGCCAACCTCAGGCGCCCTGGACCCGCTGCCTCTCCGGAGGGTTCTGCGTCTAGGTTCCTTCTTTCCTGCGGGTCCCTGCCCGCCAGCGGCGTCGGGCGATGGGCACACGCAGCGCCCGCGTCCCACCACGAGGATGCCGTCGTCCCTGCTTCCTCCGCATAAAATTCCAAGGCAGGTCTCCGACTGGCCCATTTTAGGCCTGGGCTCCTTCCTGAGCCAAGCTCCGCGGCCGGCCTGGCTTCCCTGGGCCGCGGGAGCGGGAAGCTGCATTTTCCCGAAGGAAGGCCTTGGGGTGGACGATGCCCACGCAGTGCCGTGGGCGAGGGCGAAGCGGGGCTTGCCTCCTCCGGGGTAGGGGCGTCAGGCAACACCTAACGGCGTCTTGTCTCTCTCTCTCTCTCCCCTGTCCCGCGTCCCGCGTCCCCGGAGCAGAGGGGATCGTGATCAAGACGGAGGAGCAGGAGGAGGAGGAGGAAGAGGAGGAGGAGGACGAGCTGCCGCAGCACTTGCAGTCCCTCGGGCAGCTGTCCGGGAGGTACGAGGCCGCCATGTACCCGACCCCCCTGCCCGGGGAGCTGTCGCCCGAGGGCGAGGAGAGCCCCCCGCCGCTGCAGCTGGGGAACCCGGCGGTGAAGAGGCTGGCGCCCCCGTCGCACGGCGAGCGGCACCCGGGCGAGAACCGGGGCGCGGCCAGCCAGCAGCAGCGGAACCGACGCGGCGAGCGGCCCTTCACGTGCATGGAGTGCGGCAAGAGCTTCCGGCTGAAGATCAACCTCATCATCCACCAGCGCAACCACATCAAGGAGGGGCCGTACGAGTGCGCCGAGTGCGAGGTCAGCTTCCGGCACAAGCAGCAGCTCACGCTGCACCAGCGCATCCACCGCGTCCGCGGCGGCTACGCCTCGCCCGAGCGCGGGCCCGGCTTCGCCCCCAAGCACGCGCTCAAGCCGCGCCCCAAGTCGCCCAGCTCGGGCAGCGGCGGCGGCGGCCCCAAGCCCTACAAGTGTCCCGAGTGCGACAGCAGCTTCAGCCACAAGTCCAGCCTCACCAAGCACCAGATCACGCACACGGGCGAGCGGCCCTACACGTGCCCCGAGTGCAAGAAGAGCTTCCGCCTGCACATCAGCCTGGTCATCCACCAGCGCGTGCATGCGGGCAAGCACGAGGTCTCCTTCATCTGCAGCCTGTGCGGCAAGAGCTTCAGCCGCCCGTCGCACCTGCTGCGCCACCAGCGGACTCACACGGGCGAGCGGCCCTTCAAGTGCCCCGAGTGCGAGAAGAGCTTCAGCGAGAAGTCCAAGCTCACCAACCACTGCCGCGTGCACTCGCGCGAGCGGCCGCACGCCTGCCCCGAGTGCGGCAAGAGCTTCATCCGCAAGCACCACCTGCTGGAGCACCGGCGCATCCACACGGGCGAGCGGCCCTACCACTGCGCCGAGTGCGGCAAGCGCTTCACGCAGAAGCACCACCTGCTGGAGCACCAGCGCGCGCACACCGGCGAGCGGCCCTACCCCTGCACGCACTGCGCCAAGTGCTTCCGCTACAAGCAGTCGCTCAAGTACCACCTGCGGACCCACACGGGCGAGTGAGCGCGGGCCGCCCCGTCGCCCGGCCCGAGCCCGGCGGGCGGGGACGGGGCGCCTCCGAGCCCCTTTGCTGTGAGCCCCCCTCTCCCTTCGCCCCTCCTCCCAAGGACGCGGGGTAGTGAGACCAGGTCGCTGGCTGCCGCGTTTCCCCGGGGCCCCAGGGGGGGAGCGCGGACCTGGGGAACCCCTTCGGGCTGTTAATTTCCTTGACAATAAAATGGATGAAACCAATCAGCACGGGGGGCGTGATTTGGCCGCCGGCCACTCGGAGGGGCGGGGCGGGGCCACTTAGTAGGGGATAGAACTTTATAATTACGTTTTGGATACTGTGGTTCTATTTGATAATAATAGAGTAATTTTTAAAAGACGAGCGTTTCCTGTTTGCCGTTTTTGTTTGGTTTTGAAGGGGGGGGTTTGAGAAGGTGGCCGAGGGGCGTGTGCCTAGTGTCAGTGGACAGGTTCTGTTCAGTCTTTTTCTGTGCTCATCCCCCGGCTTGGGTGGTGAAGGGGGCGCAGATCCCGCCGTTATAAAGCCGGAAAGGAGAGGCAGGCCTGAGCAGCCTGACATGTGAATGAGCCTGCGGGAGGGTGGAGCTCCCGGCGCAGACCGTCCCTGCGCCCGGGTGTCGGGAGGACAGCGGGGTTCAGGAGGGAGGAGGGAGAGTGACAGGTTTGGAAGGTGCTGGAAAGACCGGCAGCAGAAGCTGGGCGCCTCCCGCAGGCCCAGGAAGCCCTCCCGCCTGGCTTGAAAAGCAGCTGGTGATGGGGTGGCATGCCCGCGGTGCAGGGAGACGTAGGGAAGGGGTGCAGAGGCACCTGGTGCCAATCTTTGGGAAAGCCACAAAAGGCACCAGTCAGAACACTTTTTATTTGCATGTTGCACCCAAATTACTCTCCTTCGACTTGTTAAATGCATCAGTGCACCCTCATTTTGCTAGGTATTCATTCATTTCCAATCACCCTCCAGTGGCGCACCGAAAAAGAAGCTGTGGGCAAATTATGTTGCCCACAGAGCGATCTGCTCTTGTTCTGCTCCTGGGCTTGACAGTGACCCAGAGAGATTCAGGCAGTTTGAAGGGACGGTTCATGGAGGCTAGCGGAGTGCCCGGCTCAGCCATGTGAACTGGGGAGGCCAGACTTCTAACTGAAGGCAGAGCACCTGAGAGCCAAGAGCTGCTGAAGGTAGTGAGTCTGGGGGCGGAGAGGGGAGGACAGATATTTAAAGGGGGTTAGGAATTCAGAGGGCAGAGTTGCTACATTATTGACTTTGAAGGGGCCGTAGAGGTAGGTCATCAACGGCCTCCTTTATAAAGATGCATAAAGTCAGGCACAGAGAGGGGAAGCGATGGCCCAAGATCTCCTATTGGAAAGGATATGATTTGTTGGTTTACACTGACATTTTCTAAAAGGATGGTAGGACACCAGGGCCGGCAGCCAGAGGGAGGGTTAGAGGGCCGGGCTGACGTGAAGGGCTGGAGAGGGGGCCATTCTGGGTCCTGACCTGCAGAACTGGCTGGAGAGTAGATTCAGATCTAGGAGCAAGTCGGTAGGTTTGCGTATGGGAAACACCTAAGTGCCAAGCGCGTGATAAATGCACTGCCGACCGCGGGGGGACGCAGCATAGAGACAGCGTAGCTTCTGTGCAGAGGTAGGATCCGAGCTGGAGAATTTCACAGATGAGAGGAATGAGGAAGGCCTTCCAGCTGTGGGTATTCTCGAAGGCGGAAGTGTGGAAAGTGGGCCCAACTGAATCAGGGATCAGTGACTGATTAAACCCACTGAGCTGGAGAAAGGGCTTGTGGAGAGAAAACAGGGCCAGACAAGCTGGCTGGGAGTAGACGTGGGTGCAGGGGAGTCTCGGATCTGAGACCGGAGAGTGTGGAGTTTGAATTTGATCATGTAGGAGATGCCATTGCCGATCGCTGAGCAGGAGAGAGACGGGTGCAAGTGGGTATCGGGAGGCTGCAGCCAATGGGGATGGGGACAGTCTGTAGCCAGATGTATGGGGGGCACTAGCCATGGTCAGTGGACGGGTCCGAGGACGATGCATCTGGTGCTGGAGGTTGGAGGCGTGACAGAGGAAATGGCTGTTTTGAACACCAGGATGTGTGAAGCCGCGAAGAGATGTGAGCAGAGGTATTCTGGAGATACTTGGTGGAAGGCCACTGCTGCTCAAAATCTTTACTAGTCCTGGAATTTGAGAACCGGAGAGTGCTGGGGGCGATCAGACCTGAGTGGGAGACCGTGGTCGTTTCCGGTGAAGTACAAGGTGGAAACTCAGAGAGTAACTTCTTTTGGTACCAGGGCATCCTCAGAGCACTGTGGGGTCTGTGAGAACCGTGCCCGTGAGCCTTTCTTTTCCTAGGAAATCTGGCTTATAAAGGCTTCAATATAGTCAAAGACTGGTACGTCTTATGGGCTGTCAGGGGTCCTCTGTGCCCCGACCTCCCTTGGCTTGAACCCCCTCTTCAGGCCCTTTCCTCCTCGCGGCCCAGCTCGCTGGGCTCCAAGTCATCTCTCCCTTGTCCTGACTCCCGAACACCATCGTGACTCTCGCTCTCCATCTGCCGTAACCTCTGACAGTGGTCACGGACCAACGTCAAACGGGGGCTCACTACAGTGTAGACGGACCCTGGAGTCGAACAGATGTGGATTTAAACATGATGGTCGTGTGGCCTTGAACAAGCTAATTAACAGACCGTGTCCTCATCTGTTAACTGGGGACAATGAGCCATTGTTCTGAGGCTTAATAACAACGCAGTAAATATGCAGCAAAGACGTGGGCACATCCTAAGGTCTGAAAAAAAACTTGCTAGTTTCAGATTAGCTTATGGCTAATGACAGCTTAACTTGGTAAAAGCAGAAGTTCGGGCAGGTAGTGGGATAGTGTTGTGTCCCAAAAGAATGAAGCTCTGAGAAGGCAATTTCCCCACCAGCCAGAAGCAGAAAATGACTTTGGTGTGACGACGTGCAAGTCAAATCACGCAGACAACTACCCCTTGGTCTTGAAGTCAGAGCAGACGGGTTAAAACTCACGTCTCAGCCACATGCCAGCATCTGCAGTGGGTAGTACCCGCCTTCCTGGTTATCCCGTACCCTCACGGCGCTTTCCCCGGGGGTCCTTAATTAGAAAGCCAGACTTTCAAACTCCTGAACTGTCAGTTGCCATTGGCCCCATGGAGTTGTGTGCCTAAGAGAATAATTGCCATTTATTGAAGGCTTCTTACTTTTGAAGCCTTGACGTACCTTCGCAGGCTTCATAGCTCGGATGTGTGCACCGCACGCTCATTTTATAGGTGAAGAGCTTGAGGCCCAGAGAGGGTAAGTTGGCCCAGAGTCACACAGCAACCACACTGCAGAGCCAAGATCTGAAGTCGTCTTGACTCCAAAGCCCATGTGTTTGGCCACATAACCAAATAACCCAAATGGTTACTGACAAAAGAGAAGTCAGAGCCTCTTTCAAATTATTCCATTTTACCCTCAGATTTTAAAAATTAAGACAATTAGGGGAACCAATATACCGAGCAGAACATGCTCTGTGCCATACATTTGCCAAAATCATGAACATAGTAAGAGTAAAAAAGAATTTTAGAGGCTTTGGCCTTAGTGTCGTGGAGCCCGTGTTTGCAGCTGGAGAAAAGAAGACGGGGAGGAGCGGGTGGTCGGTGCCGGGCTCGCTCACCCGGGGAGGGGCAGCGAAGGGAGCGGGCCGTGGGGCGGGCACCTTAGAGGATGCTCGTTGCCACACAGACGCCCGTATTTATTAGGCACCCCTCGTGTGCAAAGCGTTGTACTGGGCTCCATGGAGAAACACAAAAGGATTAGGAAACCCTCCGCTGCCTTGACAGCACTTCAAATCCGGTGGAGACTGCAGCCTAATTCTCCAGACTGAACCTTTGGGGTCTGGAAAGCTGACGGAGACCTTCAGGCCACTGTCTGGGCAGGAAGAGCCACATCGCCGTCTCTTCTCTGACCCTCCTTTCAGACAGGGTAGCTTTAGCCAGGTGTCTGTGGGGACCTTTCCTGAGGCCATGTTGTGGCAGCTCCTCAGATTAAGGGATCAGGGACGGAGGCCTCCAGGCCCTACTGTTGCCAGGGCAACAGTGAGTCAGGCCAAGGCCTCTCCTTCAGCTTTCTGGAAAGCATTGCGGCTGCTGAAGCCTCTTACTGCTTCCCAGGCATAGTGGGGACGTCTAGATTTAAATTTTTGATAAATCAGTTCTGCACTGACCACTTCTAGTTGGGTTCTTTGAAACGGGTATTTTTAGTTAAAGCATAATAGAATCTAACCCTTCTATTTCTATTTTCTACCAAAGGTAACTCCAGGCTAAAATAATTTTTCTAAGCAAGAAAAGAAAGGAAGGGAGAGAGGGAGGGAAGAAGGAAAGAAGGAAGGAAGGGAGGAAGGAAGGAAGGAAGGAAGGAAGGGAGGAAGGAAGGAAGGGAGGGAGGAAGGAAGGAAGGGAGGGAGGAAGGAAGGAAGGGAGGAAGGAAGGGAGGAAGGAAGGGAAAAAGAAAAAAAAAAAGTTAAACCGAGTACTACTGATAGTGAGTGGCTTTACGTGAAAACTTCCCATCAGAAATCAGACCTAGCGCTGAGTTTATTAGGGATGATAATAATTACCGCTATGATTCATTGGGTCTTACCATGTTCCAGGCACTGCGCTAACTAAACGCTTTCATTTCATTTTCTCTTTTGACAACCTGTGAAATCGGTATTATACCCTTTGAAGTATACAATGAAGTTTGGAGAGGTTAAGCGATTAGCCCAAGGTCACACGGCCAGAATTTAAACGTCAAGTGTGTGCTGTTAACTGCTGTTGGAGACTGCCTCCCAATTTCTTCTACGTGGATCCTTAATAAACAAGGCAAAACAGTACTTTTTCTCGAATTGCAGCTCTGACTCTCCCGTGGACACTGCGTGTAAGTTCTGGACCTGGCAGACAGGCCAGCCCAGCCCGGCAACCCTGGGACAGCCCCCGGCTCTCCTAACCGGGGAGAATAGCTGCTGCGCACCCTGGTGGCTGGGCATCAAGCCAGCCCCCGTTTTAGACCGAGCCCCTCTCTTCTGTGGGGACTTTGGGAAGAGGCTTATGTGTTAAGGCGAGGGGCTCCCTTTCTGTGTTTGTTTCTATGTTGGGACCAAAGAAGCCATTTGTTTAACAGTCAGAGAAGGAATTGGGTGAAGATTTTCATCAGGACGAAGCACCTGCTCCCCAATAAAAGAGTGCTTACACCCCTGACTCAAATCTTTTAGGCTTGTGCTACCTCTTGGGTTCTCACCATGCCTTCCACCACAACCAATGAATGAAACTCACTGCTTCTCTTTATGAAATAACAAACAAGTTCTCAGAATAACTCGAGGATGTTAAGATAGGGGCATCACTACTGACCATTAACTAGGGTAATGAAAAGTTGAATTTTAATGACAAAATGTACCAATGAACATTTCTATCCTCACTAGCAATTGCATTTACATCATGACTATCGGGACAACAAATTGTTTCCTTTTAGAATCAGTATAGTCTAATAAGCATAAAAGCTTTTTAAGAACTACATTCAATCAGTTCTTTGTTTACAGATACACAAATACTAAAGATACGCCCTCAAAGGATTGAAATTGATTGGATTTAAGCTCAGTTCAATTAAGAAAATTAAACAGGTTATGAAGCGTGACATTTGCCATTCTTCCACTGAAGGTATGATCCAAGAACCATGCAGTTCCATGACCACATTTTCTGCAGGTCAATTATACAAATTCTAAAATCTAAGATAAAAATTTTAGGTGTGTATTATCTTACGTGGGTTGATCGTCATCACTGAAAATGGCCACATTAATTTTGTCCAAAAGTAAAGGCAGTAAGTTGGCTTGCAAAGCTACCCCCTAAACAATTTAATAATAACAAATGTCCAACTAAAATTATTATTCATTTCCCACTTAAGCTTATCCTGCATTAATCAATGCCTTACCAAGCCAAAGGTTTGTGATACATCTTGAAATAAGTTTGGAAAAAAAACCCTCAAATGTTTCAGAGTACTACTAAAAAAGCAAGTCAACATCCAAATAACGCCAGCCCCTAGTATATTTAATTCAAATGGTAGACATACTGAGAAGAAATAGACACATTTTTCTTGCCCAAATCTGTGCCAGCTCTTCAGAGTCTTGGAACAAGCATAAACTAAACTGCATACAAACATGCTTGGGTGTTCATTTTACCAGAAGGATTAACTCGCATTAGTATGTTATTGTCATATAACTGAATTTCAGAATTTAATTTAAAACCCTTTTCCCCAAAATGAAAATAGCACTGTTGTTTTTTCTTACTGTAAAGGGAACTTCTGAGTTCCAAAGAATAAGAACTTACCTCAGAATTGAATGAGTACGTTATTTCTCCAAGAGAAAGTATTAAGTCTCGTCTCTAAATGTACCAGAAGAAATTCATTTACCACTCAGTATGAGGACTTTTAACCATCTCCATACCTATGAAATTAAGTGGGTTGTTTGGAAGAGTTCATCACCTCTCTGTAGAAACTAAATCTATAGTATTACATTTTAGAATCTCTTTCAGAGTCAGGACACAAAATCTTCATCAAATTTATAATGATCAGCCAAATTTTCTGCACTTCATTTGTCAGTGTTTTCAAGGTTTTGTTTGTAGCCCCAGAATCCCTTGTTTAAATAAAACCATTTTCAGAAGTTAAATATGTAAAATAATCGGAGGCAGAGGGGCTGGGGTTGGAGTGGGAGGGGTAGTTGCTAAACCCACTCCCGGGCCCTGGGGGCGGCCCTGAGGGGTTTCTGAAGAGGAAGCTGCTTCAAACCCCACCCCCTGCCCTGGGCAAGTCCTGCCCACCCTTCTCCCTTGCTTCAGTGTTCCCCAGTCTCAATCCAAACTCTGTGGGTTTAATTTATCCAGTGACACATTCCATGCTTACACCTTTGATAGGGCACCGGGTTTAAGTTTATTTCTTCCTTTTAGGGTGTACATGCATCTCTATTCTCTATAACCTCTACATTACCAGGCAGATGTTCATATCAGGTTATATGGCAAGTCCCTGTGACTTCACCAGTGAAGTCTAGAGAGCTGACACCCACCAAGAATCCCTGGAAGGCAGAAGGAAATAGCAGCACAGATGTCCAGAAAGGCCCTGTCAGAAGCTGCCAGGATTACAGAAGTTATTTTTACAGCAAACACTTACACTGTGGAGACAAGGGATCATCAGGCCAAGTTACAGCCCCCAGGACCCTTGGCCACACAACGCGGCTGCGAGATGCTTTGAGGGTCTCCCTCCTCCAGGCTGTCCTGGGCTCCGTGCGTCCCTGGGCGTGTGTGCTTGACATTCTCAAGGGCGTGGGCCCTTGATGGCATGTGTGCTTGACATTCTCAAGGGCAGGCTTCAGGTCATCTCTGTGCTTGCTCCAGCATCTGGTACCCGGGTCTGGCCCAGGTGAGGCACTCACCTTAAATGAACAGGGGAATCAGACACAGATGAAAATGTGCAGGAAAGAGAAACAAGTAAAACCCCAAATCTCTGTCCATTTGGGTTGCAGATGATTTTCCTCATTAAAGCTAATCCAAACTTTTAAAAGATAGCATAGAAAACGTATTTTATCATTCCCTCCAATATCTCAGCCCAAATAATAGGTAGAGTCCCCAGGTCACTGCCAGATCCTCTTAACCACATTTGCTGGGTGGCTGGGGTGATGACAGAAATCCTTCTGGGCTGCCCTGCCCTTTGAAGGACGGTCACCCAGCTCCCAGATATGGAGTCCAAGGGTAGGCAGGCAGCAGAGCTAGATTGCAGGGGAATAGAGCAGTTGGCATCTCCCCTGCATCCAGCGAGCCCTCCCACCCTTCCCTGGCTGGCGGAGCTGTCAGATTGGTCACTCCTCTGTTTGCACAGGACAGCAGCGACTCTCGGCTTCCTCTCATTTTAGATGGCCTTGCTCCGCTGTGCCCTCCTGCCCTCTACAGCGGCGGCGGCACATGGACGCCCTGGGTAGAGTCCTCTCCCAACCCCAGGCCCTCAACCCCTTGAAGACTTCCTTGGGGATCCTCAGAGCCCTTCTCGGCTCCCAGGGAACTGCCGTGCCCGTCCTCAGCCTCCCTCGCCGAACCCCAGCTCCATCTCTTCTTGAGACTTCATCGACTCCGTCAAAGATCGGGGCCCCAAGTCAGCACCTGTGAAACGCGGACAGACAGCGTCTCCCAGGCGCTCTGTAAGCGGTGCTGCAGGATGATGGAGCTAGGCCTTAAAAAAAAAACCTCTCTTTTTTTAAATTAAAAATTGGATTTCTATAGATTTATATATTTACGTTTTAAATAAATGTATGTCATTTTGTAAATTTAATTTATAGCCAGCTGAATTTTTTCAAATTCCTCAGCCGAGCCTCCGCTTACCAACCGGCCGAACCAGCTGAGCGTGCGCTGGCCGGACGCCGGGTCCTGGGCCTCGCTCGAGCGCCCGCGCCACGTGGGGCCGCGGCCGGGCCGTGCTGCCCCCTGGCGGCCGGAGCCAGGAGGCCCGGAGGCCGCCGCGCCGCACCTGGCCGCCCGCGGCCGCTCTAGGAACGCGGGGCCTCTCGGTGGTGGTGGGGGCCCGTCGTCGCGCGCCCAGGAAGGGGCTGTGCCCGAAGCTGGGGTTCTGCGGCGCGGGCGCCTCTGCAAGGCGCGCGAGGCCTCTCTGCCGAGCGGGCCGCCCGGCGCCGTCCTTGCACGCCTCGAGACCATCCCTCTGGGGCCGAAGCCGCTCTGGTTTTCTTGTTTTCTCGCACGCCTGGCCGGCCGCGTCCCCCGACCCGTCGCGGGCGCGTTCTTTGTGCAGATCCTGGTGCCGGGAACCCGTGGGTGCAGAGGGGACCTCGGGGCTCTGCGGAGAGCGGGAGCGCCGAGACGGGCCCCACCCCTAAGGCCCAAAGCCGCTCCGAGGAGAAGAGTAAAAGGGAAATCCCAGCGAGCCGCGGGGACCGAGAAGGAAGGGGTGGCCCCTGGAATTGACCCGAGCTTTAGGGGTGCAAACGCTTTCCCGCGTGGCACTTCATTTCACCCACCTTTCTCCTGCTCGAGTCGGTTAAGCTAGTGGCAGATGTACTTAACACCACGCGGAGGCGGACCTTGAGAAGCGCCCTGACGATGGGCTCGACCTGTTGTTTGTTTCTTGATACATTTTCAGATATGTCTAGTTATTTCCAAGAGTTGGAATTGCCCTGTCAAAGGGTATGGGCCTTTTTTTTTTTTTTAAGGCTGTTTGATGCCTGTTGCCAAACCATTTTCCAGAAGGGCCACCAGCTTACCTTGTTCTCTGTGGGACGTAGGTAGGGTACCAGCAGGCAGAGCTGCCAACTGGGAAGGTGGTCTCTTGTGGGGAGGGGGAGGGGTTGAGAATCACCTGGCATTTAAGGGGCAACATGTGGTTCCGTGTGAGTGATGACCAGGCAGGCAGTAGCTTTGCGACAGTGCCCTGGGTCATACTGTGGGACTGACTCTCAGTGGATGTCAACGCTTCCGGAACATTGGGCAGCCAGAGGGATCCTTTGAAAATGCGGGTCCTCTTTTGCTCTTTGGGTAAAATCCAAAATCCCATCAGGGCCCACTGGGCCCTGCCTGCCTCTCCAGCCCTATCTTGGGCAGTGTATTAGTTTCCTAGGGCTGCGTAACGAAGTACCACAAACTGGGTGGCTTCACATAGCAGAAGTTTATTGGCTAAAAAAGTCCACAATCAAGGTGGCGTTAGGGTTGGCTCTTACTGGAGACCCTGTTGCACGCCTCGCTCTGTTGCCGGCAATCCTCTGTGTCCCTTCGCTTGTGGACGCATCACTCCAGTGTCTGCCTCCATCCTCACGTGGTGTTTTCCTTGTGTTTCTATCTCTATGTCTCTTCTCTTCCTCTAAGGACAATAGTCATATTAGATGAAGGACGCACCCTAATTCTGAATCACCTCATCCTAATTTAACTATCTGCAATGACCCTACTTCCAGATAATGCCACATCTGAGATTCCTGAAAGGACATGGATTTGAGCGGACGCTGTCCAACCCACAAGAGGCTGTCTCCCCTGACTCGGGGGCCCTGGCCTTCTCTCCACTCTCCTGGCTCAGCCTCCACCCCCTGCCGTGTCCTCCCGGGCCACCCATCTCCACCTCACGTCCCCTCCTCCTGCAAGGTGTTGTGGAAATGTCACTGCCTCCAAGAAGCTCTCCCGAACCCCGCAGATGAGGGTCACCCTGCCTTGTTTAACAGGCTCACGACACCCATCCCAATGGTATCTGAGGAAGTGCCTGAGTCACAGTGTGTCAGTCTCACGTGTGCCTCCTCTGGAAGGTCACCCCCGTGAGGGCAGGAACCAGGCCGCCTGGGTGAGCAATAACAAACCTAAACGCGTGGCCACAGAGGCTTATAGACTGACTGCGGAAGCCTGTCTCAGTAGGACAGGCCAGTGGGGACAGGCCCTGTACCAAGCCCACCGCAGGGCCCACCAGGAAGGCCTCCGAGGCGGTGGCCCCGGGACACGGGGGAGACAGACCTGCGGTCGGTGCAGGCTCCACCCCTCCCCTGACCATGACTTTCAAGGCCCTCTATAAGCTGCCCCTGCCCCACCTCTGACCTCTGCTCACAACTCTGTCCTGTGCTGTCCCTTTGCACTGTTCACGCTCCTGCATCCATCCTGCCGAGCCAGCTCCCTCCTTAAGGCCTTGGCGGTCTCTACCCACAGCCCGGAATGCTCTGCATCCAAATTTTTACACACTGGCTTCTTACCATTCAGACTTCAGCTCCGATTGTCACTTCCCTGACGACCCCATCTCACCCCCGTCGTCTTCCATCACATCTACCTGCTTTATTTTCCTACAGTATTTTCAGTATCTGTGATGATCTTGTTCATTTGTTTGTTTTCCTGTCTGTCCCCCTAACCTCTCAGAATATAAGCTCCGTGAAGGCAAGGACCTCGTTTGCCTGGTCACTGCTGAGCCCTCAGTGCCAGGCTAGAACCTGGAACACAGTGGGTGCTTCCTAAGTGTTTGTAGAATGACTGAATGAAAGTTAACCCTTCCAAGCTCCATTTCTTCATCTACAAAATGGGGATAATCGGAGCTACTTCATAGGAGATAATAATTGTACCTACCTCAAAGGGAAGATTAAATGAGAGGAGGTACATGAAATGCCTCCAAAGTAGTAAACACTCAACATATTGGAGCCATTATCAGTATCTTAGATTGACACCCAGCCTAACATGGAGGGGATGTGGCAGATGTGGTGGTAACTCTTACAGATCCCCAGAGGGGATTACAGAGGGTGATTAACCCTCACGTTCTTTCAGTTACCCAACCTTTACCACAAAAGGATGGAAGAAGTGTGGTATTGTAACAGCCCTGAACTTGGACCAAGTGGTCTTGAAACTGAGTGTCTTAGAAACTTTCTGAAGCTGCGTCCTCACCTGAAAAATGGAAATAATTATTCCTTATAAAAGCTTAAGTGGGTTATATGTAAATTATAATGCGTATTTCCCAAATGACTATTCCACTGGTTCTTTTTGTCTTAAAGCAATTATTTATTAATTATATCATAGTAAATGGTATTGCTTGCAATTACTAGAAGGGAATATGCTTAAATTTGTAATATTTATTGTTTTTTCTGATTTTGAAAGTAATACATTATATTACAGAAAATTTGGAAGATATAGAAAGTTTGAAGAAGAAAGTTTTAAAATCACCCCTAATCCCCCCGTTTTTAGTCCTCCTCTTTATGCCATGGAGCAGACAATACAAATGTAAATGCATTGGCAAGAGGAACAGTGATGTCAGCAGGTCCAGCGACCTGGGCATCCCAGCAGGTAGGTCTGCTTCCTGAAAGGCCAGGGAAACTCCCATGGAGTCTTGGGAGTGGCTCGGAGGGGAAGGAGGCCCACGAGAAGGGACTGGTCTTTTGAGGGTGTGGCCCGAGGAGGGCATTTGACTATAAATTAAGAGGTCCCGATTTGGATTCAGAGGTGCTTTTTCCAGGTCCTTAAAAAAATTTTTTTTTTACATTTCTAAGTAGTTTATGAAAATAATACATTACTGGAAATTTTTATTTTTACATTTGAAATAATGCTCTCTGTCATTTAACACAGATTCACCTGGTTTTAAAAGACACGTGTCCTTGTCACTCAACTGAGCTGCCCCCCTCCTCCCTGCATTAGGGTTTTTTAAACCTTTTTAAACCTCCCTAGGAGGTTCTAATAAGATCAGGATTGAGAACCATGACTTACCATGTAACTCACATTTTCTTGTGAATTATACGAAACATTTAAATAGCTTGCAGGATCTTATTTCCCCCACCAGGGATCGAACCCACACCCCCTGCAATGGAAGCCAAGGAGTCCTAATCACTGGACCGAAGTCCTAATCACTGGACCGCCAGGGAAGTCCCAGCAGTTTTTGATCACTGGAGATCTAGCATACTTCCCTTAACTACCTCTCTAGTATTAGGCATGTTTAAATATTTTAAATAACACTTGAGAGGACTTACATGTAAGTAAGTAAGAGGACTTACATATCTTTGAGCCAACATTTGTTCATATTTCAGACATTTTCTAAGGATGGATTCCAAGAAATGGAATTACTACCAAGTCAAAGGGAATTAATTATTTAAAATAATCTCTGGTTTTACACTGCCCTTCCTCTCAAGAAAGCTTGTACCAATTTACAGTCCCAATTTACAGTACTAATATGATAATTACTGTTTTAATTTTTTTCCTAGTTTGATAGGTGAAAAATGTTATGTTTTAATTTGCATTTCTTTGGTCTTCCTAAAATTTACCCTGATTTACTGAGATTGAGCACATCCTTGATGGCCTAAGTGGACCCTTTACATATTAAGGATATTTATTTGTAGCATTTTGTCTGTCGTAAATGATGGAAATTTGCTATAATCCCAACTTGCTATTAACCTTTCAATTTTGTTCATATTCCTAAACTCTTAATGTTTAAATAACTACTGATATTTTCTGTTCGGATTTCTTCCATGCCTTCCCTGCTGTTCAGAAATTAGTTAGATATTCATTTATGTTCTCTTATACTTTATGTTCGGTTTTGTTATACACAGTGCTTTAATCCACTTGGACTGTATTTTGATATACAAAAAGAAGTTTAGTTGCTACTTTAATTATTTTTCCCAAATGGCCAATTAAACTCTCCTAGCTTGATTTATGTAAATAACTTTTCCTTTCCCGTCTGAATTTGTGACTGCTCTACCTCGGGGCAGTAAAACGCCGTGGTTAAGTGTGTGGTTAAGAAAGCCCCGACAGCTCATTTCGCATCCTGCCCCCTCGGGTTCCTCCGCTGTGCCCCTGGGGTAGCAATCACAGCCCGCTCTCAGAGGTCTGTGCACGTCCTCACTGCTCAGGAGGCACTCGTGATGATCTTTTATTATGTGGGTACATTTACTATGGTGTTTTCCCGGGTCTGGCTGCCTTGCGCTGCTTTAGTAGATGTTCTAATATTTACAATGGAAAAGTCCTCCAGTGTCGCTTCTGTTACTTTCGCAGTTTTCTTAGCTACCGTCACCTATTTCATTTTTGGAAATAAATGGTTCACCTTTTATTTACTAGGCCTGGTCTTCCGTTTACCTCTCAAGGAAGGAGTTTGAAAAGGACACTGCTTGATGTAGCTGGCGGACTAGCCGAGGCCTGGGCGGTTAGGGGAGCAGAGCCCCGAGAGGCATCAGAGCGGTGGGAAGAGGAGAGAGGGGCGGCGAAGATGAGGAGAAGGAGGACGAGACCAAAGGCCAGAAAAGGGCAGAGAGAGCAGACGCAACGAGGCGGCCCGGGCTCAGACCGGAGCTTGGCACGCTGAGAGGTCTCCGGGCCGCCTGGGTTTTCTCCAGGCAACAAGAGGGGCCCTGAACCTCTGCCACCTCCGGCTGTGGGCAGAAGACTGTGACCAAATCAATCGTCCCACCGAACCTGGGGAGGAAAACCGGTTGGAGTTCTGAGCAGGAAGGCCCGTCTGGAGCGACCAGAGGCAGCAAAACCCAAGGCAGAGACTATGAGGCCGGCAGGGCCTGGGTGTGGCTGCATGGCTATAAAGGTGTGAGTTGAGAAGAGTCAGATGTGTCAGGGGGTATAGCTCAGGGGTAGAGCATTTGACTGCAGATCAAGAGGTCCCCGGTTCGAATCCGGGTGCCCCCTGTCCATGTAACATTTTGGAATTTCCAGCCTGAGGCCCACAGTCTTCCTTCCTTGGGTCCCTGTAGTTCCAGCACCCCTCCACACTGAGAACAACACCCGCTGACTCTTTCCCATCTGGAGAGAGATTCCTTCCTGTCTTGGCATTGTTATTTCATCCTCATAGGAGGCCTGCAAGATCAGGATTTTCATTGATTGTCCCCACTCTGGGGACACAGGCAACCCCTCTGCCCCACCAGCCAGGTTGGCCTTGCTAAGGTCAAGGCCTACACCAGCACTGCCCCCAGAAACAGAATGCAAGCTACATGTCTGAATTTACACGTGCTAGTAGCCACATTAAATATTTAAAGTAAAAAGGGGGAGATGGGTGAAGGGGGTCAAAAGGTACAAACTTCCAGGTATAAGATAAATAAGTCCTGGGATGTGGTGTACAGCACGGTGACTCTAGTTAACATTATTTTATTGTATATTTGAAAGTTGCTGAGAGAGTAGAGCTTAAAAGGGGGGAAAGGTAACTATGTGAGGCGATGGATGTTCACTAGCCTTACTGTCGCGATCATTCCTCCACACATACATGTATCAAATCATTATGTTGCACACCTGTGATACAAGATTACATGTCAATTATATCTCATTAAAACTGGAAAAATGTTTTAGTAAAAAGATATCAGTGAAACTAATTTCCATATTTTTAAACCCAGTGTATACAAAACATTTTCATTTCAACATGTGATCAGTATAAAAATTTATAAATGAGATATTTACATTTTGTGGGGTTCGGGGGCTAAGCCTTTGCAATCTGGCTGCAGTTTCCTCTTAAGGCACCTGCCCATCCGGAACAGCCACCTGTGGATCGTGGCGAGGTCCGCAGTGTGGGAAGCCTCACTGGCTTCTTGCAGTTTTCAAGGCAATGGGGGGAGCGGGATGCTGTCAGGGCCCCAGGAGGCTCCTGCCGCTCCCCAGAGCGTGGTAGATGCGAGGAGCCCCAGGGAGGAGTAAGAAGTCGGGGCTCTGGCCCCAGCACCGCCATCACCCCACCTTTCTCATCAGCACAAGGGGTGTCAGCCAGGAGCAATGAGGGCTGCTCCGCATAGGACAGAAGCAAGACTGGGGTTCGCGGACGGCTCTGGGGAGGCGTAGGAGACCCACAGATTCCCAGGTCCCTGGACAACCACTTTCAAGTGACTTTTTCCTGTAGACCAAAATATGCTTAATGAAAATACCTCTGAGCCAGGTGCTAAAGTAACTGGTAAGCTTAAAGTATGCTAATTGAAAGGCATCCTGCGGGACTTCCCTGGTGGTCTAGTGGTTGGGACACTGTAGTTCCCCTGCAGGGGGCGTGGGTTCGATTCCTGATGAAGGGACTAAGATCCTGCATGTTGTGTGGTGTGGCCAGGAAACAAAAGAAAAGGTTTTTTTAAACAACCAAAAAGCATTTTAAAAAAGTATTCTCAGTTGTAATTTTTTTGTATTGCAATATGTAAACATTTTAGCCACAAAATTTTCACATTCTCTTTTTGCTTCCAAAGTACGTTTCTTCCACAAAAATATTTATAAGACAAAGCTCTTGAAATGAGTATGATTCTTTTGAATATTTCACCAAATTTAGATGCTGCAAAATCATAAGCTTTGAAAATTTCATTCCCTTCAGGTACAGAATGTAAATTATCCAATTTAAATGAGGAGCTTCAGCCAAAGACTCCTTAGAGATATTGCAAATGCAATTTTAGAAATTCAGAATTAAATCTTGTACACCACGTGAAATTTCATTGTTTAATTTGTTCAGTTTCTCTCTTGCTTTTGCAAGAATACATTTCAATATCTTCCTGTTTGCAAATTTTGTTTTCATTTATTGCAACTCTCTAAAGTTTTCAAAAGCTGAAGTTTTGGGGCACACCATTTGTTGAAAACTTTGATTAAAGATTTCCAACAGGTTTGTGCAAAACACAGCAAAAATTTTTGGTGCACATTTTTACAAAAAAAAAAGTTTAATACCAATGCCATTGCAGGACACTTAGGTTAATTCACAAAGTAGTTCTTCAAAGGTTCAAACATTTCTAAAATCTTACTGGTATTGGGGACAGATGTGTTTAAGAGACTGATTATATTGGTGGACCTACAAAATAATTCTATTCAGTAGCTATTTGTACTTTCTTATACATACTGCCATCATGAAATATTTTCTTGTATTAAATCAGCTGTGTCACAAAAGTAATTCAGTTTTTTAAAAACTTAAAAAAAAAACCAATTCAACTTTTATATGAATTGGTAGAATAGCACAGCCTGTTTGGATGCACTTGTGAATTATGTGTTCACCACAGTGCCAGCGACATTTCTCCTTAATTTGCTTAGAACTTACTGATGGCTTCCTTGCTAAGAACATTGTTTATATTACAATGCTGTGCTCCAAAAATTGCATTCTTGTATTATTACTGCAAAAACAAAGAGTTCTATCTTCTATTGAAGTCTTAAATGGAGTTTTTAACAGCCTTCGCAATAAGTCAGGTGTTTTCGCCTTGGACAAAATGAACTTCCAAAGCTTCACTTTGATACCATGAACTGGATGCCGGGACAACAGACCTGAAAGCAAGACCATCCCCAGGGACAGACTTATGTGATCCTACCTAACAAGACTTTGTAGCTCCTCAGCTTACCAACAACATGTGTTCCCCGGGATGGGGGTGCTCCTCAGAAAGGCTCCTCTCGCTGGCTGGTGGAGAGGTTGGACAGAGGGGAGGAGAAAATGAAGGGAGGGCGGCTGTGCTCCTGGGGAGGCCTGAGGTTTAGATTCTGGAGCAGAAATCAAAACCTTTGAGGCCTGGTCCTGACCCTTGTGGGCAGCCCGAATGTGCCCAGGCATGAAGGGGACAGCAGATCAGTGCTTCTCAGTGGTTCTTGAGTTTGCCTAGGAATCTATTCATACTTTAATAACAATCTTAAACGTTTAGATCTAGGCACACTGTGGCTGGCTTGCAGGGCCATCTTATAATCCAGAGCCAGTGCTGGCGTGTGCCCGGGTTTATGACCACATTGTCACCACACCGTGCTGTAACACTGTGATGACAGAAGAACAGAGGCAGACTTTGAAAGCAGCTCTTTTGCCCCTTTCCTGTTTGTCCATTTCTGTGCCCCTCCAACCTTGAAAGAACCTAATTATAGGAACGAGATGTCTAGGCAATTTAACCTAACTCCTGACTTGTGCTCTCCTGAGTGCACACCATGCGTTGTGTAGCCTGTTGAGTCTTCTTCTAGATTAAAAGAAGTAAGAAGGAAGTATTAAGTAGTTAAGGAATGACCAGCTCTCTACCCGCAACAGCCCCCTTAGCAATCCTGCAGGCAGATCACACGGGCAAGATAACGTCTGGAGAGAGAGGCAGCCAGCCTGCAAGCAATGGAGAAGGATGCAGAACCTGACCTCCTGCCTCGATGGTTCACTGAAATTCTTCCCCGTTTTTCCCTTTAAAAACTGTCATGGCTGAGCAGAATCTTTAGAGTGGGTCTTGGGCCATGGGTCCACCTTCTCCCCAGAATGCTGGCCTTTCTGATTAAAGCGTTTTTCCTTTCTACTGACACTTGCCTCTTGATTACTGGCTTTTGAGCAGCGAGCAGCCAACCCTGATTTTGGTGACAATTTCAGCCTATGAGAGATGGATCTGGGCCGAGAGAGGCCGTCACTGGGTGTGTTAGCAGAGACGGTTAGCAGAGGAGTTGGGGGACAGCTGGGTCTCCAGGCATGAGCAGCTTCACAAGCACATTGCAAAGAGCCTCTTCCAGCAAAACGATTTCATCTGAATTTCTATTAACTTGAATGTTATTGGGTATGTGATTTTGTTTGCATTGATTTCTAAAATTGCTTTGTCTTAATAGTGTATAAAACTGTAAGTATGAAGCATTTACATCTAGTTTTGTGTACACATTTGTATACAGATATAAGCAGTACAATAAACTAAAATAAAGTTAACCCTGGGGCACTAAGAAAAAAATGTTCCCTTTCAAAGGTGTACACACAACAAGAAGCCAGTAAAATCGTTATGTGGTGGCTGAGAGACCTAGATGGAATGGAGCCTTGCTTTTTCTCCAGTTGCTGTTTCGTACATTTTCAATTCTGTGCCATATGAAAGCGTTACTCGTAAAAAACCTAATTCGTTCAGAAATTTAGGAAACTTCAGTTCAAGCAATCTGACTCCCAGAAGCCTCTGGTGGGTCCTCTCAAGGCACTGGGGTAGGTCCCCTCCCTAACAAACCCATTAGAAAAGGGGGAGAGTTTGCAGGGAGGTTGGGGAGAGGGACTGCTGGGGTCACAGCGTGGGGTGAAGGCTTGGCCCTGAGGCAGCAAGGCCCTGAGACCCACCCTCAAGGGCAGCTGAGTCGAGGCAAGATAAAGTGGTGGTCCTTTAACTCTTGATTCTGTCACTTCGGCTCTGTGATTTAGGGCAATTGGCTTCAATCCCCTGTGTCACTGTCACCCATGATGAGGGTGGTGGTGGACATAGCACTACCACAATAATTTTTAAAATTATATACAGTATATGAAAGTCTTAGAACAGTTTATCTAGCACATTAAAAGTGCTCAATAAACATTAGGTCTTAAAATTATCACAGGTGTCTTTGGTGTGACTACCGAAGTGAGAAGTTCTGAGGAGACATGATATTCCAGTAGGGGGTGTAGCTCAGGGCTAGAGCATTTGACTGCAGACCAAGAGGTTGCTGGTTCAAATCTGGGTGCCCCCTGTAACTATCCCAAGCTTCCCCTTACTGGGAATTATCCCATATTTCCCTTTGCTGGGCCTCCTGGTATTGCAGCCCCTTCTGTGTAACCAGCAAGGATGAGGATGTGGAAACTTTCCCTCGTTATTGCCAGGGAATTATCTAACCGCCTTACTTTTGGGGCTGCATTCCTCATAGGACTGAGGGCTGGTTTAAATCCTATAAAGAGAAATGCTTCCAGGTAAGCAATGCCATTATTTATACAAAATTAAATTAGATGAAAAAAGCAACGTGAAGTAGCATAGGTATGTTATGTTACCATTTGTGTTTATAAATAAAGTCAGGGAGAGATTGTGCATTCCTTACTGACATGTGCAAACTATCTGTGGAAGAGAACATGAGAAACTGGTAACACGGGTTCCCCAGGGATACTAACAGAGAGTCTTGTTAGATGAGAGAGGGAGAATTTTCACTGCGTATTTTTTTCTTCATTTTATTCTGTAAATTTATGTATTTATTCTTAAGATTTTATTTTTTTAGAGTTTCAGGTTCTCAGCAAAATTGAGAGGAAGGTACAGAGATTTCCCATATACCCCCTGCCCCACCTATGCATAACCTCCCCCACCAGAGTGGTACACTGGCTACAATGGATGAACATACAGTGACACATCATAATCACCAAAGTCCGCTGTTTACATTAGGGTTCACTCTTGGTGTTCTACATTCTATGGGTTTGGACAAATGTATCCATCATTATAGTATCATACAGAGTATTTTCACTGCCCTAAAAATCCTCTGTGCTCTGCCTATATATCTCCCTCTGTCCCCCAAACCCCTGGCAACCGCTGATCTTTTTACTCTCTCCATGGTTTTGCCTTTTCCAGAATGTCATACAGTATGTGGCCTTTCACATTGGCGTCTTTTACTTAGTCGTATGCATTTAAGGTTCCTCCATGTCTTTTCTTGGCTTGATAGTTCATTTCTTTTTAGTGTTGAATAATATTCCATTGTCTGATGTACCACGATTCATTTATCCATTCACCTTCTGAAGGACTTCTTGGTTGCTTCCAACTGCATACTTTTTTGTACCTTTTGAACATTGTATCATCTGACTTCTGTGGGTTCTGTATTTATCTTTTTAAAATGCAATTTAAAATTTTAAAAGAATCAGATTAAATGAGGTCTCACCCACCAACACTGGTGGGGAATCCAGCATGGGTAGTTTGAACGTCCTCCCCCTTCTGCTGTGTTTTGCCAACATCCAGCGTCTCGGCAGTCTGCTGCTGGGCACGGAGGCCCACTCCTAGCCAAGGTCTGCTCAGGCCATTTTGAGCAAGCAGCTCCCCCAGGGCCCCACTCCTTCAGGGCCGAGCCCAGAACCTTCACCAGGGCCCTTCCTGGTTCTGCAGGAGTCCTCCCCAAAGACTCTGTGTGCTGTTGCGGGTCAGCCTCCTCCGACTGTCCCTCCCCATCCTGGGAGGCTCCAACCAACCATCCTCCGGCAAGGCCCACCTCCCTGCACTATGTATCAAGTCTTTGACCCCTTCCACCCTGCACGCAATTACAAGTCACTCTCCACAACTGGACTTGACGTCTATTTAAAGGCATCTCCTGGGCAGCCCATTCAGCCTAGCAATTTCATTTTGCTTGTGTGTGCACACACACACACACACACAGGTTCATACCACACCATAAAGAAAACGAGGAAATTCTCAAAGACTACTGGAGCCTGCACTGTCAAATTTAGAGGTTGCTAAGGCATCAATTTATTATTCTGAAAACTTGTAAATAAAAGGAAAGAATCAAGCATTTGTTCTACGTCTTCTATATGAATTATATTCCAAACAGAACCAAATAGTTGAGAAAGAGAAGTCTTCCTTATAAAAGAAGCTCAAGCTAATAAAGGTGGAGAATTTGAATAAAACCATTTGCAACTCCTAACGAGGAAATGGGCATAAGCAAGTATCACCAATGCCTGCCAAGACGATGAGATGAATGAATGTTTGACAGGGGCATTTATAATGAGGTTAATAACACCTCAACACACCAGTTAACCTTAATTTCACAAAAAGAGAGCCAAGCAGACGTGATGAGCAAGCATCCTTATATACAAGGGAGGAACACAGTACTTCTGGTGATGTCTTCTTGCCAAAAAAACAGAACGTGAATCTGATCAAGCCTCTAGATCTAACAAGATCGGGCATGTTGAAAAGTGTTAAATGTGATGGTTAACTTCACATGTCAACTTGACTGGGTCATAGGACGTACAGATACTTCGTTAAACATGATTTTGGGGTGTGTTTGTGAGGGTATTTCCAGATGAGATTAGCATTTGAATCAGTAAAAATCTAAGTAAAGCAGATCCTCCTCCCCAGTGCAGGTGGGCATCATACAACCCACTGAGGGCTGAAGAGAGCAAAAAGCAGAGGGAGGGAAGATTGGCTTTGCCCCACCGCTGAGCTGGAACATTGGTCTTCTCCTGCCTCAGGCTAGAACTTGTACCATCAGCTCTCCACTTTCAGGACTGGACCTACAGCACCAGCTTTCCTGGGTCTGCAGCTTGCAGGTGGCAGATCATGGGACTTCTCAGCCTCCATAATTATGGGAACCAATGCCTTAAAATAAATCTCTCTCTCTTTCTCTCTTTCTATAGGTATAGATATATTATAGATATAATTATATATGTTATATATAATATATATGTGTGTGTGTATATATATATATATATATATATATATATATATATATATATATATATATATTTGGTTCTGTTTCTCTGGAGAACCCTGACCAATACACTGGATGATAAATTGAAAAATACCACTACTATTGTATATGTTTGAGATTTACCATAATAAAAGTTTTTAAAAATTCCTTTTTCATAGGCACATTTTAAAATCTACAACAGAAGGAAACTATGCCCCCCCAAATAAAAAGCACTGTTTTCATTTTCTGGTTCTGATTTGGTTGTGTATTTTACATTAATAAACGGTGTATTGGTGTGTGCAGGGGAAAACTTCCTTTCCTCTTTCCTCTTAGCACCATGGAGATAGGCTGACACTTTTAAAAGGAACTTTGCTAAAAAGCAAGGTGAAATGAAGAAGCACCCTCCCAGAACCGGTCACTATGGTTTCTGGCTCCTTAGCGGCCTCAACGGCATCACCAGCAGCACAGATGAGGTGACAGATGTATGACACCTGGGAGAGCATCCAGCTCTTCTGCTGTTAGGCCAGGTGGGCCCCTGCCTCAGGGGTTGGCTTCATGGCTCATCTTGCCCAGAGATTAGTGGGGGAAATGCTTACCTCCAGCTTCTAGAACGCCCCACTTTTATTTATATTCAGGATGGTGATACCCCTGAAACTTGAAGATAATATCACCCCAGGAAGGGGAAACTAGAGTCAGCAGGCAGTGCGTGGGACCGGCGGTCAGCAGGACTGCCCATGAGAGGCGTGTCTATGAGAAGGGGGTCCAGAGTGACTTCTTCAGACTGGGGTATCACTAAAAGTGAGCTCTGACCTAATCAGTGGGTATCACAACCTAACAGCCCAAAGCAGTGGGTGATGAGCTCCTACCTCCCAAATAGTCTAGAGGGAAATCAAACAGTAAGGAATGACTGATGTTTTATCTAGCACTGCCAGGCAGAGACCCAATTCAATCTGTGTTTTAGAAAGAACTCTTGCAATATGGTCACTGTTTTAGTTCTGGAGTTAGACTATCTGGGTTACTGAATTTCTCTAAGCTTTCGTTTCTGTATTTGTAAATCGGGGATAATAATTATACCTATCCCATAGGGTTAATGTGAAGATGAAACGCAATGATTCATGGAAAGCGTTTAGTACCTTGTCCTAGGAGGAGCCCTGCAAGAGCCATCTTGGAAGGATGGAGAGTAATGGGGTCATTGAGGGGAGACGGAGAGACCAGTTAGGAAGCTGGGTCTTAACACAGCTGGTAACCAAGCTTTCCTGCCCTCGAAGGATGCTCTCCCCCCTCCGCCATCCAGCCGGGGAGGTTTTGTGCCTTTAACAACACAGGGAAGGGATGACCCTGTAGAACGCATATTGTCAGTACTCAGCTTTCCAATTCCAACAGTGTGGGTGCTGGGGGATTCGGGGAGTAAAGATCGGCACCCACTCTGTGCCAGCAGTGGGGTGCGGCATGGGCGTGGCCGGGAGAGCCAGGGAACCCGGGAGGAGACAGAGTGGGCACCAGCGTGGGATCGGAAGGTCACAGTGTGGTCAAGACGACATGGAGCACCAGGTGCCCACCCCACCCCCTAGCACTGTGGTACTCGGAAAGCCCTTTCAGGACTTAGGTGTGACACAGGGTGCGGGGGCGCTGGGGGAGTCCTGAGGTTGACTCATTAAATTTCTGCCACTCAGTAGGATGGGACACAAAATAGAGATCCAGTTGTTTTGTAGAGTTATCTTCTATCCCTCAATCTGTGGATTAAGATCTATCCACACTGAGCAGATCGCAGGGCTGAGAGGCTAGATGGAGGAGAGTTTCGGGCATGTTCAGGAGGCGGGATGACAGGGTGCAGTGATCTAGGAAGGATGCCTGAGGACACACTGCGCCTCCCAGTTCGGTGACTGTGAGTATTCTGGCCTCTAAGGAAGGAACGGGACTTTGCAACAGGAATAATGCATAATAATTTTCCGTGGCCTGAGAAACCCTCGAGAGCATTCAGTTCCCCTTTGCTCTGATTGCAGCCTCGGGAAGCAACCTTCTGATAGCTAATTTGGTTTCCCAGGTAACCTCGAGGGCATTCTGGCTTATTATGCATCCATCTCTCAGAGCCTGATTAGGGAGGTCCTGAGAGCCAGGTCGAACCAGGTTGCATCACAAAGTCAGGGGTCTGGTGCTGCAGGGCTGGGAGCCAGGCTCATACCTGATGGCCTCACTGAGGTGCTGCCAGGTTAGGACTCCAGCGAAGGGCAGGACCATGGGGGTTGGGAAGTGAAGGGCAGAGCGCAGGACCCCGGGGGACCGGTGACTGCTGATGGCGACTGTGAGCCGCAGCACCCAGCCAGCCCCTCGGAGCCTTACATCTTCACTCTTGGGAATCAATCCTAGGGAAATCGTCAGAGAAGTGGGCCAAGATGTATATTCGTGTTCATCCAGGGTTGTTCTATAATCCTGGAAAAAATCGTCCACTTGCCAACACTCTTAACTCTTTTTTTCCCAAGAAAGGCAGACTGTCACATTCAGCGCCTCATTGGATGTGCCTGGAGTCTTGAAAGCTTGATGGGCCTACGTTCTCCTACAAATGCAGAGCTTGTTTGGAGGGTCTAGCAGGGGCACAGCTATTCCCATACCCTTGACCAAAGAACCACCCTCCTCTATCGGGGAAGGGCAATCTCACTTCAGAATAATCTGAATGAAATAGTAGAAAATCGTATCCAATTGTATGGTACTACATAACCAAGAAAGACTCAGACAGAAATGCAATGATGGCTCAATACTACAAAATGTATGACTGTACAGCAGGGGCTGCTTGAGTTCCAGAAGAAGTAAGCCCAAGTCCCATGCCAGGCCCTGTGGCTATGCCGACTTCTGGGCTCACCCCTGCCCACTCTTCCCCTGGAAAGCTGGGGCTGCAGCTTTCTTGGCCAGGCGCCTCTCCTGGGGTAAGCCAAGATGCTGACAGCCTCCCATAGGTCCCAGGCCTTGGTCCCCAGGAAAGGAAACCAAAACAGAGAGTGGGAGATGGAGAAAAAGAAAAAAGAAATGAAGCATCTTAGATATTAAGGGGCTGGGTAGAGTTCCTCCTGTACTCAGTAATAATAATAATAATAATGAGGGAAGGGGGTGAGACGTGCTCTGGGAAGAGGGATGTTCGGGTGGGCATAGGTACGCAGACTCTGAGGGAGGGGAGCAGTTCTGACAGGTGTGCAGGTAGGTGCCCAGAGAAGCAGCTCAGGAAACTCCCCAGGGAGACACAGGATGGTGAGAGCACAGCTTAGGAAAGACTGCAACTATGGAAGTGTCTTGTGAAAAAGACATAGGCAGCTGGGGGTATAGCTCAGGGGAAGAGCATTTGACTGCAGATCAAGAGGTCCCTGGTTCAAATCCAGGTGCCCCCTTTGTCATGATTGTTTTTTCACTCCAGTGGAAGTTATTTATACCTCCTTCTTCTGTGGAGGCCCAGCCTCATGGAATCTAAATTTCCAACAAGGGGTAAAGACTTCAGTACTCCTCCTGTGACATTTCTCATGAGCTACATTTTCACCTCCTCAGCCATATTCATTTCCTGGAGGGGTAGAGGAAGTCTGCCCTAAGCTTTCTCTGTGTTTCCCTTGTGCCTAATTATTACCATCCTTATTTTATTTGTTTATACCAAGCTAGCTTCAAAAAAATAGGATCTGAGGCAGCTTGCAATAAAAGATGCAATAAAATCCACCAATGGAGCAAGTATTAAAAGGTAAGGGCTGGGCTTCCCTG
This sequence comes from Eschrichtius robustus, assembly GCF_028021215.1. Taxonomy (NCBI): domain Eukaryota; kingdom Metazoa; phylum Chordata; class Mammalia; order Artiodactyla; family Eschrichtiidae; genus Eschrichtius; species Eschrichtius robustus. The sequence goes on along the minus strand of NC_090831.1, from coordinate 123,463,696 downwards.
GTAGTGCAGAGGTTCAGAATCCGCCTGCCAACGCAGGGGACATGGGATCGAGCCCTGGTCTGGGAAGATCCCACATGCCGTGAAGCAACTAAGCCTGTGCGCCACAACTACTGAGCCTGCACTCTAGAGCCTGTGAGCCACAACTACTGAAGCCCACGCGCCTAGAGCCCGCTCGCTGCAACTGGAGAGAGCCCGCGTGCAGCAACAAAGACCCAACGCAGCCAAAAATAAATAAATTTATTTTTTAAAAAAAGGCAAGGGCTGACTTACATGAGGTAGTCAAAATCATAGAGACAGAAAGAAGAGTTTCAGTTTGGCAAATGAAAAAGTTCTGGAGATGGATAGTGGTGATCATTGTACAACGCTATGAATGTGCTTAATACCACTGAACCGTATACTTAAACATGGATAAGATGATAAGTTTTATGCTATGTGTATTTCACCACAATTTTAAAATTCAAGGGAAAGAATAAGGCAAGAACTGAACATTTGGGAGAGGATGTAAATTTATTATTCCCGAGAGCCCAGGTTAGGAGAAGCTACTGCTGCTGAATACAAAACATATCTCTGAGTTTCCTGGTAATCAAACAGAAGTGAAAACATACCAATTCATCAACAGAGCAAAATATTGTATTAGCTCTGAAAAACAGCAGGCATTCATATGATAGGTCTTTATAGATGGAAGGTTGGGAAGATGATGATTATTGCCAGGGCAGCCAAGTACAGTCACACAGGTTGTATATTACACAACTCCACCAATCACATAGTCCCTGGAGTTATGCAACATACAGACCCTAGATATTGCCCATATTTTATCCCCTTTACAAAAATAAGCATAAACTGTGCTCCACACACATATGTGTATAAATATATGTGTGTGTGTGTGTGTAGGGGGCAGAGCTCACTAGTTAACTACCCAAAATACATTCTTCCCTCTTGCTTAGTAATAGAACCCTGATTTTATACTGAGCATTTATGTTCCCAACTAAAAGACCACATTTCCTGACCTCTCGTTGGCTAGGGGAGGTAAATGAGTGATAAGAAGCAGTCATCAGAAAAGATTTCTGGGAAAACTTAAAAGAAGGACAAACATGACATGTCCCCTTTTTGGCCTAACTCATGCTTCCTACTTGGAGCATAGATGTGATGGCTGGAGTGCCAGCTGCCAACTTGGACCATGAGTCAACCTTGAGAATGGGACCCACATTTAAGGGAAGGCTGATCAGAGAGATAAAAAGAGCCTGTGTCCCTAAAGACACCCTGGAGTGACCATGCCAGCCCTGGTCTGCTCACCTCCACATACTCTTTTTCAAAAGAAAGATAGACATTTCTAGCTTGTTTATACCTCAGAGAAGACGCAAATCCAGATGATTCTGAGACTCATGCCCTTTCCCCATCAACAACTTTTCAAGCACCTAGCTCAGTAGATCTGAGTTACTCATTTAAAAAAGGCTTCTCTAACAAGGCCATTTCCTACACCAGGAACCTCCCATTGTTACAGTCAATGGGAGGTCCTCTCAGCTCCCCTGTAACAAGGTAAAGCAGTGCAGGAGAAAAGTCTTTCTATGGATGCTAGTTCCATGGTGCGCCCAGCTCTGCCTGGTTCAAGCTCACCTCTCTGCAGGTTAAAGAGAGCCCAGGGGACCGTGTGCATTTCGATTCTTCCTTGCCTGGAAGTTCCCCCAAGAATTTCCTTTCTTTCGCATCAGAAATGCATGGTACACGACAACATATAGACTGGGAGAAAATATTTGCAAGTGATGCAACCAACAAGGGCTTAATTCCCAAAATATACAAACAGCTCATACAATTCAATTAAAAAAAAAACAGTCCAATCAAAAAATGAGCAGAAGACCTAAATAGCCATTTCTCCAAAGAAAATATACAGATGGCCAATAGGCACACGGAAAGATGCTCATCCTTGCCAATTATTAGAGAAATGCAAATCAACACTGCAATGAGGTACCACCTCACACCATCATTAAAAAGTCTACAAATAATGAATGCTGAGAGGGTGTGGGGAAAAGGGAACCCTCAACACTGTTGGTGGGAATGTAAATTGGTGCAGCCACTATGGAAAACAGTATGGCCCTTTCTCAAAAAACTAAAAATAAAGTTGCCATTTGATCCAGCAATCCCACTCCTGGGCATATACCCAGACAAAACTATAATTTGAAAAGATACATGCACCCCTATGTTCATAGCAGCACTGTTCACAATAGCCGAGACATGGAAACAACTTAAATGTCCATCGATAGGTAAATGGATAAAGAAGATGTGGCATATATATATATATATATATATATATATATATATATATATATAATGGACTATTACTCAGCCATTAAAAAGAATGAAATAATGCCATTTGCAGCAACATGGATGGACCTAGAGATTATCATACTAAGCAGAGTAAGTCAGAAAGAGAAAGACAAATACCATATGATATCATTTATAAGTGGAATCTAAAATATGACACAAATGAACATATCTATGAAACAGGACAGGCTCACAGACATAGAGAACAGACTGGCGGTTGCCCGGGGGTGGGGGGAGGGAGGTAGGGAATGATTGAGAGTTTGGGATTAGCAGATGCAAACTATTACATACAGGATGGATAAAACAACGAGATCTTACTGTATAGCACAGGGAACTATATTCAATATCCTCTGATAAACCATAATGGAAAAGAATATATATATATGTATAACTGAGTCACTTTTCTGTACAGCAGAAATTAACACAACATTGCAAATCAACTATACTTCAATAAAATTTAAAAATAAATTAAAAAAAAGAAATGCATGGTACTACGGTGAATGAGTCTGTACCGAGGAGCACAATAGCCACTCTCATTTCTAATTGGTTACCAGCAGCCGAATGCAGTTCCTAACTGGTGGAGTATGATTCTTCTAGCAGCTGGAAAAGGCAGTTCTACAGAGGTCTTGCATAACTAACTTGGCAGAGTGATAAAGTCATCCTTAGATTCCAGAGGAATTTGTAGTCATCATGACCCTTAGACTGGTGCTGCTCAAAGTGTGGTCCAGGAACCAGCCCAAGACCTCTTTGTCGATGCTTAGAAATTCTACAGTCTGACCCTGGCCAGCTCTGGTTGTGGTGGGTCTCAAAGTCCGCAAGTCTGATGTACTAGTATTGAGCTGTGACAGCTTTTTAAGAAACTAAAAATAAAGCTAGTCTTTGACCAAAGATAGTTGGAAACTCACTGCTTGAATTCATGCCCTTGCAGGTATGTTTCTCAGCATCCTTGGGCTGGAGCAGTAAAGCACTTTAGGCTTTAGTCTGCTGTGGCCATCAGGGCCCTTGGGTGCCTGCCACAGAAGGTAGACTAAGCTGTAAACATTTATTAAAAATATATATCTCAAAAAATATATATACATATATATATATATATATATATATATATATATATATATATATATATATATATATATATATATATATACACATATATCACTAGGTAGGAGTAGTGGAAAAAGAGTCTGCAGACTAGTCTTCCAGGAACAATGCCCCAAGCTAAGCTGCAGAACTGGCCTGACGAAGAACCACCACCACTGCACTGGTGCCGCCCAGCTGGAGGTGCCAGTTTCCTTCCCAGAAACCAGCACGTGCACTACATCTGTACCAAACACTCAAGCCCTGAACACTGGACAATGACACCATCCTTGCGAGCAAAACAGACTCTACACCTCCCTCTTCTCTCTTCAAACCTTACACGAGTACCTCTCATTATTGGAGCCTGGACCTATTCCAGAAACTCAAAGGAGCCTGGAGAACAGAGTTTTCTAGCTTCTCTTTTGAGGGTCTTGCAAGGAGAGAAATTCCCCATACACAACAAGGGCATTTGAAATGTTCTGCACAGTCAGAAAACATGAAAGCATCCTTTGCAATCACAGCAGATTTTTGAATACTTAGTACCAAAAATAAGAATGCAAATAATTTCATTATTAATTTTGTGTGTTAATTACATGTTGCAGTGATAATATTTTAGATATTTTGGGTTAAATAAATAGATCTTTAAAATTAACTTTAATAATTATTTTTGCTTTTTAATGTGGCTACTAGAAAATATATAATTACATTTGGGGCTTGCATTATATTTATATTGGAGAGTGTTGCTCTGGATGAAGCATGACCTCAGAATATAAGACCTAGACAATGTTACCAATGTGGAAAGGGTGGACTATATAATAAATGGTGCTGGGATAATTGACTCCTAAAAAAAATCACATAAGATCCCTACTTCACTCCATTACAAACAAATTCCAGATGGATTAAAGACCTAAATATAAACTCAAACTTTTAGAAGAATATACAAAATAAAATTGTCTTAGTCCATTGGGGTGCTATAACCAAATACCATAGACCCAGTGGCTTATAAACAATAGAAATTTATTTCTCACAGTTCTGGAGGCTGGGAAATCCAAGATCAAGGTGCTGGTGCATTTGTGTTCTGTTTCATAGATGGCTGTCTTCTTGCTGTGCCCTCATGTGACAGAAGGGACAAGAGAGCTCTCTTGGATCTCTTTCATAAGGGCAAAATCCCATTCATGAGGGCTCCACCCTCATGACCTGATCACCCCCCAAAGGCCCCACCTCCAAATATCATGACATTAGGGATTAGGTTTCAGTGTATGAATTTGGGTGGGGACACAAACATTGTTTATAAAATATGTATAACTCAGGGAAGGCTTTCTTAAACACAACTCCAAAATCACAAACTATAAAAGATAAATTTGATTATATCAAAATTTAAAGTTTTATATGACAAAAATTCCTTAGCAAGAGACCCTGAATTTTGCAACACATATGGTGGAGAATAGATTTGCACCAGAATATAAGCAAGATGAAAAGTTTCTGCAGATTTGCTGCAAAACATCATGAATATACTTAACACTATTGAACTTTCCACTTAAAAATGGCTAAGATGGTAAATTTTATGTTATGTGCTTTTTACCACAATTAAAATTTTTAATTATTTAAAAATATAAGGGGACTTCCCTGGTGGCACAGTGGTTAAGAATCTGCCTGCCAATGCAGGGGACACGGGTTCGAGCCCTGGTCCGGGAAGATCCCACATGCCGCGGAGCAACTAAGCCCGTGCGCCACAACTACTGAGCCTGCGCTCTAGAGTCCGCGAGCCACAACTACTGAAGCCCGCGCGCCTAGAGCCGGTGCTCCGCAACAAGAGAAGCCACCGCAATGAGAAGCCCACGCGCCGCAACGAAGGCCACAATAGAGAAAGCCCGTGCGCGGCAACGAAGAGCCAACGCAGCCAAAAATAAATAAATAATTTTTTAAAATAAAAAAAACTAAAATATAAGAATTCCTATAGAGCAATCAGAAAAAAAAAAAGTTAACCCAACAGAAAAAATGGACAAAGACAGAATAAGCAATTTACAGAAGAGGTTCTTTTTATGACAAATAAACATATGAAAAGATGCTCAGTTTTGCTAGAAATCAAATAAATGAAAATTAATTAAAACAATAAAGAGGCACTATTTTCACCCCCCTGTCAAAAGTTAAGTTGACATTTAACTAGAAAGTCGGTGAGGGAGAAAATAGTATTTTCATTTGCTAACAATGAGAGTATAATTGGTACACTCACTGTGGAGAAAATCTTGGCAATCAAAATAGTAAAATAAATATTAAAATTATTTAAAACTGTAATTTTAAAATTAAAAGTGCGCATACAATCCAGATATTTCATTTCTGGGTATATTCCCTTGAGAAATCCTAGCATAAATGCATCAGGAGATGTTCGTCACAGCACTACTGTTAATTTGCAAAAAACAGGAAACATTTTTAGTATGTCCATTAATAGTGGAATAGATAAGTAAAACTTCCTGGAGTCTTATAATGTATAAAATAAAGCAATTAAAAGGAAGTTTTAACTGAGTGTCCAAGATAAAATAGGTATCAGGTACCAAAGGCAGGAGTGACATTTGAAAGTCAGGTCTGATAACCAGATGAGTCACCCACCTCGAGGGTATAAGAGGGTCAGGTTGTTGGAGATCAGAGTATGGGTGAGGAATACTTTTCTGGAGAGATGTGTTGTGAGTATCACCCTTAAGTCTAGCAAAGGGGTTTCACGGAGTCCACCGAAAGCCTTGGTCCACGTGCCCTGGAGTTGGGGTTTGCAGTGAGGTGTGTCCAGCACAAAACTCTGCAGGTGGAGAGGAGCCGGCCGCTCTTTGGAACTGGCCTGTGCTACCAGAGTGGGTGGGAATAAAGGGCACATGAGTATTTCCCGCAGGCCACACAGCCATTTTGGAGCAAATCAAACTCTGCGCAAGAGGATGGGTCGTGAACCCCAACAGAGAGAGTTTGTGTGACACAGATCCCGGAAAGCCAGGAGAAAAATGCTTTGCCAGGTCATGGGAGCAGTCGAATGTTCCCGATGGAGACCTCGGAGGAAACCCGAGGAAATGCCTGAGGAGTAATTTCCAACACTTGCCAGGCCCAGGGAAAGCAAACCTACCTTACGACAGTACTGATCAAGGAGGAGCTTTCTTATTCTCCTCATCCTCTCCTCCCTCCCTTCCTCCTCCCCACCCTAAGTGCTGGGAATGAGTGCCCGTGGAGGAGAGAAAGGAAGGACCATGTCCCAACTCTCCAACTTCTAGGGGTGGAGAGAAGTTGAAGTCGATTTCACAGGACTTCCCTGGTGGTCCAGTGGTTAGGGCTCTGCGCTTTCACTGCTGAAGGCCTAGGTCCGATCCCTGGTCGGGGAACTAAGGTCCAGTGCGGTGTGGCCCCCCCCAAAAAAAAGTGAAGTCAATTTCAGAGTATTGATTATTACATGAGACTGGACATTTTAATTACGAATTCAGACTGTTACCTAAGTGTTATTATTAAAGTCACTTGGGCAAGAGAAATATCTCACTGAGAAAATTTAAAGGGACAGTGAAAGGCAAAAATGAAGTTGCTTTTATTATTATCTCTTGGGTCCCACAAGTTCAATGTACCAGATACAAGAACAACATAGATAACTCTCAAAAATATGATGTCATGTGCAAAAGAATTTAAGATGCAAAACTATACATTTGCATTATGCCGTTTGGGTTTTTAAAAGATACACAGAACAATACTAAATACTGTTACTGAATGCGAAAGTATTAAAAATGGGACTTGTATCTAAAATACATAAAGTTGCCAAAATTCAACCAAAAAAACCAATTAGAAAATGGGCACAAAATATGAACAGACATCTCACAGAAAAGGATATACAGATGGTAAATAAGCACTTGAAAAGATGTCAAAATCATTAACCATTAGGGAAATGCACATTAAAACCACAATGGAATGTCACCACACACCTATCAGCACGACTGAAATGAAAAAGGTGATAACACCAGATGCTGGTGAGGATACAGGAAAAATGGATCACTTGTATATTGCAGCTAGGAATGTAAAATGGTACAACCACTCTGCAAAACAGTTTGGTAAGATCTTACAAAACTAATTATATGCTTATACATGTGGTGGTTAATTTTGTGTGTCAACTCGACTGGGCCATGGGGTGCCCAGATACTTGGTCAAACAATACTCTGGGTGGGTCTGTGAGGGTGTTTTGGGATGAGATTGACACTGGGGGAAGCCAGTTGCCATGTCATGAGGATACGTCAAGCAGGGGATAGAGGCCTCCTGCCAACATCTGTGTGAGTGAGCCAGCTTGGAGTGGCTCCTCCCACCCCAGTGGAACCTTTAGATGATGCAGCCCCCGCTGACATCTTATCCACAACCTCATGAGAGATCCTGAACCAGAGCCACCCAGCTAAGCCACCCCCAGATTCCAGAATCTCTGGAACTGCACGATATGATAAAGACTTACTGTTCTAAGCTGCTGAGTTTGGGGGTATGTTGTTATGCACCAACATCTAACTAATGCCGAGTCCTTCTGCCATCAACCTGACACCTGCCCTAGAATCAACCAAGCCTCTGGACCACTTTGGGGAATGACACAAAAGACAGTGATTGGGCGATGAGAGAGAAATCCAAAGAAACAAAAAATTTAGAAAATCGATGTCGTCGTGGATGGCAGGGGATGGCCAAAGGAAAGACAGGAAGAAGTGAGCAGTGTGGGGAAGGATACACGTGAGGCAGAAGGCTAAAGTAACAATGTGAAAGTTCAAGTGCCTTAAACAGATGGGGAATTTGGAGGTGAGCTGGGAGAGATGCTTATCTCCGTCCCACTTTATAGGTTATTTGAAAGTGGTCTCAACTGAAAAGCTGCCGATGAGTCTCTGAGCTTCATCTTCTGCCTGTATATCAAGCCAGGTGCAGACTTTGTTGTCCCAAACAGAACCTTCAGTGACCTTCCAAGCTGGTGCCAAGAAATGATGGTGTTTTTTGGAAACGGAGGATAGTTGTGGCATAAAGGGGTACAGGTACAATTGAGTGGGACTAACAGCTCTCTGCTGAGTCAGAATGGGCAGGCTGTGTGTGAGTGGAAGTGTAAAGAAGTTTGTTAATTACAGACTTCCATTGCAAGCTGGGGGTATAGCTCAGTGGTAGAGCATTTGACTATAGCTCAAGAGGTCCTTGGTTCAAGTTCAGGTGCCCCCTTTGAAAGCTCCTTTTTCCTCCTTGGGCTGAATTGACAATATTGTGTCTTATAGAGACCACCCTCAAAAGGAGAGCCTGGCTGGAGCTTACAGCACGTTAGATGGCCACCCCTTATGATTCAGGGTCCTGTCAGACACTCGGCCCTGCCTTGAAAATGAAGAACAAGACCAAATGCATCCCCAGTACCCTCTTTGAGGGTCTGTTTCCTGGGATCCCAATGGTACCAATTTCTGTATTATTCAGGGTCCAGTCCAGAGACAAAAATTGCACTGGTCATTTTAACAGAAAGCACTTAATATAAATAATTGTTAATCTGTGTGTCAGTTTCTTAGGGCTGCTGTGATAAAGTGCCACAAAATAGATGGCTTAAAGCAACAGACATTTATTGTCTCACAGTTCTGGAGGCTAGAAGTCTGAAATCCGGGTATGGGCAGGGCCAGGCTCCCTCTGAAGGCTCTTGGGGAGGGTCCTTCCTGGCCTCTCCCTAGCTTCTGGTGGTTGCTGGCAATCCTCAGCATCCCTTGGCTTGTAGATGCATCACTCCAATCTCTGCCTCCAAGTTCACAGGGCTGCATTCTCCCTGTGTGTCTCCTCTTCTTATAAGGACTCCATCATATTGGATTAAGGGTCCACCTGACTCCATTGTGATCTCATCTTAACTAATTACATCTTTGATGCCCCTCTCCAAGTAAGGTCACATTCCGAGGCACTGGGGGCCAGGATTCAACACATCTTTTTTGGGGGGTGGGGACACAATTTAACCCACAACAATTGGAAATCACAGGACTGAAAGGGTGAAAGGGAAGATTAAGTATCATGGAGGGAGTACCTGCAAGAAACCGCTCTGACTCCCGGGCTGTGGACACAACTGGAGGAGGATGAACTTATTCAATCTTACAAACCTGGGGAGGGTCTCTGTGGATCCGGGACCCCAACCCCTAAGGAGGTGCTAGTGTCCCTGAGGTGACATGACAAAGCTGGCCCTATGAGCACCAAACTGCAGGTGGCAATCCCCTGGGATGGACTGTCACAGCCAGGTGACACAGCCAGGAACCCAGTAGGCAGGAAGGACAGTGCTTCTTCCTGCTCCTGCCCAACAGTGTCCCCCCAGAGCCCTGCTGGCAGGACCAACCAGGAAGCCACCTGGCAAAGGACAAGAGAGGTTTACAGAGTCCCAGACCCAGCAGCACAGAGCAGAGCACAGAAAGGCGAACTGGGAGCTTAGAGACAATCATTTCTTCAGACAGTTCATCTCACCCAACAGTGAAAGGGTTGACTATATGGAGACTTGGGGCAACGGGAGAGGGGCCAGCCTGCATCCTAGGGTGTGGCATTGTATGCTCTGACCCATATCCGGTCCATGTGTGTCCTATCTTCGAGGTGTTGCATGCTTGGCCAGGCCAGTGGGGACTTTGAGTCTCAGGTGCTCAGCACAAAAACCACAATGGAGATGTCACTATAGACCCTTCCAGCTTTCGGGGAATGCTCCCCAGGTTATACCTCCTCCAGCACTGACAGTAGAGAGGCTGTGAGCTGTGGGAGAAATGAGCTCGTTGCTTCTACTAAGGCAGGGAGATGAGTTAGCAGTAAAGCAGGTCTGGCAACTCAGCCAACCCATTCTGAAGGGGCAACTGGGGCAGCACATGGAATGGTGTTAATTGGACCTTACTGACGTGGCAGGGGGTATAGCTCAGGGGTAGAGCATTTGACTGCAGATCAAGTGGTCCCCAATTCAAATCTGGGTGCCCCCTACCCTTTTAGTCACTAAACGTGGTAAGGGAGTTCCAATTTCCTCTCCTCTTGCTGAATCTGGCTCCTGCAGCAGGTAAAGAGTCAGAGAAGACCCTTCGGACCCAAGCAAGGCAGCTCTGCTCAGATGATGTGTTTGTCCCACTCCTCTGATCTTCCCACTCTCCCCTCCCCTGGTCTACCACGCAATCCAGCGTGTACGTTGATCTCCCGGCTGGGGATGAGGACTTTGTCCTTCGAAGATAGCCAGAGAGAAATCTGAGATCACCTACAGAAGAAGAATAGTTGAACTGCTGGCTGACTTCTCAACAGTTGCAAAGGAAGCCAGAAGCTATTGCAGTAACACAAGCAATATGTTGAGAGGAGATATCAGCCAACTTAGAATTCTACTCCCAGCCAAACCATTCTTCGAGAACAGACACAAGCTGTCGGAGCGTTTATGGCCAATAGATGCTCACTAAAGAAAATTCTAAAATATATACTTCAGAGAAAAGTAAAATGATTCCATATAGGAGGTCTGAGATGCAAGAAGGAATGTTGAACAAAGAAATTGGTAGATACGCAAGTAGATCTAAAAGTCGTTGTCCATATAACACAGTGCTAATGTCTAATTTATAAGGTTTTTTTTATAAAAAGATAGAACTGGGCTTCCCTAGTGGCGCAGTGGTTGAGAATCTGCCTGCCAATGCAGGGGACACGGGTTCGAGCCCTGGTCTGGGAGGATCCCACATGCCGCGGAGCAACTGGGCCCGTGAGCCACACCTACTGAGCCTGAGCGTCTGGAGCCTGTGCTCTGCAACAAGAGAGGCCGCGATATTGAGAGGCCCGCGCACCGCGATGGAGAGTGGCCCCCGTCGCCGCAACTAGAGAAAGCCCTCGCACAGAAACGAATACCCAACATAGCCATTAAAAAAAAAAAAAAAAAAAAAAAGATAGAACTAAAATACTAGCTAACAATAATATTTTAGGAAAGGGCGCAAAAGAATTAAAATGTCTTTATGTAGTTGGGAAAGAAGATGAAGATACTGATTAACTTTAGAGTTTTAAAATTTGCATGCAGAAATTTCTAGTGTATCATTTTAAAAGTTGTAGTTTTGCCGAGAAAAAGGAGGTACGGGAATGGAGGGTACATGCTGATAGTCTTGCTAAACACTCATTAATTCTGATAATTTATTTGTTGATTCTTTTAGATTCCCTACATAGATGACCATGTCATCTAAGAAATTTGAAATTTTTATTTCTTCTTTCTAATCCTTATTTTATCTCTTTTTCTTACCTTATCGTAATGGCTAGAACCACCAGGATCATGTTGAAAAAAGGTGTTGATGGTAGATATCTTGTTTTATTCTGATTTCAAATGAAAAGCTTTCAACATTTCACCATTAAGAACATGCTGTGTGGACTTCCCTGGTGGTGCAGTGGTTAAGAATCCGCCTGCCAAAGCAGGGGACACGGGTTCGAGCCCTTGTCCAGGAAGATCCCACATGCTGCAGAGAAACTAAGCCTGTGCACGACAACTGAGCCTGTGCTCCAGAGCTCGTGAGCCACAACTACTGAGCCCACGTGCTATAACTACAGAAGCGCACGTGCCTAGAGCCTGTGCTCCACAATAAGAGAAGCCACCGCAATGAGAAGCCCATGCACTGCAACGAAGAGTAGCCCCCGCTGGCTGCAACTAGAGAAAGCCCGCACACAGCAAGGAAGACCCAATGCAGCCAAAAATAAATAAATAAAATTAATTTATTTAAAAAAAAAAAACATGTTGTGGGTTACACTTTTTGTAAATGGTCTTTATCAGATTAAGGAATTTTCCTTCTATTTCTAGTTTGCAAAAAAAAATTTTTTTATCATGGATCAACGTAGAATGTTCTCAAAACCACCCCTTTTTTGCATCTATTGAGATAATAATATAATTTTTCTCCTTTAGTCTATTAACATGGTGAATTACACTTAATTGCTTTTTGTAAAATTAAACACACTTTGCATTCCAGATATAAAACTAGCTTGGTCATGAAGCACTATCATTTTCATATATTTGTGGATTCAGTTATATAATAATTTATTTAATTTTTTGTACCTATATTTATGAGTGAGATTGGCCTATACATTTTTTTATACTATCCTTGTTGGGTTTTGGTATCAAGGTTGTGCTAGCTTCACAAATGAAGTTGTACAATGTATACATCTTCTCTATTCTTGGAAAGGTTTTTATGCAAAAATAGAGTTATTTTGCATTAAGTATGTGATAAAACTCACCAGTGAAACCACCTTATCTGAATTTTGGGGGGAAACTTTCAAATAACTGTTTTAATAAAATTACTGTTTAAAACTAGAGGACTATTCATCTTTTCTGTTTCTTCTTGTGTCAGCTTTGGTAAGTTGTAGTGTTTTTAAAGTTCTTGCTAAGGGCTTCCCTGGTGGCGCAGTGGTTGAGAATCCGCCTGCCAATGCAGGGGACACGGGTTCGAGCCCTGGTCTGGGAAGATCCCACATGCCGTGGAGCAACTGGGCCCGTGAGCCACAACTACTGAGCCTGCGCGTCTGGAGCCTGTTTGCAACAACAGAGGCCGCGATAGTGAGAGGCCCGTGCACTGAGATGAAGAGTGGCCCCTGCTCGCTGCAACTAGAGAAAGCCCTCGCACAGAAACGAAGACCCAACACAGCATAAATAAATAAATAAATAAATTTATTAAAAAAAAAAAAAAAGTTCTTGCTAAATTTCCACATAACATAGTCGTAAAGACCTTGGACTCTTAAAACATGATGCATGGATTCAGATTCTAGATCGTAACTGAGTGACCTTCGCAAAGTTGCTTAACTCTCTCAGCCTTAGTTTTGCCATATATAAAATGGGCATGATAATAGAAATGAGCGAAATAATAGTACCTAGTTTGTGGAGTTGTTGTGAGGATAAATAAATTAGTATTTTAAAAGTATATAGAATAGTGCCTGCCACATGGTAAGTTCTTTGTACAGGTTTGTTAAATAGATTTAAATTTTTGTACATTATTTTTCATAATGTTCTATGATTATTATTTTAAAGCCTAAAGACTGAAGCTTTTTTTTTTTTAAAGGAAGAGATGATGGAATGTTTTTTTAATTTTTATTTATTTATTTATTTATTTTTGGCTGAGTTGGGTCTTTGTTGCTGGGCGCGGGCTTTCTCTAGTTGCGGTGAGCAGGGTCTACTCTTCGTTGCGGTGTGTGGGCTTCTCATTGCCGCGGCTTCTCTTGTTGCGGAGCACGGGCTCTAGGCGTGCGGGCTTCAGTCGTTGTGGCTCGTGGGCTTAGTTGCTCCGCGGCATGTAGGATCCTCCCGGACCAGAGCTCGAACCCGTGTCCCCTGCATTGGCAGGCGGACTCCCAACCACTGCGCCACCAGGGAAGCCCTGAAGCTCTTCTTTTTCTTTTAATTTTTTAATTTAAAAAGAAAGTTTTCCGGCCATGCCACGCAGGATGTGGGACCTTAGTTCCCCGACCAGGGATTGAACCCGCACCCTTTGCATTGGAAACATGGAATCTTAACCACTGGACCACCAGGAAAGTCCCAATGCAGCTTTTTTTTTTGAATTTTTGAATTTTATTTTATTTTATTTTTTATACAGCAGATTTTTATACAGCAGGTTCTTATTAGTTATCTATTTTATACATATTAGTGTATATATGCCAATCCCAATCTCCCAAGCAGCTTTTCCTTTTAATTCATGCTTTTGATTATTTTTGTCTGCTTTCTTATTTTTCTTATTATTTTCACCAAAAGTTAATCAAACTTATTTTGATTTTCAACGGCCAACTTTTGGCTTTGTTAGTCATCTCTGTTGTGTGCTTGTTTTCCATTTCATTGATTTCTGCTCTTCCTTGTATTTCCTTTCTTTCTCGTAGTGTTCTTTTTTTTTTAAATAAATTTGTTTATTTATTTATTTTTGGCTGCATTGGGTCTTTGATGCTGCACATGGGCTTTCTCTAGTTGCAGTGTGCGGGGGCTACTCTTCGTTGCGGTGTGAGGGCTTCTCATCGCGGTGGCTTCTCTTGTTCCGGAGCATGGGCTCTAGGCACGCAGGCTTCAGTAGTTGTGGCTCACGGGCTCTAGAGCGCAGGCTCAGTAGTTGTGGAGCCCGGGCTTAGTTGCTTTGCGGCATGTGTGATCTTCCTGGACCAGGGCTCACACCCATGGCCCCTGCACTGGCAGGCAGATTCTTAACCACTGCACCACCAGGGAAGCCCTCGTAGTGTTCTTTTATCCAGTTTTTCTTCCCTAACTTTTGAGATGGATCTTTCGTTTATTTATATTTATTCTTCTTTTCTAGTATATTGCTCAAAGCTATAAGTATTCCTTTAAATGATGATTTAGTATCTGTCAATGGATGAGTGGATAAAGAAAATGTGGTATATATACATATATAAAATGGAATACTATTCAGCCATTAGAAAGAAGAAAATCCTGCCATCTGTGACAACATGGATGGAACTGGAAAAAAAAAAAAGTCAAACTCATAGAAACAGAGAGAGTAGATTGGTGGTTGCCAGGGGCTGGGGGGAGGGGGAAATGGGGAGATGTTGGTCAAAGGATACAAACTTTCAGTTATAATGAAGAAGTTCTGAGAATCTGCTGTACAGCATGCTGACTACAGTTAATAATATTGTATTGTATACTTGAAAGTTGCTATGACAGTATATCTTAAGCACTCTCACGCGTCCCCGAAAAGAAAAGGTAACTATGTGAGGTGATTGTTGTGTTAATTAACTTGATCGCAGTAATCATTTCACAGTATATTTATATCATATCACCACATTGTACACTTCAAATACATTACAGTTTTATTTGTCAATTATACTTCAATAAAGCTGAAGGGAAAAAGAAACTAAACAAAAAATTCTAAATTATTCATGATGCTTTGGTCTGATTCTATTAGTTAGTGAGAAAAGTATGTAAAAATTTCCCACTCTAATTCTAGATTTGTTTTCTTTGTTATCCTGTCAAGTTTTTGCCTGACATATTTTGAAGCTATATTATTAGAAACATAAAAATTAGGAATTCTTATATCTACCTGGTAAATTCAGCCTTTTATCATAAATTCGTGATCTTCTTATCTCTAATAATATCTCAGGTCTTCAAGTCTCTTTGTCTGATAATAATATACACCCACTCTCTTTTTGTTAATGTTCTACAAGTCATATATTTTTTCATTCTTTTACTTTCAATCTTTCTGTATGCCTAAGTTTTAGATGTGTCTTTTGTAAATAAAACATAGTTGGTTGTTTTAACTCAATATGATAATCATTGTCTTTTAATCTGGGGCATTTAATTTCTTTAATTTTAATGTAATTGCTGATGTTTTTGTATTCAAATCTACCACCTTATTTTGTGCTGCAATATGTATCACTTATTTATGTTTTTCTCTCCTTCTTCCTTTTTTTGTTTGATTGATTGAGATTTTTGTAATACCATTATTTCCCCGTTAGTTTGAAAAATATAAATGTTATTTGTTCTATTTTAGTGATTATGCTAGAAACTCAATATGCATAGTTATTTTTCAAAGTCTGTGGTTAACTAATAGCATACCCTCCTCTTAGGTAATACAAACATCTTAGAACAATTTAACTCCACTTAGTTTCCTCCCTTCTTACGTTATTCCATATGTTGTTTTAACCTCATTATTGTTACTGTTTTATACAATGTTCGCTTAGATTTATTCATATACTTACTATTTCTTTGCCTCTTTCTTCCTTCCTACATCTCTATCCTTCCATCCAGATCAGTTCCGAGCTGCTTAGAATATCCCCTTATGAATTGCCTTTAGTGCATGCCTGTTGTTGATGAATTCTTTCAGTTTTGGTTTGTCTGAAATTGTCTTTATTTTACCTTCACTCATGAAGGATATTTTACCTGAGTACAGAATTTTATGTTAACAGTTACAGTATTTTCAGTACAGTCCCTCAGTATCCACAGGGGACTGGTTCCAGGATCTCCCACCCCAGATACTAAAATCCATGGATGTTCAAGTCCCTTATATAAAATGGCATAGTATTTGCATGTAACAGATGCACGTCCTCCCATATACTTTAAATCATCTCTAGATCACTTATAACACCTAATATAATGTAAATGCTATATAAATAGTTGTCAGTGTGAGGCAAATTCAAGTTTTGCTGTGTGGAACTATTTGGAATTTTTTTCCAGATATTTTAATTCTGCACTTGGTTAAATCTGTAGATGCAGAACCCATGGATACTGAGGGCCAACTGTATACACAATTCCACTGCCTTCTGGCTCTCATTGTTGCTCTTGAGAACTCAGTTGTTAATTTAATTGGCACGCCACTGAAAGTAATATGTCTTCTTTTTTATTATATTTTTAAGAGTATCTTGTTATCTTTGATTTTCTGCAATTTTACTACAGTAACTCTAGGTATGGATTTCATCTTGTTTATTATGTTTGAGATTCATTAGGGTTCTTGAATGTAAGAACTGATGTCTTTCATTAGTTGTGAAATAATCTCAATGGCTGTCTCCTCAAATATTGCATCCACTTCATTCTCACTCATTTCTTCCAGGACTCCATTTAAATGGACATTAGACCATCTCATTGTAGCCTCTGTATTTACTACTCTCTATTCTGTGTTTGTCATACTTTTGTCTCTCTATGCTTTATTATGGATATTTTTTCTTCCCAATGTTCCAATTCATTGATTTTCTCTTTAGCTGAATCTATTCACTGGGTAGAACATAGACATATTCACTGAGTGTTTAATTTTAGTTATTGATTTTTAGATATAAAATTTCTAAAAACTCAAAAGAATTTTTCTAGGTTGTTCTCTTTTCAAATCTTCTTAGCCACTTTTTATGCTTTCCAGTTTCCTACTGAAATATTCAAGCTTGGCTTTTCTCTCCTTGAACACAGCAAGCACTGTCATTTTACAGTGTGTTTCTGACAGTTCTAATAAAAAAGTCCCTGTGTTTAGTTATGTGATCTGTTGTTTCTATTGATTTTCACTGATGGCATTTTGCTTCCCTGTGCACATAGTTATCCTTGACTGTGTGTTGAGCATTGTATTCAAAATTTTATTTGTAGAACTAACTCGAGGCTGAGGATAATAATATCTTCCTTCATTTGCTTTTTCCAGGGACCTGAGCAGCTCTAGCAGTCAAGGGACCTCAACATAATGTCAAGGCTTGAGTTTTCTGGGCCTTTCGGATGTCACAAAGACCAGTCACAAATTCTTGCAGTGGCTGTTTTCTTTCAGTTCACCCTTACTCCTCAGGATTCAAGCCCAAAGCCAGAGATAGTTTTACCAGTGTCCCTATTCAGGTGGGCCCAGAATTCTGACTTTTATCCCCCTAGTCCTGAGAGGCTTCCAAAAGTTCCACTTAGCCTCTCAGCTGCCTTTTTTGGACTGAAAAACACACTCAGGGCCAAAACAGCCTGTAGTATGGAGCTTTAACTTTCTGTCTCCCATCCTTTTCAAATCTCCACCTAGTACTTTCTGTCTAAAGTTAGTTCTTTGATTCTTTTAATGAGATGTTTTTAATTCCAGCTTTTTAATTTGTCTTCATAGGAAAGAGTGTTTCAAATCACCTTGTCCATTAAGGAATGTGGAGATTCTTTTGCAGGTTTCTTTTTACCATTTATATCTCTTAACTATTTTATCTGGATTTTTAGATATTATTATATAAAGTAGGGTCTACTTTTAGGCATTCTAACTAAGGAAATACCGACTGAGGTTCAAAAAAGAAAAAGTGGTAGGAGAGAAAAGAGGGAGAAGGGAGAATCAAGTGGTCTGAATCTGTGGTAGAGGCAACACCCTGAGAAATTCCCAGGGGGAGGAAAGAGGTTTTACTTTTGACGTGGTTTTCAAATCTTTACAGTCACTTCTGGAAGTTAGGAAGGAAGATGTATATACACCCTCCATACTTCTCAAGTGGTAGCAGCAAGAGCAAAGAGATAGCCTTCTTTCTGGAGATTACTGTAAGGTTGAGGAAATGAGAAACTGAAGTCTCCACACCAGCCATGAAGGACGAGTCCCCAGGGGGAGGGGGTGGTGGGCTGGGTTAACTTCATCAGCCTCTTCAGAAAAATGTGACCTCAGTACCTCTTGTCTGGGTGACAGTCAAGGGAGGATACTTGGAGCTGGTCCTAGTCTGGACCCTAAATTTTTATAACAAGACATAGCACATTAATTTAAATTTCAAATGTGGAAGGAAGGGCCTGAAATTACAGCCCCTGCTTCAGTAATTGAAAATGTGAGCAAAGCAGGAGGCATGTGGATTTGAACGAGGGACCTCTTGATGTGCAGTCAAATGCTCTACCCCTAAGCCATACCCCCCCCCCCTTATACTGAGCTTTTCATTAGCACCTTTTCACCCATGGTGCTGCTTTCTCCCTGCCTATTCTTCCTTGCTCTTTCCACATGTCCCAGGAGGTGGCAGGTCTTCTCCACTGTAGTCTGCTCTCCCGTCTTCCCCTCTCCAGCCCTCCTCTTCCTCAGGTCGTGGTAATGGCACCTCCCTTTACACCTGGTCATTTGAGTCTATACTACTGCTTCTACTTCAGCCGGCACATAGTTATCAGGACAAGAGCCGTTGGTTCCGGGTCTTTAGTGAACCTCAGACTCAGCGCAGGGAGAGCCTCCTCCACACTCCGAGGCCTCAAGGAGGGTGCTCACTGCTTCGCTCATTCATTCATTCACTCAACAAACACTCATGGAACATGTTCGGTGCCAGGCCCTATCATGCATGTTGAGGACACAGAGACAAACAAAACATTGTCCCTGTTCTTCAGAGTCTTAGTCCAAATAGGAGACGAGCCCATGAACTAAAGGACTTCCAAAGGGTGGCAGAAGCCCAAGCAGAGAGTTCTGGGAGCAGGGAGTCGGAGCTACCCCGCCTGGGAAGTCAGGAGGGGCTTCTGGAGGTGATGGGCAAGGAGTTTGCTGGAAGAAGCAGATGGAGAGGTTTTCCAGCCAAGGCAGGAATAAAATCACAGATAAATAAGTGGGTCAGGTGTGTCTGGAACTCAGTGAGGCTTGAGACTGATGTCACACATAAAGTGTGCTCATCAACCCAGGAGACACTCTGGAAGTCTGGATTCCTGCTGATGAGTAGGACTCACCCACCATGACTGTCATTGGAGGAAGGCTTGTGACACACGGCACAACTAGCCATAACTTCAGTTAATTAAAACCCCAGCTGTCTAACTGTAGACACGAGGAGGTACACAGGTTTGCCCAGGTAACATCAAGAACACCGTGTGTACTAGAACATGGTAATGGAGTGCCCCAGGGCTGTGGGTGACAACTGCCTCCTTCTTATTTGATTTCTTATTTATTTATATTTACTTCTTATCCCAGTTAAAAGTGACCTTAGCAAGGGGACACTCAGATTTGAACCAGGGACCTCTTGATCTGCAGTCAAATGCTCTACCCCTGAGCTACACCCACAAGCCTGCCTCTGCTGTTAATTGCACCTTTTGATCTGGACACCTGACTGCCGTTTCTGGCCTCTTACAGCCCAGCCCTGGGAGCAGGCAGCCTGCCCCGCGACAGCCTGCTCTCACTACCATCACTCACTCACTCGCCCACCTCCAAACACCTACTGAGCAGTTTCTATGTGCCAGACACATCCTTCCTTCTCCTTCCATTTTCCCTGGCTCCGCCTACCTCTGCCACCCCAGTTCCGTCTGCCCTGCAATGGGCCATCATTGGCTTTCCCCACCCAACAGGACCGTGGTCCCCTCCTCCCCTCCTGCACTAAGGCGCCGAGGAGCAGAGAGGGCCCTGCACAGGCTGGGGAGCGGGGACAAGAACCTGGCCAGGACACCACCCCCTGAGACACAGATGACCCCCCCTCCCTTCCCCACGCGCTTCCTTCACTCAACCCCCTTCATCCACTCAACCTGCAAATATTGTGGAGAAATAAGTTGAACCAGCTCCGAATTTCATCTCAAGGAGAAACCTGATTTGGGGAGGGGGTGGAACACCATGATGACTTGCTTGTGAGCCCCCGGGGAATGGAAGACGGCGGGCGGCAAGCTCCACAGCCGTAGCCGAGGGCGGGCAGCCCTGCTTGGGCAGCGGGAAGGGCGAGGCAGGCCGGCAGGAGGCTGTCCTCTCACAAGGAAGGCTGGGCGCTGGTGTGGAACGGAGCCGGAGCGCCCCCTCCCGGCCACTGCGGGAGACGCTAAAGCAGGCTTCGACTCCCCCCCAATCAACCCTTCCTCTCCCCACGGAGGCGGTTTCCAGCACGTCTACGAGGCTCATGCGCTTTGGGGAAGTAGCTATCTCGTCCAGAAATACTGAGGGGAGACCTAGTCCCCATGGGCTGGTTGCTGGCCAGTTTTCCTGGCACCTGAAGGGACCGCACACTTACTGGGCCCTCCTCTTCTCTCGAGGCCGCTGTGACCTGCCTCCCTTCACTGACCCAAGGGGGTGACATTTTCAGTTTCAGCGACCACGGGGGAAGAGGGTGGCAACCAGCCCCCCGGCACAGCTGATGGAGCTGGAACTGGTCCCTGACCAGGTCGGTGTCCTGGGGCACAACACCTGCCTATATGGACCCTCTCCCTCACCAGGCGAGCCCAGCTCGGCCCAGCCTGGTGGGCACCTTCCCTGGCAGAGACCCGGCAGGATTCCACCGGCGGCTCCTGCTTCATATCGGACCCCCGGCCCGCAGTCTCCACCCCATGACACCGGCTGCCACTCCAGGCCCCCCTGGGAAGAGGACTTGTTTGAGCAGCTGTGCTAGGAAACAGGCCCGAGGGGCTGAAGTAGCCAAGGGCGTGCGCTCCGGGCTCGCAGGGACAGGCCCTTGGGAGGTGGGGCAAAAGGAAGACCGCGAGAGAAGACACACTGAGGACAGCCTGTGGGAGAGACCGACCCACGGAGACACTGGGGATGGGGAAGGCACAGCTCGTCCACGTTGTTTTAGTTCATTGTCGTTACCAAGAAAGAAGCCATAACTAAGCATAGTCAAGTTTTTCAGTGACTCACGAAAGCAAGAAACCAGGGCTTTTCAGCCGGGCGAAGAGAGTTCTCGCTGGGCAGCAATCACAGGAACTGCTCCAGTGGTGGGAGAGGTAGGAGAGAGGACCAGCCGGAGGGCCCTCTACCCATTTGTTGCACAAAATGTTCAAAGGATGCTCTTAGTGCTGCTTTATGTTGAGGAAAAACTGGCAATTTTTACATTGTCACACCATGAAACAGAAATATTCTGACTTTTACATAGCAAATTTCATAAAATGTTTAATTGTTAGGTCATATTTTCAACAGTTAAAGAAAAGTGGTTTCTTTCTGAGATGGAGGGCTGGTGGTGTGGCTTTCAGTTAGGCAAGAATTTCTCAGATATGATGCCAAAAGCTCAGCTGATAGATTGGACGTCATCAAAAGTAAGAACTTTCGCTCTTTGAAAGACACTGTTAAGAGAGTGAAAAGACAAGTCACGGTCTGGGAGAAAGTATTTGCAAAAGCCATAGCTGATACGGGCCTTGCACCATAATATATAAAGAATGCTCACAGCTCAATCATAAGAAAACAAACCACCCAGAAGATATATGATGGCAATAAGCACCTAAAAGTGCGCTCAGCGTCATTAGTAATTGGACAAATGCACGTTAAAACCACAACGAGATCCTACTATGTTACATTAGAATGCACATCAGAAAGACTGACCGTAACAAGTGCTGGTGAGGACGTGGGCAACTGGAACATTCATACACTGCCGTGCAAACGTAAAATGGTGCAGCCACTTTGGAAAACAGTTTGGCAAGCTTCTTAAAATTGAAACACACTCCTAGCATATGATCCAGCTGTGCCACTCCTAAGCATTTAGTGAAGAGAAATGGAAGCATCTACCCACACACTTGGGCACGAATGTCACAGTAACGTTTTTGTTAAAGCCCAGAACTGAAACAACTCCAACGTTCATCAACAGGCAAGGGAATACACAAATTGTGGTGTATGCATAAAATGGAATACTTTTCATCAATAACAATGAATGAACTACCAATACAATAAGCATAGATCTCAAATAATTATCTTGAGTGAAGGAAACCAGACCAGAAAAGAGAAAGAAAACACACACACACACACAGAGTATGGATGGTTCGATTCCGTTTATATGAAATTCTAGAAAATCTGAAAAAAAATCAAACGAATCTGTGGAGAGATCGGTAGTTGCCTGGGGTGTTGGCAATAGTCTAAGGAACTAGTATTTTACCTGGAGAGAAAAAGCAGAGGGGTGGGAGGTTCTGGACTCCACTTTGGACACAGAGGCCAGTTCATCTCTCTCCCACTGCCCCCCCTTCCCCTAAGCTCTGCGGCCTCCCACCCCCTTGCCCTCCATCAGCAGCTGCCAGCACCAGGTAGAGCATTTGCTTTCATACCTAGAAGGGGCGTTGGCTGCTCCTGGTCAACTCATCTTATGAGGAAAACAAAAGAAAGCAGGAGAGATTCAGTCAAGCCCTTGGAGTCATTGGCGGTCTGGGACGCACAGACCCCGCTCTGGGCATCCGGTGACTCACCCCTTCTCATCCCCTGAGCCTCTCTGGGAGGCCGTCCCAGCTCCCCGAGGCCAGCTGAGCAGTGGACATCAGCCTCCCTCTCTTCTGACTGCCTGTCAAGCTATTTGCCAGTCTTCACTACCCCTCACTCCCAAGACATGGTCCCCACCCGCTCAACTCCTTCTGGCTGCCGCGCTGTCTTTCAAGAACTTCTTTTCGAAAGTTCACGCTTCCCGCTGGCACGACCCACTTCCTAGCCCCATTGCTGTTGCTGTGAGACCCCCAGAGGCTCCCTCGCCAGCTTGGATGACGTGGGCCTCTGCTGCTCCATTCTCCTGCTCTAGGCCTGGGTTGTGCTGGGTGACCTCTGCCTCCGTGTTGATGAGCCCCCCCCCATCCCTGGTTCCTCAGTGCCTTGACCTCAGCCCCTCATTGACCAGAGGACACAGCTAGGACTGGTCACTGCTAGAAACGGCCGCCCCTCCCAAACTGTGAGCTCTGACGGTCCCCACCTCACTACAGTCTCTGCCCCCTCCCTCCGCCCCCACCCCCTGCTCCTCCCTCTGACCTTGTCTTTCCCGCAGGTGCTCCGCTCTTCCTGGCTTCCTTTCAGATGCCAAGGTCGGTCACCCCCCCTCCAGCCCCTGTGCAGTCGCTCAGTCTGGTCACCTGCTGATCACGACAGTCACACCCAGGACTCCTGCCTTCCCTCAGCATTCCTGAACCTCCAAAATGGGCGCCCTGGGTGTAAAACAGAGCCCCCTCCTTACAGAGCCCAATACCTCCCTGGCGGGACCTCGGCCCACAAGTCATCAGGCTCCCTGCCTTCCTTCTAGGGGTGAGGCACCCCCAGGGCCAGTCACTGGTAACCCCTCTTCTGGGGCCCAGCTTCACGGGAGCCTGCTCTAGAACCAGAGACCTTGCCCTGCACTGAGGTCTGCACCCCAATGTCCAGATCTCATGGGGTGCCTTTGTCCTTGGGAGGCACCCCACAGGGACCTCACCCGCTGGCCAGCGCCTCTCACCAAACCTCCCTCTGCTGATCTTTGGTCAGGTCTCTGCCCTCTCAGCCCACCTCTGTCATCCTGTTTGGGGAAGGGCGCCCGGGGCAGTGGGGAGCAGGGTGGGAATGAAGCTGCTGTGGCTTCTGCTCTCCGGGGGACCTGAGTTATCCTGTGAAAACAAAATGGACTCCTAGCAAGGGAACAAAGTGAGCGGGTTGTAATAGTAACAACAACAACAGCAGCCGCAGTGCCTAGGGCCCTGGAGTCCGAGAGAACTGGGGTTGACTCCAGACATGAGTTTCAATAGCAGTTTTACCACTTACTAGCAGTGGGATCACATTTAAGTCATTTAACCTCTTTGAGCTTCTATTTCCATATCTTTGAAGTGGGGAAAACAGTAGTACCTGTTCCTGTGGTTGTGTGGATATTAAATGAAAGAGGTCACTTAGAAGTACCTGGAACAAAGTACACATTCAATAAACATTAGCTCTCAGGACTATTAAAAAAATGTTACAAAATTAAAAAACAAACACAGCATCAATAGCAAAGATTCTTCGACAAACTCCCTGTTCATCACAACGCTCCTTAAAATGTTAAAAATTGGAAACAACCTAAATATCCAAACTTAGGGGAACAGTGCAAGTCCAGGTATGTCAAAGCACAACAAAGCCCCTCTCTGTCTTCCTGGCCCACCTCTACGACCCTGGCCTGGCGGCACTGTTCCACACTCTACCCCCAGACTCGGCAAACCAGGTGCTTCTGCACCGAAGCTACTGGTTGATTGAGCCGAGCTCACGTATCGCTGCATCTTTAGAGACCCCCGAGCCCACCGCCTCCTGCTCTGGCTCCCCTGGGGCCTCGTGCAAACCTTCGTCATCGCACACGTCTCTATACTCCTGATGGCTGACTGCGTGCTGGGAAGTAAGGCAGGGCCCAGGACAACTAGCATGTGTCACGGCAAACAACGTCTCAGCGCAGTCACACTTGGGCCTTAGCCTTGGAGGACCTGGTGGTTCGTGGAGGAGCGTCCGAGCCCTCTGGAGCCGCACGTGCAGGATGCAGCCCAGCCTGCTGCGTGCAATCTGCTCCCGGTGGTGACTGCCTGAGCTGGAGGTGGAGGAGAGGCAGGCGGTAAAGTGCCCTGGGCATCTGCAGCTCTGCTCTAGGAAAGAAGGGATGTCCCCGGGATACCTGGGTGGGAAGGGGTGGGTGACAGTGCAGTTTAACCAGGAGACCCCTCAGATGGCTGCTCGCCCTGCAGCATGCCAGGTGTGCTGTCAAGCTCTTCGTGTCAAATTCCTCTTTCAGTCTGTGTGAGGGGAAGCCGTTGGAGCTTTGGAGCAGGAGAGGAACATGATAAGATCCACATTTTTAGAATCTCACTCTGGCTGCTGCGGGGAGAATTGATTAGAGGGGAGAAGAGTGCAACCCAGGAGATCACGTTGGAGATTGTTGGTGAATTGTGGAGCTGATGAGAAATGGTCAGGAGCAAGAAGCGTTTTAAAGGTGGAGCAGATCAGAGTTACTGACAGGCTGGGTGTGAAACGTGAGGAGGAGCGGCAGGAGCCACGCTCGGCTCTTGGCCTGAGCAGCTGGGTGGGTGGTGGCCCTTTGCTGCGCTGGAGTAGCATTAGGAAGGAGCAGATTCGGGTGAGGGCGGGAAATCAGTAGTTCTGTGTTGGATAAATTAAGACAGAGATTCCCATTAGGTATCTAAGGGGAGGTAGATATTCAAGTCTGGAGGGTAAGGGGTGGTCCAGGCTAGGGATGTGAGTCTGGCAGTCATGAGCATGTAACAGGAATTTGAAGCCACAGGACTAAGAGTTAGACATGAGAAGCGAGGCCAGGACACCACCCTGGGTGCACTAACATTTCGAGGCTGGTGGAAGAGGAGTACCAGACAAGAAGGCTGAGAAATAGCATCCCGTGGGGTAGGATGGAAGCAAGGTGTGATGTCTACAAAGCTTAGTCTTCACGAGTTTTAAGGAAGGAGTGGTCATCCTTGCAAAAGCGTGAGTGGCCAAGTACAGAGAGGGGAGAGAGTTGGCCTCTGGCATCAGCAAAATATTGACCAAATATAGGTCACTGATGACCCTGACCAAGGCTGTTTCTAGGGACCAAGTACAACAAAAGCTGGATTGGAGTGGGATGAAAGGAAGTGGAGTCAGTGGGTACAGACAACTCTTCTGAGCCGTCTTCTGGAAAATGGGAGTAGAGAAACCGGGCAGGAACTAGAGGGGTCATGGGACCAAGAGAGGCTTTTTAAAAGGTGAGTGATATTAAGGCATGTTGTGCGCCAATGACAATAACCCCGTGGAGAGGAAGAAAACGTTGATGCAGGAGAAAGAAAAGAACTGCAGTGGGGTCCTTGAGGAGGCAAGAAGCAAATTTAATTCACAAGTGATAGATTGGCCTTGATAGATGAGAACGAAAACATTTCTTCCTAACAGAGGGGAAGGCAGCTGATATGAATACACATGGAGACTGGTTGCTTGGAATTGGAAGAAAGGTGGAGATGGTGCTCATCTGATTGTATCCGTTTTCTGAATAGTTAAGATACTCAGCTACAATAGAGATGGGGAGGGAGGGTTGAGGATTTGAAGAGAGCATAGAGGGACTTCCCTGGTGGTCCAGTGGTTAGGACTCCGCGCTTCCACTGCAGGGAGCATGGGTTCGATCCCTGGTCAGGGAACTAGGATCCCGCATACCATGTGGCGTGGCCAAAGAAAAAAAGTTAAGAAAAATTCTTTTTAGAAAAGAGCATAGGGCTTCCTTGGTGGCGCAGTGGTTAAGAATCCGCCTGCCAAGGCAGGGGACACGGGTTCGAGCCCTGGTCTGGGAAGATCCCACATGCCGCAGAGCAACTAGGCCCGTGAGCCACAACTACTGAGCCTGCACGTCTGGAGCCTGTGCCCCACAACAAGAGAGGCCGCGACAGTAAGAGGCCTGCGCACCGCGATGAAGAGTGGCCCCTGCTCGCCGCAACTAGAGAAAGCCCTCGCACAGAAACGAAGACCCAACACAGCCAAAAATTAATTAATTAATTAATTTTTTTAAAAAAGCATAGAAGAGGTGAAGTAGCCGTCTCAGAAAGTGAGAAAGCAAAGGTATACAAGACTGCCTAGCTACGTTCAATGCTGACTTGAGATTTTGGTCACAGGTGAAGTTCGTCAGCACAGTTGTATGATTCTCCCCAGCAATGTTAGGCTGCTCAAATGTGGGCATGGAATAAGCGAATACCTGCGTTGTGATTTTGCCAGGTGCGTACAATACAGGGAGAGAGGGCCAAACAGGTAAGAGATTTGCAAGAGAGTGGCTGATGCGCTGGGTCATGGAATCCAAGCTGTGTGGGCAGGAGGAGAGAACACGAGGGGGAGGTGGGTGATGAAAAGCCTACGGGAACAGGAAAGAGGACCTGACAAGGTCAGAAGATAGAGGTGATGGTCAGATACTGTGCTTGAAATCAAGACCTCAAAGGTGGAAGTATCACTGATGATCACAAGATGTGCATCTCAAATGCCGACTTTCTACACTACAGTGCTGAGCTTAGGGCCACCTACCACCCACTGGTCTATGTGTCCCTTGAGAACAGGGATCCTGCCTCACTTTTCTCAATGATGCTCAGCCCTGAGCCTGAATCTAGTACATAGTAAGTGTTTAATACATATTTGTTGAATGAAAGAAAGGGAAATAAATCCTGTATGAACAGCTGTGCTAAGTGTCCCTACCTCCTCAAAGAGGGAAATGAGTTCCTCTGAGTTTAGGGCAGAACAAAGGACAGAACTCAGGCCAGGTGCCTGAACCACAAGCAAAAAATTCCAGGTACCTCCTTAAAAGTTAAATGTTTTTCTACAAGCTTTTATTCCTTAGAGCCTAGTGCTGACACACAGGACTGTCTCCATGTGCCCACCCTCTCCCTGAGCTGCTTCAATAAGGGCTTCCTTCTCACATCTGCACCTGGGGAAGGTTGGGGCAGGGGGCCGTAGGGAGAAGAGAGAGGATGTGTAAGGGCCTGTGGAGGTCAGACACACAGGAGGGGAGAGTGGGGGAGGAGCCCAGGGCTAGTTCATGCCTTCAACAGACATTTCCTGAGTCCCTACCATGTTCCCATCTGTGCCTGGTGCTGGGGACCCCTGGCTGATTAAGACCTCAATCTTGGGACTTCCCTGGCAGTCCAGTGGTTGGGAATCCGCGCTCCAAATGCAGGGGGCGTGGGTTCGATCCCTGGATGGGGAACTAGGATCCCTCATGCCACACGGTGCGGCCAAAGAAAAAGACTTCATCTTGGCGCCAAGGAGCTCATGGTCCAGAGAACTGTCCCCACTGCAGATATATCTGCCAAGGGACAACGTGGTCATCGTCCTGGTTTCAGGACGCCAGGGTTAGTCTCTGCACCCAAGGCCAAGGGGCCTCTGTGGCTTGAGCTGCATGTGCAGACCAACAAAGAGAAATGATTGTCTTGTAAATGCCCTTGTGCACAGCAAGAGGGAGGGAAAGAGAAGGCAGCAAGGGCTGGGGGACTAGGAGAGGGAGCGGGCGTCAGGCAACAGTCTACTGTCCCTCCTCCCTGTCTTGTCCTCCTTCCAACCCAAAGAGTGCAGGGCCAGGCAAGGTTTTGTTGTTTCAGGTTTCAATCCGATCACTCCCTCTAGTGGACATCTGTTGAGTCTGTTTACCCAGCATCCATCTCTCCAGCTCTTTATTAATCCCCCATTTCTCACCTTTTCCCCCAAATACTCTCTCCTGAGAGATGAGCTCTAAGGTTGGTCATGTGAGTGAAGAAAACAAGGGGGCACCCGGACTTGAACCAGGGACCTCTTGATCTGCAGTCAAGTGCTCTACCCCTGAGCTATACCCCCAGTTACAACTGTCTTGCTAATATCATTTCATGTCCAGAATCATGTTGCATTAACACTGACAGTCAGTGGCAGAGATTAAATTTCAACTGATAAAAAAAAATTTTTAAGGAATTTAGATCAGAGAAGAAACTAACTTCCAGAAATTCAAAAGTTATCAGGACTCTCCCTTTTCTTTGCTTCCTTCTCAAATCAGCTTTAATCTCTCAAACCAATCTCTCCATGCAGCTGAGATCCCACCTCCAGCACCTCTAGGCTCACATCTCCACACCTTGGTTGCCAGAGAGAAAAGGGCTTAACTCTGAAAAATCCTAGAGAAGGCCTGGCCTGGCTGGGTTCTAGTGCAACCAGGGGACAGGGTAGTTGAGTGGTATAACCATTTCAGGAGTGACGTCACCTAAGAATGTATCTGCTCCCACTCAGAATGCACGTCCATAGTACAGGGAGGGAGGGTGAGCCCCCAAAAGAAGTCAGGGGGAGCCAAGACATGGCCCCAAGGGGCCCCCTCTGCAGCTCTGGGCCTCGCTGGTCGCGTCTCCCATACTAAGCAGGAGAGCAACCTATTGCCTCTGCTGCCCGGAGTCCTCAGAAGCCCTCCACAGCCACAGATTCCTTGATGGTTTTCACCCGTTTATCCAGCAAGTACTTCGTAGGTGGCCACTGTGTGCCTGACCCTAACAACCGCACAGTTCCTGGCCTCAGGAGCGGACAGCCTAAAGGAGATGCCTGACACGGCAACAAGTGATACGAACGTGGTGAGAACCGGATGCTATGGGAACACAGAGAGGGAGAGAGCATTCATTATTAGAAGCCTGACCAGAGGCGGGGGTCATGACATGCTCCCCATTTGAAATGGGTTGTGCACTCTGAGGGGCTTATTTAATAAACCTCTGAGGAGGTAGGGAAGGAATTCTGGGTGAAAATGGCACTAAGGACTAAGGAATCAGGTGAAGCTCTTGACCAGGTTCAAGAACGGCTGGTGCACACAGCTGGTGTTGGGTGAGGTGGGAGGGGGTCCTGGAGAGGAGATGGCACAGTCTGTGGGCAGCAGGACCTCCACGGGAACTGATGAGCCACGTGGGCCCTGGGTGTAACTCCAGGGAGAGAGAAGGGATAGTCAGACCCACCAATGTGTTGAGGCTGGAGTTCAGAGCACTGACGGCAGGGCAAGAAGCTGGGGTTCAAGTCCTGATGCCATCTCCATGTTCTGAACGGCCTCTCTTATCCACATCACAGCCCACTTGGCAGACAAGACCTTTGACCTTTCTATGCCCCTGTTTCCTCATCTGTTAAGTGGGGATTATAAAAGGCCCTACAACTGTGCGGATTAAATGAGATCCTTTAGAGCAGGGGTCAGCAAACTATAGCCCACAGCCAGGGTACAGCCCCAGGAGCAAAGAATGGTTTTGATATTTTCAAATGGCTGGAGGGTGGAAATGGTACACAGTAAGTGCTTAATAAACATTAGCTGTTATTTCTAATAATAATAATATATTGTGACCTGTGAAAATTATATGAAATGCAAATTTCAGAGTCCATCAAGTTTTATCAGAGCACAGCCGCTCTCACCCATCTGCAGCTGCTTTCCTCTACTAGGGCAGAGTTGAGTGGTTGCAACAGGGACCAAATGCCCATAAAACTAAAAATATGTACTCTCTGGCCCTTTTCAGAATAAAATGTGCTGACTCCTGACTTCGAGTCTTTATAGAGTTCTGCCGGATGCAGAGCAAATACTTAATAAAAAGTAGCTATTGCTGGTATTCTTATAGCCGTGGGCAAACACCGTTCACTGGGGAGTCCGGAGTCTCTGATTCCCTCACTTTGGGGCATCATAAGCTCCAGCTCCCTCCTCTCCCCAGGTCTACTTAGAGCTGACCAACTGCTCCTCGCTGGGGCGGCGTGAACGGGCAGGAACAGGGGTGGGCACGCGTCCTCGAAGAGCACGCGCTGATTACACTGGTGGCAGGTATCTGGCCATGACTCTCGAAATGACGAAAGCACATAACTCTGACCCAGAAACGAGACTTCTAGAAACTTAAAGACATATGCACATGTTTGTGGAATGATGTTTGTGCAAGGCTATTCCACTGCACCATTATTTGTAATTCCAAAGCGCTGGAAACAACCCAATTGTCCCTCATCCGAGGACTGGTTAAATAAGTCACAGAACATCCTAGAGTCGAACACTAATAGACAGCCATAAAAAATGGTGATGCTCTTCTCTTTATGCACTGATATGGAAAGACGGACCGAGAAGAAACAAAACAGCAAGCTGCAGAACAATGTATGTACACACCATATGAGCGCCACCATCAATGAGGAACAAAGGAAGGGAGAAAATATATTTGCTTCCATATGCATAAAAATTCTCTAGAAAGATATACGGCCAACATTAGATGCCTGCAGGGAGGGGAAGTGGGGGGGCAGAGGTTAGATGGAATATTCCTGCACACCCTTTCCTACTGTTTGAATGTTGAACCATGCAAATGCATTCTTTATTTCAGTATTTCATTACCCATCTAAGAAAGAAAGAAAGTGTAACAAGAACAGAAACACAATGTAGCCCAAGTGTCACCATTCCTGTGATGCTCTCCCTCACCTCCACCCCCTCCCACTGGGCATCTATCCTCCACATAAACATGTACATTTTTTCGTACAAAAAATAAATGTAAAAGTTATTAAAACATTCACAATAAAGATACTAGGAGTGATACAGTTCCCAAACCCAGTTGTTTGTGTAAATTATAATAAAATGCAAATAAAAAAGGATGCATACTTGCAATTTCTAGCACCTTAACTTCACAGACCACTGGCTCTAGCACTAGTGATAATCTGTTTATTTACAGGCATCCCCACTAGACTGAGCTGCTTGAGAACAACCACTATGTTATACTTGCCTCTGAAGCCCCATCGTCGAACGCAGTACCTGGTACGTAACTCAGGTTGAGAGAACCTTTCTGCGCTGACAAAGGCCAATCCTGACAGAGCGCCTTCTCCAGCTCAGCAGCAGGGGGAGGTGAGCACCTCCGGCACCTGCAGCATATGCAGATCCTGGTGCCACATCCACAGAGAGAGGAGGTCTGGGGGCCATGCCTGCAGCCTCAGCCTGCCAGCCTCAGCTCATTCCTCCATCCACTAAGCCGTCCACCCTCTGCACGGCCACCAGCAATTTACCAGCTGCCCTAGTCTGCTTGGGCTGCCATCACAAAGTACAACAGACTGGGGGCTTAAACAACAGAAGTCGATTTTCACACAGTTCTGAAGGCTGCAAGTCCAAGATCTAGGTGTCAGCAGGGTTGGTTTCTTCTGAGACCCCTCTCCTCGGCTTACGGATGACCACCTTCTCACTATGTCCCCACAGGTTGTTTCCTCTGTGCATGTGCCTCACTAGTGTCTCTTCCTCTTATAAGGACACCAGTCCTACTGGATCAGGACCCACCCTAATGGCCTCATTTAACCTAATCACCTCTTTAAAGGCTTTATCTCCAAACATGACTACATTCTGAGGTATTGGGGGTTGGGACTTGAACCTACGAATTTTGGTGGGGGACACAATTCAGCCCATAACATCTACAAAATTAATCTGGTCACATCATTGCCTTCCAAAAACGTCTCCTGATCGGTAACATTTTGTTGTAGTTTTTGGTTTTTTGTTTGTTAGTTTGTTATCTAGCACTGACATTCTAAGATGGCAAGGCTGGTGGAATGGGTGACCTCACCAATTGGCGCCAATTTCTAAAACCCATCTTAAGAATAAGGAATAATTACTGCTCCTTTTCCCTGCCTGGGTTTGACACAGGGTAAGCACTTTTTTTTTTTTTTTAACGTCTTTATTGGAGTATAATTGCTTTACAATGCTGTGTTAGTTTCTGCTTTATATCAAAGTGAATCAGCTATACATATACATATATCCCCATATCTCCCCCCTCTTGCGTCTGCCTCCCACCCTCCCTATCCCACCCCTCTAGGTGGTCACAAAGCACTGAGCCAATCTCCCTGAAGCACACTTCTTGTTAAATGAATGAATGTAGGACATTCCAGACCACCAATATCTAATGGCTGCCCACATCTCACAACACCATGCCAGATTTTGTCCCCAGGACTACAGGCTGCAGCTCTTCTGTTTCTGTGGTGCATGCAGGCAAATCTGACACCATCGTGCTCGGGGACAGCCAGCCTAGACACTTGCTCCTGGCTGCCACAGTCTTTTTAAAATTGGAGTATAGTTGATTTACAATGTTGTGTTAGTTTCAGGTGTATGGCAAAGTGATCCAGTTATACACACACACACACACATATATATATGCTTTTTCAGATTCTTTTCCCTTATAGGTTATTACATAATATTGAGCACAGTTCCCTGTGCTATACAGTAGATCCTTGTTGGTTATCAATTTTATATATAGTAGTGTGTATACCCCAAACTCCGAATTTATCCCTCCCCACCCCTTCCCCATTTGGTAACCGTAAGTTTGTTTACTATTTCTGCGGGTCTATTTCTATTTTGTAAATAAGTTCATTTGCATCTTTTTAGATTCCATATGTAAGTGATATCATATGATATTTGTCTTTGTCTGGCTTACTTCACTTAGTATGATAATCTCTAGGTCCATCCATGTTGCTGCAAATGACATTATTTCATTCTTTTCTATGGCTGAGTACTATTCCATGGTGTGTGTATATAATATATACATGTATATATATGTGTGTGTGTGTATATATATACATACCATTCATCTGTCAATGGACATTTAGGCTGCTTCCATGTCTTGCCTATTGTAAATAGTGCTGCAATGAACACTGGGTGCATGTATCTTTTTGAATTAGAGTTTTCTCAGGATATATGCTCAGGAGTGGGATTGCAGGATCATATGGTAACTCTATTTTTAGTTTTTTAAGGAACCTCCATACCATTTTCTATAGTGGCTGCACCAATTTACATTCCCACCAGCAGTGTAGGAGGGTTCCTTTTTCTCCATTCCCTCTCTAGCCATTTATTATTTGTAGGCTTTTTGATGATGGCCATTCTGACCAGTGTGAGGTGATACCTCATTGTAGTTTTGATTTGCATTTCTCTAATAATTAGCGATGTTGAGCATCCTTTCAGGTGTTTGTTGGCCATCTGTATGTCTTCTTTGGAGAAATGTCTGTTTAGATCTTCTGCCTATTTTTTGATTGGGTTGTTTGTTTTTTGATATTGAGCTGTATGAGTTGTTTGTATATTTTGGGAATTAATCCCTTGTTGGTTGCATCATTTGCAAATATCTTCTCCCATTCTGTAGGTTGTCTTTTTTGTTTTTTTTATGGTTTCCTTTGCTGTGAAAAAGCTTTTAAGTTTAATTAGGTTCCATTTGTTCACTTTTGTTTTTATTTCCATTACTTTAGGAGACAGATCCAAAAAGATATTGCTGCGATTTATGTCAAGGAGTGTTCTGCCTATGTTTTCCTCTAGGAGTCTTATAGTATCCAGTCTTACATTTAGGTCTTTAATCCATTTTGAGTTTATTTTTGTTCTAGTTCTGTGAAAAATGCCATTGGCAATTTGATAGGGATTGCACTGAATCTGTAGATTGCCTTGGGTAGTATAGTCATTTTAACAATATTGATTCTTCCAATCCAAGAACATGGTATATTTCTCCATCTGTTCGTGCCATCTTCAAATTCTTTCATCACTGTCTTATAGTTTTCAGAATACAGGTCTTTTGCCTTCTTAGGTAGGTATATTCCTAGGTATTTTATTCTTTTCAACACGGTGGTAAATGGGATTGTTAATTTCTCTTTCTGATCTTTCATTGTTAAGTATATAGAAATCATCAGATTTCTGTGTATTAATTTTATATCCTGCAACTTTACTGAAATCATTGATGAGCTCTAGTAGTTTTCTGTTACTGGCTGCCACATTTAGTCAGGGCTCTGGAAACCAAGTTCCTATCATGCAGCAGAGTCCAGGCTCTCAGAGTGCAGCTGATCAAAATGTGCCAAGGGGAAAAGGTCCCTAAGACATACTCCTCAGTGAAAACAGCAAACTGCAGAATGATACACACAGTATGGTACGCGTGGTTTTTAACCCCTTTTAAACCCTTTCCGCACTACCTACATGTATGAAAATGCATAAGGAAGGAGGCTGAAAGGCTACACACCAGAATGACAATAGTGGGGACCCCGGGGAGAGGGCTGGGGATGGAGGGTGGCCAGCACAGAGAGCCCTTCAGCTTCATGTGCATACATTTTCTTGGTGAGAATGTATTCTTGTAAGAACACGTTTGCAGAGTCAAAAAGCAAACACTTTCAAAGGTTAGAGGCTGGTTAGTCTGTTCAGAGGGATCTCCAACCTTGGTCCTCCAACGTGGACCTGCCTCCGAATCCCCTGAGGAACATGTTGGAACTTCAATGCCCAGACCTCCTGAAGGAGAACGCAGAATACACCTTTCCTAGAAGTCCAGTAAGAGGAGCCTGCCCCTGGCAACACGAGTAAATAAAGCAATCTGCACACACTCTGTCAGCCCGCAGGTTTGAGCCAGAGTGTGTGGAAACAGCTCCCAGGAGCAGGGCCTGTCCTGGGGGGGTAGACAGGAAGCAGAGCTCTCTCCTGATGAATCTGGAAAAGCTTACAGAGAGGGTGGAATGCAAGGAAGTAACTGCTGAAACATCAGGAACCTCCCAGACCACAGGGTGGACCCCGAGTCCCCCGAAGACCTCATTCCTCCGCCTCCTGATGCTCGCTCGAGCCCCACTCAAGAGCAAACCCCCGCTCCATGGCAGAGCTGAGCCAGGGCTGGGGGCTTCTGGCCCCGGGGCGCCTCGACCAGGCCCTGCATGCTCTGGGTCTCCCTAGGACCTTCTGAACAGCCCAGTCCTGACACGTCTGCCGTAGGGGCCCAGCCCCGGTGGCTACAGGCTGACTGCAGGGCTGGGCCCGGCTCACTCCCTGCCCCACAGAGGAGGAAGCAACTCCCAGGTTCCTGCAGTAACGGCATTCACAGAGACAGGTCAGAAACCACAAGAGCCACCCTGCCTGCCAGCCTCTCACTCGCTGCTTCTTTTGTCCTGCTGTCGTGCCCCGTCCCGGCGCGAGTCTGAAAATGCCACTTTTAGCACCAGTCTTACATGCCAGCCACTCAATACCCTGGTCAATACCTACCTTCTTCCCAGCTCTGAGCTCATGGTAACTTAATTTACTTACTCGAAGGACCTGCTTCAAAGTCAAGGCTTTCTCCCCAAATAAAATGTCAGAGTCTACAGTCTAGAAAGCAAGGAACAGGTGTCTTGGCATGATCCCTTATGTCCTGAGAGAACAGGGCTCCTGGGTTCCTGTCCCCTGCTTCAACCAGGGTGGTCCCACTTTGCCCTGTGTTGTTTCTAGCTGTCATTTAAATAAAGGGTTCCTCGCCTTTAAAAAGGCTTGAAAACTGCATATCAGATCCAGTGCTATTATTTGAAAGACAAAGAAAACTGAGCTCCTGTTTGGTTCATCATTCATTTAATAATCACTCATTATTTGTTATTTACACACGTGCCAGGCACTGTGTTAGGTGCTGGGGACATTCCAGAAAGACTCAGTGCCTTCCCACAAGGAGACTGAAGCCAAGGAGAAGACAGAAGGAAGCAGGAGCTGGAGAGCAGAGTGAGGGGCACCTGAGAGCAGGTGCTGAGAGACGTGGGGGCAGATACTGGTCAGAGAAGGTCTCAGAAGGAGGCCACCCTCCCGCCCACGTCTGCCTTCAGGACTCTCCCTGTTCTACGACAACTTTCTCAGTCTCAGGACTGGGTGTCTGGCCTGCCCTCTGCCACTCCCCCAAGCTCCCAGGGCATCTCAGGCCGCAGTGACATGCGTGCAGGAGGTGGCACAGGCGCTCCCTGGGCACAAGAACGCCTGGGCTGCCCTACCCGTCAGCTGTGCGACATCGTGCTTGCAGCTCATCCCACTCTCCTCTCCCTGTTTGTCCAGAAACATGGACCCCTGACACCAGGCTGCCCTCAGCAGGCACGGGTGGGCGGCCAGGCTCCGAGGGCCTCCCCTCCCATCTCCGCAGCTCAGGCTTGGTGGCGGCACAGTCTATGAGAGAGGAAAACAGGCCCGTTTGCCATAAGCGAGGTGACGGGGCTCAGCTCTGCAAGCCTGGGAGGGAGCGGGCACCCCAGCCAGGGGTCTGGAGAGGGATCTGCCCCTCTTCCTGATGTGCGGGGGGAAAGCGCCACGTCTGAGGCAGAGCAGAAGTGCTCCCGGGCTCCCCGGGCCCGCAGTGCAGGTAACGAGGCTGGGAGGCATATCCTGCTGCCCTCACAAGGGAAGAAGCGGAATCCAAGAGAGACAGGAGGAGCCCAAAGTCACAGCCTAGCCACCTCATTCGACAGACGGGGAAACAGGTCCGGGAGGGGGAGTCAGGCAGGCCTGGAAGTCAGCTCTCAGCTGGGTGCACCGTCCACTCTGCAGGCCTCCCGCCGTCCTCCCTTCCGCATCCTCCCCGCCTCCCCTGAGGCCACATCCTCCCCCTCCCCATGGCCTCACAGCATGCTGGACGCCCTTCTGGAAGAGGAACCTTGGCGGCCAGGTGAAGGCAAGTAAGTCATTTGTTCTGGGCCTCAGCCCCCTTAGGAGGGGAGAGTGGACAAAAGCCAGCTGCTTACCTGCTCAAAGCAGTGGGAGAATCCGGGTGTGCAAGCTGGGACGGAATGGGGGCGGGCTAGCTTCAAAAACTTAGATCTAATTGTGTCTTACACAAGCATGCGTGCTCATGCACACTTATTCTTAATCCACAGCCTGAAGAACTTAATATTCCAGGGCTGAACCTCCTTTTTTGGGCCTGGGGCCCACGAAGAATCCTTCATTCAGGAGTTGTTCTGGAGTACTCACAGGGTGCAGAGTACAGCCCGGTGAGCCCGAGGGCTGCAAATACAGATAACGAGAGGCCCTAGCTCGCCAGCAAGTGAGAAGATGCGTGTGTAAGAGCTGCCTCTGGTGCTACCCGAAGGGCAGAACAGTGAGGAGCAGAGGCCAGTTCATATTTAGTCTCCGTGAGACCTCGGGCAAGACAGCTAACCTCCCTGCGTTTCATTTCATAAAACCTAAAAACGAGAATCAAGGATACCTTCTACCTGCCTGAAGACAGAGGGCCAGTCACATTATCTCAAAGTGCTTCCAGCTCTCAGATCCTAGAGGCTCATTTGATTCAATAAAGGATTTTATTCCAAGGACTTCAGGCTTGGAAGTCGCCCGGGCTGGCCCCTTACCCGGGCTCACCTTCATGACGTGCTTGCAGAGCTCCTCTGCCTGTCTCCCAGGCTGCCCCACTCCGACTCTAAGAAGCTCGTGGCCCCATCTTCTGCAGTCGCCCACACCTGGAAGTACAGGTCACCTGCACCAATGTGAGTCACCGGCCATTTCAGAGAACAGCTAAAACCAGCTCCAGTCTCCTCTCTTCTCGCCCCAAACCACAGGGCATCACTGGCCAAACCACTGGGCAACTGCAAAAGCATCTCCATCATGTTTACTTCAGATAAAAGGGCAGAGGCCAGTGGCTAAAAGGACTCAAGACCAGGGCTCCTAGGTTCTCATCCCCTCTCCTAAGTGCACGCACATGTCCTGTGAGTTCCCCTACTTGAGTTCATGCTCAGAGGTCTTTCTGGAGTAGCAGGCACGCCACTGCTGCACAGCCACGCCCTCCCCAACCAACTCCACGCCACCCGCCACAGCAGACATCTCTGCTGTGTCACACCTTCCTCCTGACGTTTTTCAAGCCCTTTTAAGTCAACTGGTGACTAGCATTAGGCACCAAGAGGTCAGGCTTTGGCAGCCACCGGGCTTCCCTCCACTATGAGTCTGAGGACCCCACCGAGTCCAAGCAGGCCCTCTCCACCCACACCCAATTCCTGTACCTTGCGGGGCTCCCCTTGCTGCCTGTTCCTCAGAGACCCTCCATGTTCTCCAGGCACCTCTGCAGCAGCCCGTGCTCCTGCAGCAGGGCCCCAACTTGCCCTCCAGCTGGTTCTTTATCTCCACAGCCATCTTCTCACAGTCGGCCAGCTTCTTCCCGGCTGTCTCTGTTCACCTCTCCAGGCTCTGAAGTCGGATGGCCCGGCGTTCCACCTTCCCCACAGTCTGAATGGCAGCCAAGATGGCCAGAAGGGAAATCTCTGCAGACTGGATCTGGGCCTCTCGTTGGAGGTCAGTCCCCATGTGCCATTCCTACAACTAGACACAGGGAGGTGCATCAGCCACCAGGAAAGGGGCCCAGAGCCATTCCCAGCTACGGAAAGGTCAGGATCCCCTGGAATAGGGGGAAACTTCTTCCAGGTGCTAGAAGGCCTCACTGGTCAGACCTCCAAACAGACCCCACCCGGCAGACTGTCAAAGACAGCAGACACTGACCCCACAGAGCTCCTGTGGGAAGAATCTTGAACCAAAACCCAGGGGTAATGGTAAACGGTATGACAAAGCATTACTATCATAAATGGAAAGTCAGTATAAGGAATTTGAATCCCAGCCCTACCACATAATAGTGGTATAAGCTTAGTCAATTATTTAACCAACCACTTCTTCACCCAAGAACACAGCCCAGCAGGAGAAAGTAAGTGAGTGAGACCCAGAAAACTTCT
Organism: Eschrichtius robustus; assembly: GCF_028021215.1. Classification (NCBI taxonomy): domain Eukaryota; kingdom Metazoa; phylum Chordata; class Mammalia; order Artiodactyla; family Eschrichtiidae; genus Eschrichtius; species Eschrichtius robustus. The sequence continues at coordinate 123,424,412 of NC_090831.1, read as the reverse complement.
CAGGGGACCAATGTACACACAGATTGCTATTTCAGTTCCTGGGTGTTCTAGAGCAAACCTACTGCCCGCATTCCTGGGCACAGAGGTGAGCGAGGCCCTGTTGTTCTGGCCTTGGTGATTTCTATGGCACTTCCACCCTGACATTTACTAGCACGTGACCTCCTAACCTGCCTGAGATATCAGGTCCCCGTGACCCAGGTGCCTTGTCAACCAGCTTCAGGGTTGTCTCCACACTAGGAGGCCAGGTCCTAGCTGCCAGGAGATGGAGCCAGAGAAAGTCAAAAGCCAGCATTTAAGAGTAGTCAGAAGAAAGAAATATTTCAAAGAATATCCTGCCACGGGAGGTGGAAAATGTACCATGTATTACTAGAAGTAATAAAATAAGAAATTCATGAATGCCTCAGTGGGGACAGCTGACATTTAATGGAAACATTCCTGGAAATGGAACTGTGCTAGAACTTGACTCAACACCTATCCTGCCACTTGAATCCTGTGCATTTTGCGAGGATGAAATGCACTGTAGGTACGGGAAAGCACTCAGGAAGCATTATATTGGCACGTATTACATCACTAAAACAAATATAAAGGCTGTGGACCAAGGACCATAATGTTTATAAACCAAAGACTGTGATTAATCCAATTCTGTGCACCTGAGGTCCCCCCAACACCTCCTCCATAAAAGCACTTAGCCAAGTGTCCCACACGTGCTAGGGACTGGTCACCACACTCTTGTCCCTTCCTTCCTTCACAGCATAACTGTGCCACCTCTGAGTCTGGTCTCTGACCGGTATAAGGTGTAGCCTAGAGGAGGCAGACCCCACTTCCACAGATTAGGGACAAAACAGCTTATCTCCCCACAGTGCCCTGTCACAAATCTGGCATCCAGGAATGTATCTAAAACCATCTCAAAGTTATGTCCACCAGGAGATGACTCCTCTGCCTTCAGAGACATAGAAAAATCTCATCTTGATAGTTCTTCTCACACAGGCCAGGGATGGCCTCAAACTTGAGCCTGAGACACTAACCAGAAGTCCTCTATGACGCAGACCCCCTCTTAGCAGCAATAGGAGGGACACCCTGGGGAATTTCAGAAAAGAGTGAGCAGGTACCCAAATACATTCTGATAGGAATCAGAGTTCAGACCTAGAAGAGCTTTACACGACCCTCACAGCCAGAGGCAAGACTGATGACAGGAGGAAGCCAAGGGTCTAGACTGGAGTGGAAATAAGGTCACGAGACAATAGCACTGATCTTAGCTTGGGAAAGGGATGAGAATGGGGTCATGGTCTCCCTGAGATGATCATTTCAGGGGATGGGGGCTGGAAGACAGGTCCAGGAGGGGGGCCCTGGAGTGTCTCTGGAGTGAGGATGGTCACGGTCCATCCGCCCCACACACCCACCCTGAGCCCCTGAGCCGGGTCACAGAACGTCAGGCTGGCGGAAACCTCGGAAACATTGTGGTTTAGTCTATAGGCGAGCAAACCGGGGCCAAGAAAGGAGAAGGGATTTTATCGTGTGACCTCAGACAGCTCCCCTCAGGCCCTTCGGCCTCAAGCGTCTTTTTTCCTAGACCCTCTACCCAGGTTGAGCCTCCCCAATTCCAGGAGGGGCGGGGTGAGGGCAGGACATCCTCTCTGAGCGTCGCCCTCACCTGAGACGGGCCGCCTCGGCCATGGCCCGGCACTGTCCGGCCGGGCCGGGGAGTCGCCGCCGCCGCCGCCGGGCGGCCCACGCAGGCCAGCCCCCGGCTTCTCTGCAAGCTCTCCCGTGCTCTCGCGGCCGTCGGGCCGGGTTGCTCCAGACGCGCGGGAACTAAAGGACCCGGACGAGCAGCAGCAACGGAACCACGCGGGCGCGGGGCACGCTGCCTCAGGCCACGAGCTGGGCCCCACCCCTCCACCCGGAGGCGGCTCCCCATTGGCCAGACCGGGAAGCTCCGCCTCCGCCCCTTGCGCGGGCGACCCCGGCAGCCCGGAGCCTGCCCCCCATTGGCCGGCCCGGAGACCCCGCCCCCGCGGCGAGCGCCAGGGCTCTGTGGGCGCGGGGCACGGGTGGGCGCCAGTTGCGTGGGAGCGCCCGGCGCGAGGGCCGCTTTCAAGCGCGAATGCGGACTCGAGCTCGTGCCGAGCAGCCCACCCACGTGGTGGGCGGGGACTTTCCGCACCGCCGCGGATTCCCAGAGAGCAGGAACCAGGTCACGTGCACGTATAGAGTACAACATATTTATTGAGCACTGATGGGGCCACCAAGGTTCCACCACCCTCACAGTTCTTAAGGGCCTTTAACACCAGAACCCCAACTTTGCTTTACAAATGAGGAACCCGAAACCCAGAGCTGGGAGTGAGTCTGGGGTCAAACCAGGCTCCATCCTCCCAGGTCACGCAGCCTCCGTTGACTCATTTTAGTGTAAAGAATGTGCTTTGAACACCTACTGAGTGCCAGGCAAACTCACAGGGCCTAGCCGGGAGCCTGGCACATTGAATGCTTTGGAAGAAGAGGGGCACCACTGCACAGTGATTGCTGCTTCTGTTAGAGTTTGTGTATTTACACAGGGCATTAAGCATTAGAAAAGCCTGGAAACTCTGAGCCCTGAGGCCTTCCAAGGAAACACCTGAGACTAGCTCTTGCAGCGGAGGGCTAAGTTCTCAGCAACTTCACTAGCACATCCTGTCTGAGCACTTGCTGACAGCCCAGCCCTGACTGTGGGGCCCTGGCAAGGGCTGGGGGATACCAGAGCAGACAAACACAATCTATGGCAGGGAAGGGTGGCACCTCTCCCAAGCCCAGAGGAGCTTGGCTGAGCGGTCAGTGACGTGTATACTCTTGCCCCAGAGATGACAGCAATGTTTCCATCTGTGCCCAACCCTGTTCAGGACTTCAGGAGAGGTACGAGGGTCAGAGGGGGGCAAGATGAAGTGGCACAGCCAGGGACCCAGGCACCTGGAAGCAGGCCTGAACACTGGACACTTCACATAGTGCCAGATAAATAAGACAACAATCAGAAGTGCTGAGGACCCATCACTCCAGCTTCAAAATCACCCAGACCAAGGGCTGGTCTATAGGGAGCACCCAAAGTGGTGTGATTTAAGAGGCACAAGAAGCTAGCTGCCATCAAGACTTCTCCATGGGGCCCAATGCTATTGCCCGAACCTCCACAGTTTGAACCTCGTTGCTTTGGTGAGAATTTGTTCCACTGAGGTACAAAAGGCTCCTGGGGGATATAGCCCAAAGGGAAAGTCTTACCTCACTCTGCACCCATGGGACCTTCCACTCACTCCAGAAAATAAAGGTCCTTCTTGAGTGATTCTGACTGGGAAGAGATCTGGGCTGGAGTGATTCTGACTGGGCTGGAGATCAACATGAAAGAGAAAGGGGGCCCTGAACTTGAAAGGAAGGTCGAAATCAGGCTTCCTATTTGTCCGGCTGCCTCTAAATCTATTATGACCCTGACAACTCTAAGGTGAGGTAGGATGCACTGGGGTCATTACCACCTTCGACAGACAAGTAACACGAGGATGGAGGTGGTTAAAAGATTCACCTAGATCTCCTGGCCTAACTCTGCCATGAGCCCCAAGTTCTAGAAGACAACCCTCTCCTTTAATGTGACAAATCAGGCCTGGCAACCCCACAGTCCATGTGGGCTGACCAGCCTCACTCAGACCAGGATCTTCCTCTCGGGAGGAACTTCCTGGGCCCGCTCTGCACCTGACCTCCCCCACGCCCCCAGGTGTCGGGGTGGGGTCCAGTCCATGGAGCGTGCACACCCATGAACACTGAGACCCTGGGGGAAATGTCATCCACTCCAGGCTGCAGTTCCCCGCTCTCAGCTGATTACCAAAGTCAATCATGGATGTGAACACGCACTGGGGAAAGGACCAGGAATACTGGGAATCAGTCTAGGCCAAGGAACACACACCTGGGAAGACACCTGGTTTCCAGGGCAGCAGCCAAGGCATCCCCATCAACAGGCATTCCCAGGCTGGTCTGGACAGTCCCTCTGCCATCCCCACACATAAGGAGGTGGCAGAATAATCCCTGCCCCTCAGGAGTTCTTGGTCCCCTTTACAACCACACACAATACTTACAGAAGCACTTAGAAAATCTCCATAAAAAAAAGTTTCAAAATAACAGTAGAAAACTCAAATTTCCAGTGCCTATTCTTCAGGCTGTCCACTCTGCTGTTTCTCGTGTTGACAGAAGGCCAAGACCTCTGTGTATAAAGTCAAACCCCAGGCTCTCCGTGTCTCGAACACCACCTACTAGAAAGGCCATGGCCTCTGGTCCTGTTGCCTGTCCATGGTACCCGTCAAAGGCCCCCACCAAAGCTTGGCATCCCCTAAGCCTTAGTGGCTCCTGTATAAGTCAGGAATGTAGAAAAGGCAGCAGAGTGACAAACTTAGGAAACTGAGGCATCTGGCACGCATACACTCTGTCATCAAAAAGGCCACTGCTTCCCATTTGAATGAAGGGAAAAAAGATCTCTCCAAAGCCATCCCAGAAGGAGGAACCAGCATCAGGCACAAGTGGAAAGGCTCCGCCGGTGGAGAGGTGGTCCTGCAGGAGGTGCCCCGCAGGCTGCTGCCCGGTCAGCCCTCCTCGGAGTGGCTGGGCCGTGCCAGCAGCGGGCTGCCCAGGCGGGCGGGGGTGACCGGAACGTGCGGGCCGCCCTGGCCGCGCGCGTGCGTCTGCATGTGGACCGCCAGGTGGTGGTTGCGGTTGAAGGCGCGGCCGCACTCCGGGCACGGGTAGGGCCGCTCGCCCGTGTGGATGCGCTGGTGCCGGAAGAGGTCCGAGGGCCGGCGGAAGGCCTTGCCGCAGTAGGGGCAGGCGGGCCAGCCCTGGCTGTCGCCTGTGTGCAGGCGCTGGTGCAGCAGCAGGCTCTTCCGCTGCTGGAAGAAGCGCAGGCACTCGCTGCAGTGGTACACCTTGGCGGCCGCCGGCCTCCGCCCCACGAAGCAGCGGCGGCCCTCGGGCCCCTCTGGGAGCCAGCGGATGACGGGGCCGGGCACCACCACCTCCCCCGGCTCCAGCGCGGGGTGGGCACGTGCCCCGGCCCCGGAGGCCGAGCCGCCCCGGGCCTCGCCGCGCTGCTGCTCCTCCTCCGCGTGGGTCCGCTGGTGAATGGTCAGGTTGATCTTCAAGCGGAAGCTCTGTCCGCAGTCAGGGCAGGGGAAGGCCCGCTCTCGCCGGCGGGGGAGGATGCGAGGCGGCTCGCCCCCCGGCCCCGATGCCCCCGGTGGCAGAGGGTCCCCTGCCCGCGCCCTGGGCACTGCCCCCGAGTGAGGCCGGCCGGAAGCCCCGGTCCTGCTCCTGGGCCCTTTGGGGAGTCTACACTCTGGCTGGCTCGGGGACTCCCCCAGGTAGAGCTGCTCAGGCATCATCTCGTCCTCAGATTGTGCTTCCGTCTTGATGACCATGCCGCCACCACCTGGCAAATGGAGTCTGCGTTGATTTCAAGCGGGCCACACCGGCCCGGCCCCCACCCGGGCCACAGACCCAGTCCTGGCCTCCCTGCGCGGCTCCAGCCACACCAGCCCCGCCCGCCCCCGCCTTCCCTGGGCCCCTCCTCCCCCCAGTGCTCCCGGCCAGAGCAGGGAAACACTGCTGCAAAACCAGGACTGGGGTCAGGCGTCAGACCGGGGAGGCAGATGGGGGGGAAAATGAAAGGCAGGCAAAGGGAGGCCTATGTCCTGGGCCCTGAGGCATGCTGACCATGCGGGAGCCCCGAAGTTCTGACGACTTTAGTTCTGATCTATGGATGACGATGAGCCCTGAGGGCCATGACTGCCCCCAGACTAGTAAGAGGCTTCGGGCCTGGAGGTGGTGGGTGACTTAGCCCCCCTCAGAGCTATGCAGCCAAGTAACAAATCCACACCGAGCGTCCACCACCTGCCCGGCACCATGCTCTCAGGTGACGGAAAGCAGGCACGAGTCCTGGGCTTCCCGGCTGGGCCTCAGTGTGGGTCACACTTGACTCTGAGGCGGGGCTGAGGCAGCGACAGGTGGTCTCAGCAGCAGCTCCGGGGGTCCCTGTCGCTGAGGAGGCCGGTCCTGGCCTCAGAGCCCTGCCTGGAACCCAGCATTCTCCCACACCCTCCAGCTGCCGCTCACCTCTGGTTTCCTCTGGAGCCAGCCCCCCACCAGCGCCCACCATCCCCCAGGATCCGGCAGCCTCACAGTCACACAGTCTGCTCAACGGTGACAGAGAACCTTGCCCGCTGCCTATTAGAATGAAAACCTTCAGCCCTCATTAGGCAACTTCCAAGGTCCAAGACAAGAGTGATTTCTATTCTTGCTGAAGCCTGAGCTTAAACCGCAAGCCGGGAGGCCACTGAGGAAGAGAGCCCTTAACTGGTGAACCTCCAGGGCAGCACCCGACAGCAAGACCTTGGGTTCTCTGCTCACCGCTCACCCAGTAATCCTCGCAAATTAACTCATGGCAGAACTTTATTTCTATGTCAGAAATGACCCACTGTTTTTAATTTAGTCCTCCAGCTACAGAATCGTTAAGAGTCTAAGAATCATGTAAACTTTGAGGTAAAACCTTGTTGCACTGAAGGGGCCCCCATGGTGGTCCTGGGCTTAGAAATTAGTGAGGGTCTCAGGCCCTCTCCTCTGTGAAGGCCAAGGCTCCCAGATCTCTCCATCTGCAGCCCATCTGCAGCCACACCACAACCCCAAGGCGGGCCCGGATCTCATGCTTGCCTCCCACCGAAGCAGGTACCAGGATGGAATGGGAGGAGAGCTGGATCCCTTTCTATTGGGCCAAAATAGGCAATAATCGCTTTCTTTTTTCCTGCTTATCAGGATGTAAGCCCGGTTTATAGAAAACACACAGACTCTAAGCAGGAAGAGCTAAATTTAAATCACAGGCCTCCACACTCCAGCTGCAAGACGTGAGAGGCTGTGAGGCTGGGCCACTTCACAGGGTGGCTGTGAGGAGGCCACGCCTGGTGGCACACAGCTTGTTTTAAGCAGCACCTTTCTAGCCAGACCAGACCACGATGGGGGGAGAACAGGACCATAGGTGATCTGGGTCCCCAGAGCCCCAGGGAAGTAATACTTGGGGGTGAGGGAGGGAGCCCTCAGGAGGAAACCCCTCACCAGGTCCATCATGCAACCCCTACCCACTCCCAAAGGGCCCCCGAGTTCCTCTGGGGCTCTGCTGTGGCCACGGGGCCTCTTCCCTTCACTCACCTGGCCCCATGCCGGGCAGGATGTCCCTGGGAGGGGAGGTGGGTGACTCCCCATCTGAAGATTCTTCCTCCCGTTTAACCGAGGACAAAACGCTAGTGCTGGCTAGCGGTCCTGTGAGAGAGAGTCCCATGAGGGCCTTTCCCAACAGCAGGCTCCCACAGGGAGACCCAGCCATTCCCTAGCAGGCCCAGGACACGCTCAAGCGCCTGCGGCCCAGGAAGAGGGAGCGCCGGGTTCTGTCCCAAGGGTGGCAGGTGCCCCACCCCGCAGCCTCTGCTCAGAGGTGGGTGGAGACCGGGGAAGGCCACACCCCCAATTCCCATGCAGGTGGTGCTAACAACTGGCCCCTCTGCATCTGGGGGTCACCCTGATGGGCCTCAAAAGGACAGAGAGTTTGGGGAGGCCCCAGGGCACAGCACCAGGTTTGCAACAGAGCAAGGACAATGAGAAGGTCCTAGTCCTCTCACACACCGGCTGGGAAGGATGGACACAGGGAGGCGGGGATGGGGGTGTCACCTCCAACTGCAGGGGCCCATATTCAGTGGGGAAGATGCACAGAAGTAACTGGATAGAAAGCAACCCAGAGACTGAACAGTCGGGCCGGCAGGAGGGGGACACCACGCCAGCACAGAGCAGTCTGGAGACAGAAAACAAGGCTCTGGGTTACCTGCTAAGTGCTATGCTAAATGCCCCCTGAATATACTCCGTTTTTGTGACAGGATGGGCAAGAATTTCCTTGAAACAAAAGCAGAGAACACTGGAAGCGGTGACTGGAGCTTCACCGGTCTTCAGAAGAGGACACTCACCGAGGAACACACATGCTGGCACTCTGCTAGGCATACAACACGTACTGCCCCATTAACGGGATTGTCTTAAGAACCCTGAAGAGACCCAATGTCCCCCTCCTGTGCCCTTCCCCTCACTCCAGCCCGATCAGTGTACCTGGCCCCCAACATACTTAAGTAACCCATACCTTTGGCTTAGACTGTTTTCTCCTGCTGAAGATACCCTATGCTCCCAGCAAAATCTACCTCTAAGGCCTGTCTCAGGGGCCCCTTTTCCAGGAAGCCTGTCCAGCCTGGCCCGGCCCGGCCCAGCCCCCAGCCATCTCTCCCCGCCTCGAGCTGCAGCACTTATGCTCAGTACCACCTGTCTGGTCCTGTCCACACGGCTGCCCAGGGCTCACTCACCGGTGCTCGTTTCAGGTGGGGTTACTCTTGTTTCTGAGTCTTGCTGGTGCCTGGAGGCCTGACCTTCTTTTGGCTCCTTCTGGGCAGGGCTGACTGGGCTGGAGATGTGCTCTGGGTATGGAGGAAGGCCTGGGGAATGCAAATCAGTGACACTACGGACAACGCAGAGGTCTCCCAGGAGCCTCTGGGGAGTGGCTAAATGCAGTCACCTGGAGCATCAGGTCAAACACAGGGTATGATAATTAAGTGAACTTTACTGACCGTCTAGTAACTAGATTCTAGACTAAAGCCTCCATGTCTGAGAAAAGGAAATGGTATATGTAGCCTGTTAAGTTATCCGATAGTACCACACAGGTCATGACACAGCAGGACCAAAGATCTGGCTTTTTAAGGACTCCTGGCTCAGAACATTTCAACGGTAGTTCCCAATCCCAAGTCCTCCACCAGGCTGGTATATAAAGATCCCCTGGGAAGCACCCCCAAGATTCTTATCAGTTAGTTCGGGATGGGCCTAGGAAGTATGCATTTTTAAAAAGCTTCCTAGGGGAGGGGGCTTCCCTGGTGGTGCAGTGGTTGAGAGTCCGCCTACCAATGCAGGGGACGCGGATTCGAGGATTCAAGCCCTGGTCCGGGAGGATCCCACATGCCGCGGAGCAACTGGGCCCGTGCGCCACAACTACTGAGCCTGCACTCCAGAGCCCACATGCCAAGAGCCCGTGCTTGGCAACGAGAGAAGCCACTGCGATGAGAGGCCTGCACACCACAACGAAGAGTAGCCCACTCGCCGCAACTGGAGAAGGCCCGCATACAGCAACGAAGACCCAACGCAGCCAAAAATAAATAAATAAAATAAATAAATGTATTAAAAATAAAAGCTTCCTACGGGAAAAGACATGAATATTGCACAGAATAAAAAATTAAAATGGCCATAAACAAAGCTACACTGTTACCATGGCCAGACAGACACTACAAGAAAACTACAGACCAATATCCCAATATGAACAAAATGCTAGCAAACCGAATTCACCAGCATATTAAAAGGATTAAATATCATAACCAAGTGGAGTTTATTCCTGGAATGCAAGGATGGTTCTACATGTGAAACTGGATCAATGGAATACACCACATTAAGAGAATGAAGCGGGGGGAAAAAAACCACACGATCGTCTCAGCTGATGCAGAAAAAACATTTGACAAAATTCAACACCTGTTTATGAAAAAACTACTCAAAAAACTAAGAGTAGAAGGAAACTACCTCAATATAATAAAAGCCTTAATAAGGAAGGAAATTCTGACATATGCTACAACATAGATGAACCTTGATGATACTGTGCTAAGTGAAATAAGCCAGTCACAAAAAGACAAACAGTGTATGATTCCACTTATATGAAGTACTTAGAGTACTCAAATTCATAGAGACAGAAAGTAGAACTGTGGTTGCCGGGGACTGAGAAAGGGGGGGAGTGATATTGTTTGATGGGTACAGAATTTCAGTAAAAGAATAAAAGAGATGAATGGTGGTGATGGTTGCACAACATGGTGAATGTATTTAATATCACTGAACTGTATACTTATAAACAGTTAAAATGGTAAATTTTATGTTACATGTATTTGACTAAAATAAGAAAAAAAAAGTGCTAATACACAGCACAATATAGATGAACCTTGAATACATTATGCTAAGTGAAAGAAGACAGACACAAAAGACCACATACTATATGATTCCATTTACGTGACATGTCCAGAATAGGCAAATCTACAGAGTCAGAAAGCAGATTTGTTGTTGCTTATGGCTGGGGGGCTGGGAGGGGGTTCAGGGTGATAGCTGAAATATACAGAGCTTGTTTTTGAGGTGACAAAAATGTTATAAAATTGACTGTGGTGTTGGCTGCACTTATCTATGAATATGATAGAAAGCACTGAATTGTATACTTTAAATGAGTGAATTGTATGGTCTGTGAATTATTTCTAATAAATCTTTTTTTTTTTAACTACACTGAAGTATTTCTTACCTATTATGCAGACAAAAATCCTACAAGTCTGACCACATTCTCTAGTGGCAAGGCTGTGGGAAAAGAGGCCCTCTTTCACAATGCTGATGGGAATGTAAAGGATACAACCCCTATGGAGGGGGATTTGGTGATAAATTCTTTAAACATTGCATACTCATTTACCTTTGACCCAGCAGTCCAGCTTCTGGGATCCTATCCCAAAGATACACTGACAAAAATATGAACTGATTTATGCACAAGATATTCCCTACAGCATTATTTATATCAGCAATATACTGGCTATTCCCCAAATAATCCATCAGTGAAGACTGGTTAAATAAACTATGGTATATCACACCATGGAACATTCCATATTCACACAAAAAATGAGGAAGATCTCTACATACTGCTATGAAGTATTTCGAAGACAAATAGTATGGGGGAATACAAAGGTATTTATGTATTACTGATATTTTCAAGAGGAAACACTGGCGTATAAACAAGAAGTTAATAAAAATGGTTATCTATAGGGAGAGGGAGGGGACAAGGGTGGAAATGAGACCTCCCTGAGTGTATCCTGTTAAATTATTTTGACTTTGCAACCATGTCTTATGTGTTCAAAAAGTTAAACTAAATCAAAAGTAAAAAGAGCCATCGCTAAAAATCTAAAATTAAGCAGGGGCTTTCCTGGTGGCACAGTGGTTAAGAATCTGCCTGCAGGGGACACGGGTTCGAGCCCTGGTCTGGGAAGATCCCACATGCCGCGGAGCAACTAAACCTGTGTGCCACAACTACTGAAGCCCGCGTGCCTAGAGCCCGTGCTCCGCAACAAGAGAAGCCACCGCAATGAGAAGCCCCCTCAATGAGAAGCCCGCGCACCGCGATGAAGAGTAGTCCCTGCTCGTTGCAACTAGAGAAAGCCCGCACGCAGCAACGAAGACCCAACGCAGCCAAAAATAAATAAATTAAATTAATAAATAAATAAAAATAAATAAGTAAAATTAAGCAGAAACAAAAAAAACTTAACTGTTTATCAAGTTGGTGGCATAACCACATAGAGAAAATAATTATTTCAAGCGACTTTAAAAGGCATTATTTTGTCTATTAAGTCCTATATGAAATATGCATTCAGATGACAAAAAGAGCTGCAAAGAAATCTCAAATTTCAGTTGGAAGTGTAATTGTTAGTAGCAATATTGACTCAATTATTTGACATTATTTCCAAATTATTATTATTCCAAATAAGATATTATAGGATAATGAAATGTTAAGATTTGGATGTAAGATAATACAAATAAGTAATTATGCTAATATAGTGAGGAATTTAAGATGTCAATGTAAAAGTGACATACAAGTATAAAATCAAAGGACATTAAATTTGAATTAGAAATATCATTACGAACTCATGACTTTTTTCTTCTCAAAAATACGTATTTTCTGAGAAGGCTTAGAAGTAATGCCAAAAATTAGCAACTACTGGCACTCATACTGCAGTCTCTGAATACCATTCCTTATTGAAAGAAATAAAACTTCTTGGAGAAACTCTTATTCCAGGTCTGGGGAAGGAAATGTACAAGATGAAACTAGAACATCTTATGGTGTCTGAACGCCATCAAAGTTACATCAAAATGACCTATAGGTCAACTTGAAGGGGCTCCCAAGAGCTAAAACTGGGACAACTTAAGCATGAAAATAATGGCTGCAGAGGACTGCATGTATAAAATACTCAACAATCTATGAAGTCATAATAATAACAAAAAAAAAAAAAAGAAAGAAAAGCCCAAGTATTGGTCACCTTTGGAGGCGTCTAAGGAAGCAACTCTTCATTCTAAAAACTGATGAAGGGAAAGAATTAAGCACCTATCCTGCCTTTTCTGTACAGACTATATTTCAAGGTAACTAAAAGAGTTAGTTAGGGAAATTCTTTATAAAAGAATTTCAGCTATTAGGTGCAAAAGTAATGACCAAATTTCACCATTTTGCAACCCCTAATAAAATAATGAATCCAGGCAACAATCTTCAATGGCTAATAAAATCATTAGGTGAAAAGTTGATGGGGAACTTTGTAACAGAAGGATAAGGCTCACAATCAGAAAAAGAAAGGCAACTGGGTAAGACCTGAAGCCATAAAACTCCTAGTAGAAAACATAGGCGCTAAGCTCTTTGACATCAGTCTTGGCAACGATTTTTTGGATTTGACGCCAAAAGCAAATATAAACAAGAGAGAATACATCAAACTAAGAAGCTTCTGCACAGCAAGGGAAACCATCAACAAAATGAAAATGCAACCTACTGAATGGGAGAAAATATCTGCAAGCCGTACATCTGATAAGGGGTTAACATCCAAAATATATAAAGAACTCACACAACTCAAGAGCAAAAAAAATCCAATTAAAAAATGGACATTAGATCTGAATGGACATTCTTCCAAAGAAGACATACAGACGGACAACCGCCATATGAAAAGATGCTCAACATCACTAACCATCAGGGAAATGCAAATCAAAATCACAATGAGATATCACCTCACATCTGTTAGAATGGCTATTATCAAAAAGACAAGAAATGACAAGGATGTGGAGAAAAGGGAACCCTTGTACCCTGTTGGTGGGAATGTAATTTGGTGCAGCCACTATGGAAAACAGTATAGGGGTTCCTCAAAAAACTAAAAATAGAACTACCATATGATCCAGCAATCCCACTTCTAGGTATTCTTTCAAAGAAAACAGAAACACTAACTCAGAAAGATATCTGCACCCTGATGCTCACGGCAGCACTATTTATATACAATAGCCAAGATACGGAAACAACTGAAGTGTCCACTGATCGATGAATGGATAAAGAAAATGTCACATATACATACAATGGAATATTATTCAGCCACAAAAAAGAATGAAATCTTGTCATTGGCGACAACCTTGACGACATTATGCTAAGTGAAATAAGTCAGAGAAAGACAAGCATTGTATGATCTCACTCATATGTGGAATCTATTAAAAACAAACAAAGAAACAAAAACGAGGTCATAGATACAGAGAACAGATTGGCGGTTGCCAGAGGTGAGGGGTGGAGGTAGGTGAAACGGGTGAAGGGGGTTAGGGCGCAGCCCACCCTGGGTTAAGGGCCTGCGCTCCGTCCTGGCCTCACGGCTCGGAAGCGCGAGAGGCTGGGGACACGGATGGACTGTCCCCAGCCACGCCCCCATCTTGCCCCCACTCACCAGCGCCCAGCCTCCTTGGGCATGCGTCCTCTCTGTCACTCCCCTCCTCCCGGCCCCTCGGGCCTTCTGGGCAAGGCTCCTCTCCCCTCTCCATCCGGGTGAGGATGTCTGGTTTGGAGATGGCATAATCTGCACACAGAACAGAGGCAGCTGGGTCAGGACTGCACATCCGCCACTCAGTTGCCCACGGAGATGCAGAGACCCCCAGAGGAACAGAAGCCAAGCCAAGACCCAGACAGCAGGAGGCCCATCTGTGGACCGAGGCCCAGAGCGCCACCTACACTGTCTTACCCAGGGAGACCAGCGTCTCGTAGTTGCCCCGCATCACGTGCTTGTACAGCTCCTTCTGCCACTCATCCAGCTTGCCCCACTCCGGCTCAGAGAAATACACGGCCACATCATCAAAGGTCACGGGCACCTGGAACCACAGTGTCACGCACGCTCACCCGCACGCTGACGGGCACGGGCTGTCCCACCCGCCGCGCCCAGGGCTAACCTTGGGGGCCTCGCCCTTGCTGCCCGGCGGCAGCCGCAGGATCCAGAAGTTCCTGTTCCTCAGAAGGTTCTCCACGTTCTCCAGCCGCCTCTGCAGCAGCCCGTACTCCTGCAGCAGGGTCCCCAGCACGGCCCACTTGCCCTCCAGCTGGTTCCCCAGCTCCACGGCCGTCTTCTCGCAGTCGGCCAGCTTCTTCTCGGCCGTCCCCGTCCGGCCCTCCAGAGTCAGCAGGCGGGCCAGGCAGGAATCCACCTTCTTCTCCAAGGCCTGGATGGCGGCCACCACCGTCCACAGCGTGATCTCCGTGGAGTAGAGGTATGAGCTCTTCTCAGCAGCCAGCTGGGGTGATGGAGAAGGCGTCGAAGGCCTTTCATCCCCTGTTTGCTTGTCCCTCTCTGGAGCCTGTCCACAAGAGAAAAGAGAGATGTTATCAGAATTATCCAGTCAAAATGTCCATCTCTAAAAGAAACCTCAGAATGGCACCTGCCCAGGTGAAGCCCCATCTGGGATCCTGAGGACCAATCAGGCAGCCGGGGATGGGGAGGGGGGACATCCAGCCTCTAGGACAGGAAACACTGGCTGGACCAGGGTGTTAGCAAGTGGGAAACAGGAGGAAAGGCATGGTCCAAGCGGGAAAGCAGCTGTGGCCTCACACAGGTGACTTCCTTCCGGGTCTCAGTCTCCTCCTCCGAAACTCAGAAGCTCTGCAGGCAAACAACCCGAGTGCAGCTGGCAGCTCCACTACTCACGAGCTGGCTGACTTTGGCAAGGTTTGTTAAGCATTTCAACTTCAATCCCACATCTATAAAACGGGGGTAGTAACAGTGCCTACATGATAGGATTGTGAGAATGAATGGTACAATCTTTGTAAAAGGCACTTAACAATGTCCAGCACATGGCAAATACCCCATAAATGTGAGCCCTGTGTTGTTGATCATGAGGAAGATGTTGATGACGATGGTGGTTCTGGCTCAGGGATGCAGCAGTTCATATGGCCTTTTTCCTCCACCTCTTTCATTACAATGTCCTTCAGCATCTCGGGAAAGAGCTCCTGCAGTGCCTCAGCTTACCTTGGTGCGTGATGACAAGGTCTCAGTCCCAGTTCATCTCGCTAAAAGCCTTGTTGGAAAGGTGAATTGACACTTCATCCCTTCACTGCACTCATCCTCATGGTCAAATCACCATCAAGTCCTATCCGTGTAACTGCTGAAACTATCTCAAATCCATCCTCTTTTCTCCTTCTCTGCCGTGACTAGTCCAAGTCCCAACCATCTTTCCCCCAAACCACTGCAATCCTGCCCAGCTGGTTTCCCCAGTTCGCCCTTCTCCCCCCACAATACACTTTCCACAGGGTGATCAGTAATCTTTTAAATACACAGACTAGATCATTTTAGTCCCCGATCAACAGCTTCCCAGTGTACCCAGAATAAAACCTAAACTTCTTATCGTATCTCAGCCTACCTCCCTGACCTTATATCCTCCTGGGTATCAACTACACTCCAGCTACCCCGGTCTCCTTGGATTCCTGTGATGCACCCAGCTCTCTCCTCCACCTTTGTGTTAGCTCTTCCCACACCTCTCTGTATGCCTGGCTCCCTCTCGTATAAGGCTCCAGCTTAAACACTGCCTCAAAGAGACCTTCACCGACTGACACATCTAACATAGGCCCCCTGCTAGTCCCTTCCTTCACAGCATTAATAATCTATGATCGGGCTTCCCTGGTGGTGCGGTGGTTGAGGGTCCGCCTGCCAATGCAGGGGACACGGGTTCGAGCTCTGGTCTGGGGGGATCCCACATGCCGCGGAGCGGCTGGGCCCGTGAGCCACAATTACTGAGCCTGCGCGTCTGGAGCCTGTGCTCCGCAACAAGGGAGGCCGCGGTGGTGGGAGGTCCGCGCACCGCGATGAGGAGTGGCCCCCGCTCGCCGCAACTGGGGAGGGCCCTGGCGCGGAGGCGAGGACCCAACACAGCCAAAAATAAATTAATAAATTAATTAATTAAAAAAAAAAAACTATGATCGTGCCATGTGTATGCCTGTGTTATGGTTTGCTTCCCCCATGAGAACATAAGCTCCATGATGACGTAAGCTTCTAGAAGACTGCCTCATTCATAGAAGACGCTCAATAAATACCTACTGAATGAGCGATTGACTAAACAATTAAACAACACATTCATTCAATATCAATTATTGAACATCTGTCATAGTAAAGGTGCAATGGGGATGCAGAAAAAAATATGTGGTTCTTCCTTCTCCTGGAGAAAAGTTTTGTACAAAAATAGTCATAATAAATTAAATAACAGTGTGATACCATGGGTTAACGAAAGTTGAGGGCAAATCTGTCCTGTTTGAGGAGTTTCTTGGGATCTCAGGTGCTACAAGACAGCAGAGGAAAAGGGGCGGGTGGATAAGAATGGTCAGAAAGAGTACTGAGAAAGTGGCCCTGGGCTAAGTGGGAGCTGAAGAGGTCACTTGTCCCCCTACAGAAAGGCCTTCCTGGGGGCCATAAACCCCAAGAACTCCCATCCTCTTCTCCCTTGCACGCAGAGGACCCTTAAAAAAGCACACACCAAACTCACTAGTTAAAGAGGAAAGTTCCTCCTTAAAAATCATCCACAATAATCAGCATCCAGAAAAATCACGGCTTCAAAAACTTTATTAAGATGTATTAATAATAGTAGATACCATTTATTGAGCTCTTTACAAATGTTTTTCGAGTATGTCAAAAAAGGACAGAAGATTATTTTCTCCGAATTGGACACACTGCGCATTATCAGCCAACATTGTAACATCTGCTAAACTAATCTTTAAAAAAAACCAAACAACAACAAAAGCACCACACCTACAATCCCGCCAGTAAACAGCACTCAACACCTCTTAGGTGTCAGAAGAACACTTGGGCACCTTAAGGGGGGTGTAACTCCGGAGCCCCAGGGGGGCGTCAGGCTCTGGCCTCTACTAGGTGGGGGACTTCGGACCGCTCCCCGCCCAGAGCCCCAGACTTCGGTTATCAGAACCGAATGGGGCCGGCGCCCCTGCCCCCCTGCCTGCCTCCGGGGCCGCCGGACCTCCAGTGAGACAATGGACGGGGCGGGGAAACAGCCACTCGGTTCAAAGACGAGGGCTTGTCATCTTAAGTGTAACTAGAAAGCCCGGCCTGTCCCCCGACGTCGGGGCCGTCCGCCCGCCGCGCCCGGCCTCGCGTTTGGGCCGCCCGGCCGCTCGGCCTCAAAGCCCAGCCCGGACGAGGGCGGCCAGGCGGCACGAGCGGGCCCGAAGCGCGGGCCTGGGCGGAGGCAGCGCGCGGACCGCTCGGGCCGCCCAGCCGAGACCCTCGCGGGCCCACGCGGCGGCGGAGTCGGCGGCCTGGCCGGACTGGGCGTCCGCGCGGGGGCGCTTACCGGGGCAGGCGCCGCTTCGGCCATGGCTGCCCGCGTCCTTCTCTCGGCGGTTCTCCTCAGGCCCGGCCTGTCGGGCCCGGCGCGGCGCGGCGCGGCGCGGCGCGGCGCGGCGCGGCGGCGGAGGCGGAGCTGAGCCGCCCAGCCTCGGAGCTCCCGCCGGGCGGCCGCGAGCTGCGTCCGAGCCACGTGCCCCGCCGGCCCTTTAAACAAGAGCTGCGCTCGCGGCCCGGCCCGAGGGCGCGCACAGCGCCCCCTGCAGCCGGAAGGACCGCACGCCCGCGGCCCGCGGCCTTCCGCGCCCACCCGCCCCGGCGGCCGCGGGGGTGTCCCGGGGGGAGCGGGGTGCCCGCCCTCTCCTGGGCCGCGGGAGTCGACGCCGGGCCTCACGCGCCGCGGGGCCCTCCAGACGGGCTCCCGTCGGGCGGTGGCGACCCTCGGGCCTGGGCCGGGCGGCGCGGGCCACGCGCAGGGCCGGCACGGTGGGACCCTAACCCCTCTCCGGGGTGCTGGGGGAATCCAGCCAGGGAGCTAATAAAGGAAACGCGCAGGAAACTTCGAAGCTCTGGGGGAAGAAGGTCAGTCATTGCCGCGTAATCTCAACTGCATGCACTTGATTTGTCGTTTGAACACCTCTAATGGACCCAAAGTGACTATACATTTTGCCCGGGAAAAGCCGGGGCGGGGGGAGGGATCGATAAGGGTTTTTAAACTTTATTAGTTTTCCAGAACAAATAGAAAGACCTTAGGAAAATTTTATTTCCTTAAAAAAATAAAAAAAAAAAGCCCCGCCTCCCTCCCCAAACCTCCCTTTGGGGACCCTGGGTCTCCTCCTCCTTCCCTGGGGCCCACCTTCCCAGCAGACACGCGGCTCAAGCATCCTCCGCAGAGTGCTCGGAAGCCCTCTTTGCCACGCCCGGTCTTCACTTGCCCGTCAGCCACCAGCTGGGGATCCTCTGCAGCAAAAGTAAATGCATCACTAATTCAGGCCCTGAGGCATCTTGAATAAACGACTCAATCTAGGACCTATTTTCCTCATCTGCAACCCACGAGCCTTGCTCTGGAAAACCAGTTAATCACTGAATATAAAGTAAAATATGCTGCATGCCATGTAACTTTTATTTTCTATCTTTTCTGCATTTCCCAATCATCTCACTCTTTGTCCAACAAGCCCGGAAATTCTTCCCACTAGAAATTACTCTGCAGTTTTGTTTCTTTGTGTGTATGCTTTGTTTTTGTTTCTTTTCTTAGTATTTTTCTCTTGGGAGGGAGGGAGAAAATGATTTGCCCATGTATTTGATCCAAGCAAAAGTGTGGTCAATCAATATAATAAGAACATAAATAAATTGATACCTTCTCCAAGTAAGGTGGCACCCGTAGAATTTGGAGCAAGGTTAGGAAGTGTTACTTTAAGGTAACAAGAAGTCAAATCAATATATGGCATTGTTTATTGTGGAAATCCTTGTTGAAGTAACCTGACCTTAAGACAGTTTGCAAACTCATGCTGAAGACAGGAAGAGCATCCCTCGGTTCTCAGCAGGGGTTAGTAAGACCAATATATTAAGGATTATAAATTTCTTATAAATTTATAAGTTGTGATCTCATAAAGTAAGAGTTAATGCCCAAGGCAAACAGAAAGAGTCTGGAAAATGGATTGGAGAGGAAGATGTTAGTATTAAACAAGCTTTCTTCGGGGAAGAATGCTCTGATTTTTGACAGCTGGTCTGAGTTGTTTAGAAGAGTTTCTGTAAGTCAGTATTCAAACCTTAGTGGGCATAATGCTCTCCTGGAGTGCTTGTTAAAATACAGACTGTTGGGCACCGGTCTCAGAGTTTCTAGGCCCGAGGCTGGAGTGGGTAGGAGTCCAGAATTTCATTTCTAACTAGTTGCCATGAAATGCTGATTCTACTCGTTGAATGATCACACTGCCCTGTGCATTAGCTCCCAAAGCTGCCTCTCATTCCCATGCTCTGATTTTATAAATATATTGAACAAAAAATACAAAAACTTGACACCATAATGTGGTTTCCACAGCAGACCAGCCTGGGTGTCAGGCCAGGTGTAGCTCTAATATAAATTAAAATTACTTGCATCCTTTGTTATTAATCTGTCTCCTGTGGATTTGCTCTTTTTTGGATCAGGTCTCCAGGGCCTGAATACCTCTGGGTGAGTTGACAACACTGGATTTCCAAAGTAGAGGCACAGACCTTGCAGGGACAAGGGTGACTCCACCCAGGTGCAGCCCACTCTGACACAGTTGGCCATCGGCCTGTGCTGCAGAAGGTAGGCTGGTCAGAAGGTGAGGGCCACTAAAACAACACCTTAGGGTCACGTAGGGTTGGGGGGTGGTCAAGATACTCAAGTGCTAGTGCCCTCAGCCAGGAGATGGGGCAGCTCAGAGAGAGAATTCCTGTGGCCCCTCACCTTACCTTTAAGATTAGAAAGTGGACCCACCCAGAATTGTAAAGTGGTAGGAGGGAAAGTATTAGCAGAGGGAGACCAGAAGTATAACCAAGTCCCCCTTCCTCCACGAAGCCCTCCCTAGTTCAGACAGCACTGAGCTCCCTATCCTGTGAATTCCTGTTACACCTGTTCATTCAGTAAACGTGCGGTGACCATCTATGTGGGAAGCCCCCATGCTCAGAGCTGTGGAATCTGGATACAGTTAAGACCTGGTCCCTGCCTTCAAAGAGCATCACCTCCTGTTGACTCTACCTCGGTGATCTTGTCCATCACTCTCTTCCCGCTGAAGCTGCACCCAGTCAGATCCTCACTGGCTCTTGCTGTTCTCACTCAAAAACCTTCTAACATATCCCCGACCCCGGCAACAACAAAAGCATGCTGTACCTCTTCTTAGGTTAATAGTCCCAAATCGCAGCTAGATTCAGGTCACCCTTTTGCTCAAAACTCTCAGCTCCCCATTACTAACTCAATACAATCCAAACTCCTTAGTCTGACCCCAACCTCTCTTTCCAACCACGTCCCCCACTACTCCCCTCCTCCCACCCCACCCTCCAGCCAAGTCGAATGAATTGGTGTTTATTGGTACATGCCCCATAAGGTCGTTTGGTCATGTCTCTCCTTTTTAGAATGTCCTTCATCTCATCCTTAAAGGTCCAGCTCAAATGTCATCTCTCATAAAGCCTTTCCCAATGTCCTGCAACTTGAAAGTAATTGTTCTGTTACAGAATTTTAGCTGCACTTTCTATCTTCTATTAAAGTCCCTTGACAGCCTGTGAGCCCAAGAACAAAATCTGATTTAACCTTTTATCCCTCCCTCTGTAGACTCTGCACACGGAGGCTACTCAGATATTCACAAAGTCTAAGGCTATGCAAAGGTACAGTACAAGAAGAGAACAGATTTCCACCCCACTGTTCACAGCAGCATTATTTACAATTGTCAAGATATGGAAGCAACCTAAGCATCCATCAACAGATGAATGGAGAAAGATGTGGTACATATATACAATGGACTACTACTCAGCCATAAAAAAGAATGGAATTTTGCCATTTGCAACAACATGGATGGATGTGGAGAGTATTATGCAAGTGAAATAAGTCAGACAGAGAAAGACAAATACTGTGTGATATCACTTATATGTGGAATCTAAAAAATACAACAAACTAGTGAATATAACAAAAAAGAAATAGACCCACAGATATAGAGAACAAACTAGTGGTTACCAATGGGGACAGGGAAGGGGGCAGGGACAGCATAGGGGTAGGGGATTGAGAGGTACAAACTATTATGCATAAAATAAGCTACAAGGATATATTGTACAGCACAGGGAATATAGCCAGTATTTTATAACTATAAATGGAGTATAACCTTTAAAAATTGTGAATCACCTGTAACTTACTTGTACATCAACTATACTTCAAATAAAAAAAATTTTTTTTAAAGGAAATGTATTTTGATAGAATGTAAACTCAACTAGGGCAAAGACTGTTGTTCTGTACACTGACATACCCCAAGTATTTAAAACAGTACCTAAATAATAGGTGCTCAACATATATTTGTTGAATAAAAGAAATGAACAAGGGAAGCTTTCACAAAAGGGGGCCTACGAACTGAATAGTGAAAAATAAATAGTCCTCGGTTCACAGAGAAGGGCATTCCCCAGAGAGGGAAAGCCTGAGCTGAATTCGGTCATGGGAAAGTATGGCTTATTGACTAAATGACGGGAATCCCACTGTGGCAGCAGCATAGAGAATTTAGTGTGAAAAGTGAACCAACCCAGAGTAGGTTAGGTTGTCCAAGTCTTGAGCTCTACACTTAAAGCTTGCTGTTTATCAGTAGCCAGTGAGTGCGCGGCAAGGCTTTGAGGAAAGCCCACGTCCAATCTGTCTTCCAGGACAACCACCCCGGTAGCAAAAAGGACGTGATTAAGGGTAGGAGACCGGTTAGGTTACTGAGTGAAAACCAGGTGGGCGATGATGAGGCCCTTACCCGGTGGAATAGGAAGAAGATTGGACAGATCAGTCTCTGATGTTTGGCATTTCACTCTTCACTGTATGTTGATTTAATCTCACTTGATCATCCCTGTCCTTGAGGCAGTTGCACAGTCTTGTTTCCTTCTCATCACCCAGCAGAGCAGACTTCCAATGAAGGACAGTTGAAGCAGGCAAGATTTTTTGTTATCACTTGAAACAGTGTATTGTGTGTGCAGAGCATGACCTGGAGATCCTGTTAAAAATGCAGATTCTGATTCAGTGAGTCTCAGAGCCCGCCTTTCTACCGAGCTCCCAGGGGGTGCCAATGCTGCTGGTGCAGAGACCACACTTTGGGCAACAAGGACTTAGAATCCAACCCAGACACGAGGTACTTAATCGTGGTCAACCAGAAGCAACAGAGCCCGTGGTGCAGTGCGCGAGCACTGAGGCAAGACGGCCTGGTTCACAGCCAGCTCTGCTTCTACGTCACCTCTGCTTCTACGTCACCTCTGCTTCTACGTCACCTTTCAGGTCTCCTCCCGCATCTCATGTGTGAAACGGGGTAATAATCAAACCCACCACATAGGGTCTTGTGAGGATTAAGTTCACTTTTATGTGAAGAACTTAAAACAGTGACTAGCACATGAGTGCTCAGTAAACATTAGCCATTAGGACACTAGTCTGATGGATTAAGACAATCATTTCCCTGCCTCAAGAAGAACCTAACTTCGCTGGAGAAACAGGACCCTATCTTGTACTTTTTCTCCCCATGATGCGAGGCAAAGGCTGGTCACGTTAAAGCACTCACTGGGAGGTAAGAATAGTCAAGGATGGGATAGGGGGTATCTCTAATGCAAAAACTCGCAGGCAGGAGACTGGAGAAGCGATTTAGGAGAGACGCTCCAGACGTTTTCCTCCGTACAGTGAAGCTGAGCACCTCTCACGGCGCTGCCCTACGACAGCTTCCCTCCACGTTCCGTTTCTACACCAAGATGATCCCTTACCTTACAGCGACCAAGCTCATTTTTATCTATTTATTTGTTTCTTCTCAACCCCACATCCCACTCACTCCTCCCATGGGCAACCATAATGCCTGTATATAACTTTTCGCTTCTATGTGTTCTTACAAAGCGATTTGTTTTGTGTGCATGTTTTTAATTTACAGAAATGGTATTGTGTTATAGATCTCATTCAACTTCTTACATTCGCCACTAAGCACCATGTTTAAGATGGACCCATACGGCCACATGTGTAGCTAAGCCAAGACCCCTAACTGCTCCCCAGGACTCCTGGTGCACCCACCGTGTCTCACCTGCCCTCTCTACCTCCCAACGTTCAGACGCTCAGACTGCCTGCAGCCCTCGACTACCACAGGTGTTGGTGAGTATTCCCATACACGCCTCTTCTCATCTCCCTAGGTTTAAGGAAGGATGCAGGTCAGGCTACGCCATCAGGCCTCTGGCGCTGCTCCAGGTCAGGCACCGCCTCCATCTTGGCCCCAGGAGGGTATTCTTGACAAATGCAGAAAAACATCAAATAGGAGTTTTGTGGGGGGTTTTTGGTTTTTGTTTTTTGTTTTGCTAGTAGTAAGTTTTATTCTAGGCAACTGCAAACATCAAAGGGGACATTCACATAGGACCCAGGAGCCCACTCTCATCTCCCCAAACAACAGTGGGGCAGGCATTCAACACTCCTGAGAGATGGGCATCTGTGTGCTTTTTTCCCATCATCTCAGGAATAGTCAATCCCAGAACTACTGTGGAAAGCGTGTGATCTGAACAACCTCAAGAAACAACTGGTATAATAAAAACCAACTCAAGTAACCACTGGTATAAGCTGAACAACCTTAAGTAAAAAGTAGTCTTCTACACTGGGAGGCTGCAGAACCGCAGCAAGGATGGGATGGAAGAGCAGAGAGAAACCCAAACTCAAGAGAAGCAGGACCGTATCTCAGCTCCTTTACAGGACCCTTCATTCCCAACAGGGGCTCTGGGGTCTAACCCTACTACTCTCCTCCTCTCGGTCAGGTAGCCCTATTCCGAGTGCCAAGCACCCGCTCAAGAGGGAGCCCAGCACTACGGCCCTGATCTCTGGCCTAACTGAATGTGGGTGGGCTAAAAGAGCCCCATAAATGATCCCCTCCCAGAGGGCAGGCCCAGTCCCCATGTTAGGAACAACTTCTCCAACTCTGGAAATTTAAAAATTGCCAGACTTTTTTTTTTTTAACCAACTAAAATCTAATTCCAAGAAAAAATGTTCTTCAGAGCAGGGTAAGCAGTTCATTTAAATTATTTCTTCTACTTGTTATTAACAAGGAGATGACAAAAGAAGAGCAACGAGAGGGCTATGCTTCCACACGTCTGCTCGCTCCTTTGGCCCGACTCAACCCTCGGGAAGACCTGAATGCCGGGACGGGCCCTGGAACAGGCCACCAGCCCTGCGGGCTCAGAGAGCCAACCCCAGCCCACGACTATCAGCTCGGGTGGGAAAAGCAGAGACTTGACGGTGCCACAGAGATGGCAAGCTCGGCAGCAGGGTAAAGGCAGCAGGAGAGGCCTGGCCCCGACTCTTCCTCTTCCGCGGTTTTCAGGACAGCCTTTGGGCTCGGCCTGGCCCCGACTCTTCCTCTTCCGCGGTTTTCAGGACAGCCTTTGGGCTCGGCCTGGCGCCTGGTCAAGGGAAAGCAAATCAAAGTGACTCCCCGCAGAAAGAAGTCAGTCCCTGACGCTACACTGTCTCTTCGGGGGGACAGTGCCAGCCCCCTCCGCCTCCCCCAGTCGGGCGAGGGGCTGGCACCCCTAAAGCAGGCCGTTGGGCCTTCCGGGCTCCAGGGCTGGCCCGCCCCGCTCCCGCTGATGGATCTTCTGGTGCTGCAGGAGGTGCTGCTTCTGGACAAAGCTCTTCTCACACTCCGGGCAGCTGTAGGGCCGCTCGCCCGTGTGGATGCGCTGGTGCCGCACCAGGTCGGACGGGTGGCTGAAGCTCTTGCCGCAGTAACCACAGATGAGGGCGCTCCGGCTTTTCCTCCAAGGGATGTGGCCGGGCAGGGCGACCAGGCTGTTGGGTGAGAAGCGCTCCTGGACGCGGTGGCCGGCACCGGGCCCCTCCTGCAGGTGGCAGCGCTGGTGGGTCAGCAGGCTCACCCTGCAGCTGAAGCTCCTCGTGCACACATCACACTGGTGCAGCTTCTTCGCCTTCCAGGGCTGGGGCTTAAGCCGGGGCCGGGGCCGGGGCCGGGGCCGGGGCCGAAGGCTCTCCTCTGGCTCCGAGGCCGTGTAAGGCTCCCATCCTGAGTGGGTCCGCAGATGTGCGGCCAGCTGCTGCTTACAGCGGAAGATGGCCTCGCACTCGGAACATCCGTAGGGGCCAGCAGTGTCCCTTTTCAGCTTCAGGCCCTGCCCACACTGCTGACCCAGCTGCAGCTGCCTGTTAGACTTCTGCTTCGGGGGGCAGCCCAGAGTTCTGCCACCGCTAGGGTCTCTACTGCCCTCCATGGGCTCCTCTGGATTAGTGTCCCCGGGACCTGATTCCAAGAGGACAGAACGTCCCTGACCATCCCAGAGCTCGGGCTGCTCCGGGCTCAGGAAAGCGTGCTCTTCGGCAATGCCCGAGAACTCTCCAGGAAGATCCGCAGAGCCGTCCTGCGTGTACTGTATCTCCTGCTTGATCATAACCCCTTCCACTGCCAAGAGAAAGAAGAGCCACAAAAAAGATCACATTCTAGCACCTTCGGTTTTTTCAGAGCTGAACAAACATCTGTGAATTTCAGAAGGGCTCAAATCAAAGCACCCCAGGATCAAGGGAGTCAGGATAATCCGGAAGAGGATGAGACAGACTGGGCTGCAAGACCTGAAAGAGTAACCTACACTCAGGTAGAGACATACTGATCGGAGATCCGAACATGTCATTCTTACAGAACAGTGTTATAAATTCTCCAAGCTTGTCCACAAATTTGTATTCAACTCTGTGGAAAATGGTAAAATATACATAGGTAACACCTAAGCTAATTTAAGTGTTACAGAGTGTTAAAATAATAAATGTGAATAATTTTAAAAAACCAAACAACTAAACCTATAGCTTAAAAATTCATGTATCCAGCTCTGTTCTTCCTGCATATTCCCCCCAAATTACCTGGTTTACAACGGTTTCTCCTGCCCCTTACCCAGTGAGCTTCACTCCTGAAGATCTGACCAACCCTATTCTCAATCTCCAGAGGGTTTTGACTAAGGCCTGTTAGACACTCTACACTGTCTGCAGGGCATACAGAAGTATGACACGGCCGTGAACCTTAGGGGCTCCACACAGCAGTTAAGGAGGTAAGATACACGTGTAACAGGTGAACTGATGATAATCATAAAGGACTTTAGAACAAATAAGTGCCAGATGAGGTTACTAACAATCAGTGTTTGGCAGTTTAGCAGTGGGGCAGCTCACTGCAGGCTGCAGGGAGCGGGCATGGGGTGGAGTATTCTGGAGCCACTCACCTGGGTGGACACCACGAGAGTCTTCCTCCTCCAAGTCACCCAGCATCTCCGTACCCAACTCCGCTTCTCCTTCTGGCTGGCCAAGCACCTCTGGGTTGGAAACGGCACAGTGTGAGCCCAGGAGAGAGTACTGGTCATTTGCCGATGAACAAGGTGACCAATGTCAAGGAGCTGATATTAAAACTTCAAAAGATTCAAAGTCACTTTCCCTTAGCAGTTTGGGACAATTAGAAAATTATGGCCAATTCGAGTGATCCATTCAGCTAACTGCTGCCTTCAACGCCCCTTCTCAGCCGCTTGAGGCGCAGGTGGTCAGGCTTCAGACCCCACTGCTTTCCTTCCAACACCACCATTGCCACCCACGGACATGGGCTCCTCTCCGGGTATCTAACTTCATCTGGGCTACAGCACTGCAAGGTAAGGTCAGCACCGCTATCCCCCACTATGACAGACAAGCAAACAGCCACTAGCAGAACACGTGACCCAGTCGAGGTCACACAGTCCCATCTCTGACCCATTTGCTACTTCCCTCCCCCTCACTTCGCTCCAGGCACGCTGGCCTTCTTGACAAGCCTCCACGGACCTAGGTTCTAAAAGATTTTGTCAACCAAACAAAATGCATTTATTATGTAATAGCCTATATTTTACATATAAAGATGTACATCTATCAATCGGCACTTCTCATCAACACAAAATGAACACTGGGACCACAAGGACCGTCTGTAATTCCAGGTAAACGCCAAGAAACAGTGTTTGGTGAGCCCATGCTGTCTGCCCATCCCAGGTAACAAAGGATTTCTTGTCAAGCAGTCCTAAGTATTAAAAGCAGCATGAGGAACCCTAGCCGTGTTATACTCTAAGGCACACGATGACATCTTATCTATTAGTAAATATTATCAAGAACTGACTGGGACTTCCCTGGTGGCGCAGTGGTTAAGACTCCATGCTCCCAGTGCAGGGGGCCTGGGTTTGATCCCCGGTCAGGGAACTAGATCCCACATCCATGCTGCAACTAAGAGTTCACATGCCACAACTAAGGAGCCCGCCTGCCGCAACTAAGACCTGGTGCAACCAAATTAATTAACTAATCAATTAATTAAAAATAAAAAAGAACTGACTGCATGAACACAGAGAAGAAATACCAAATGCACAACACCAAGACCTTTCCAAAAGTCTTCATAAATTGAGGGCCTGGAGACTCCCATTTCTCAACCTGGCTGAGGCCAAGAGAGGATGCACGGCCCACTAGAATCACAGGTGCAGCCTGGCTCACAAGCTACCTGGCCAAGAATTGCAGGATGCCTGAGAGCGAGTTCTAGGGAGAAAACCGCTACTTACTTAGAGAGACCAGAGTCTCGTAGTTGCTTTTCATCACGTTCGTGTACAGCTCCTTCTGCCAGTCCTCCAGGTTCTCCCACTCCTGCTCTGAAAAACAGACTCCATCATTTTCAAGTGACCTGGACACCTGAAATCACAAACGTCACACAGTGAGTGTCCCCTATCAAAGCCACGAAGGAAAAGCCAGCCACTGAGAATCTTCACTAACAAAGGGCTGGGCCCACCCCATCTGGTCTGACTCTCAAGCCTCAAGGCTAACCTTGGGGGCCTCGCCCTTGCTGCCCGGGGGCAGCCGCAGGACCCAGAAGTTCCTGTTCCTCAGCAGGTTCTCCACGTTCTCCAGCCGCCTCTGCAGCAGCCCGTACTCCTGCAGCAGGGTCCCCAGCACGGCCCACTTGCCCTCCAGCTGGTTCCCCAGCTCCACGGCCGTCTTCTCGCAGTCGGCCAGCTTCTTCTCGGCCGTCCCCGTCCGGCCCTCCAGGCTCTGCAGCCGGGCGGCCTGGGACTCCATCTTCTTCTCCACAGCTTGAATAGCGGCCACCACTGTCCAGAGTGAGATATCTGTGGTCTGCAAATAGGAGCTTTTCTCTGGTGCTTGTGGGGGCAGCGTGGAGGAAGCCAAAGGGGTGGAGCGGTGCTTCCTCCTGTGCTGAAGAACCAGATACGGGGTCAGGCAGTCAGTGTCACTTCCAAACAACAGG
The DNA here is from genome assembly GCF_028021215.1 of Eschrichtius robustus. Classification (NCBI taxonomy): domain Eukaryota; kingdom Metazoa; phylum Chordata; class Mammalia; order Artiodactyla; family Eschrichtiidae; genus Eschrichtius; species Eschrichtius robustus. Next base: position 123,395,965 of record NC_090831.1, on the reverse strand, counting down.
TGAAAAAGCACAACGGGTCCAGTGGGTCCAGGAGCGCTTACAGCACCTAGTTTCTACTTCTTTCCTTTTTTTTTAATTTAAAAAGCATGTGCGGGGCTTCCCTGGTGGCGCAGTGGTTAAGAATCCGCCTGCCAATGCAGGGGACACGGGTTCGAGCCCTGGCCTGGGAAGATCCCACATGCCGCGGAGCAACTAAGCCCGTGTGCCACAACTACAGAGCCTGCGCTCTAGAGCCCGCAAGCTACAACTACTGAGTCCGTGTGCCACAACTACTGAAGCCTGTGCGCCTAGAGCCCGTGCTCCACAAGAGAAGCCACGACAGTAAGAAGCCCGCGCACCGCAACAAAGAGGAGCCCCGATTGCTGCAACCAGAGAAAGCCCGCGCACAGCAACGAAGACCCAACACAGCCATAAATAAATAAATAAATAAATAAATAAATAAATTTTAAAAAGAGATTAAGAGGCATATACCACTTAGTAAACTAATAAAAGCATGAAGAACATAAAAAAATAAATAAAAATAAAAAGCAGGTGCTTTTACATTCTGATACTGCAAACTATACATCTATACTGTAACAAGAAAAAACTGAAAAGAAGAAAGAAAGAAAAACGTATGTAAAATACCACCATCCAGAAATAAGCTGTTGGAATTTTGGTGTATTTCCTATAAGTTTTTTTCATCTTTTAACTCGTTTCGTTTTCAACAAAACTGCAATCATATTGTACGTGTTTTGTTACCTGTGTTTCACTGTCAGCATATTCCGTAAGACTTTCCTGCATCAGTATTCATTTTTTAAGCCCATTTCTTTCTACTTGATATTTTGGACTATTTCTAATACTTTGCTATGATAAATGATGTAACTTACATCCACACTCAACTTCACATTCCTGCTTGACTTCGTAGTTGATCACGTCAGCCCTGCTAAAAACCTTTCAATGGCTCCCCACAATCAAGACAAAATTCCTTAGCAGGACCTACAAGACTCACCTCATTCATCTTTGCACCCTAGCAACTAGTATAGTGAAAACACCTACTAAATCCTTCATAAACATTTACTTAAATGACTTGACTAAGTCCTCGGACATTGTCCTTAGACTTCACATTTTTATGGTCTGTCCCTGACAGTAGAAAAATCACTGTGGCTGAACCTCAAAATTACTAAAACCAATACTTGGGAAGTCTTCCTGAACTGCCCTCTTGCTCCCACTGTCCCACTGCATGTTCATTTCAGTCCTAAACCCCTGAAACTTCATATTCTCAAGTGTAACAGCATACACTTGATTCAAGGCTGCTTCTCTAACCATAATGAGGACGCTGAGAACAAGGCATTGAAAGGAAATATCTTTGAAAGAACTGCTAGGGCCAGAGCTTATGGTCTGGAGAAAGAGGGGACAAGATGAAACCAACCAGCACAGAACTGAACACTTAAGTTTGGCCATGACCTACTCCAGTTAACCAACTCAGTTCATTATTAAGCATACGAGTCAAAAGCTTAAATATCCCCCTTAAAAAAGATTTAAAGAAAAGTTTAATGTAAAAGAAAAATACAAATGAAACAAAAAAAAATTAGATTGCTGGGTAAATTCATTTCATCACATGTTCTGCTTTTAACTTTAAGGTCTCTAAGTCTCTAGTTTTTTGGAATCTCCTCTTTTCTTTCTGTGGCCAGCACTGTGTTGCTTTCTAGCACTTTTTCCAAACAGGAAGGTGGGTTGGGATCTGAGCAGAGGAATATCATCCCTCCTCTTCCACATAGTCAAAGGCTAAAAAGAGCAAGCAAGCCAAGGTTCCTCTTTTCTCTTGTTTTAAATTATCTATCATGACAGAAACAATTTGAATGTCCATCAACTGGTGAATGGATAAACAAACAAACTGTGTCCATTCATATGTTATGGGTTGAATTGTGTCTCCCCAAAAAGATATGTGGACGTCCTAACCCCTAGTACCTCACAACGTGATTTTACTTGGAGATAGTCTTTACCGAGTAATCAAGTTAAAATGAGGTCATGACGGTGGGCTCTAATCCAATGTGACTGGTGTCCTAATAAAGAAGGAGAAATACAGACAAACACACAGAGAGAGAAGAGACAATGTGAAGGCACATACAGGGAGAAGACAACCACGTGAAAATGGGAGGCAGAGGTTGGAGTCATGCTGCAACAAGTCAAGGAAACACCTGGCACCACCAGAAGCTAGGGGAGAGGCATGGAACTGACTCTCCCTCACGGTCCTCATAAGGAACCAATCCAGTGGACACCCTGATTTCAGACTTCTAGCCTCCGGAACTGTGAGACAGTACATTTTTTGGTTAAGACACCTAGTTGGTGGGATTTTTTTTACAGCAGCCCTAGGAAAGACATATCATATATCAGAATACTCCTCAGCAATAAAAAGGAACAAATTATTGAGACTTGTAACAACATGGGTAAATATCAAAATCACTAGGCTACGTGAAAGAAGCCAGACACAAAATGCTACATACTGTATTCCATTTACGTGACATTGAGGAAAAGGCAAAACTATAGACACCAAACAGAGATCAGTGGTTGCCAGATGCTGGGACTGGGGGAAATTAATTACTTAGGGGTAATTTCTGGGATGATGACAATATTCTATAACTTGGTAATATGATGGCTACACATTTTTCAAAACTCACTTAACTACAGTTATGCGGAAGGAGTGAATTTTACTGTATGTAAATTATATCTCAGTAAACAGCACTCAGAATGTTAAGGAAGGAGAAAATATTAGCTATCATAAAAGATACCATAAACAAAGTCTAAAAACAAACAGGGAGAGAATATTTGTAAACAGCATATGAAGTGCAAAGAAAAGATAAACAACCCAAAGATAAAACTGCAACTATAAATAATTTGCGAAAGTGGAAATGCAGGTGGTCAATAAGCCAATGAAAAGACAGCCACATTAGCAGTCAGGAATGCAGATACAACCAAGTGAAACCACTTTTCACCCACGAGGTTGAGAAATATGAAAGAAAGGGACAGGAACATCATTCAGAGCTGACTATGACATGGTAAAACTGGCACTTTCATAACACTCCTGGAAGGAATGAAAAATACTACAAACTTTGAGGAAAGAAAATATCCAGAAAGTCATTAAAAACCCTTTCACCTAGTAATACCACTATGGGAATCTTCAAAAATAAACGGCATTATTGTTTAGTGACATACATACAAAGATGATTACTGGCAACATTCTCTGGACTAGCCAAAACCTGGAAATAATCTAGATATCAAATTTTTTTTTTTTGGCCACACCGCGTGGCTTGTGGTATCTTAGTTCCCCAACCAGGGATTAAACCCGGGCCATGGCAGTGAAAGCACCGAGTCCTAACCACTGGAACGCGAGGGAACTCTCTCTAGATGTCTATTAATAAGAGGATGGTTAAATAAATTATGGCACAACCAAAGATGATGTTATATGACTGTTATAAAGAATGAGTTAGAGCTATATGTATGGTTTGGAAGACTGTTCATCATACATTGATAGGCTGTCAACTTTTAGGGAAATATATTTATTACGACTTCATTTTCCTAAAGACGAGAAAAGATACGTGTATATGTTTCCACACACAGAAAGGTTTGGGAAGATATTCACCAAACTATACTAACACGAGTCAGCCTCAGAATATGAGAGAGAGGAATTTTAATCTTTGATGATAAATTATTGCTTGTTTGACTTTTTCAATAAACACGTATTCCTCCATAATTTTTTTCTTAAATTCCATATATAAGAATATTCCTGAAGGTAGTGAGAAATTTTTTAAAAGTATACTTACACTGACCGTATTTCTAGATTTTCTGGGACAGTCCTGCTTGCATATTGTATCATAGTGTCAGATCATGTATCATACATTGGGCCTGCAGCCATGGTCTGAACCCCATTAAGTACAAGACACAGCCCCTGTTGTTAAGACACCTACAATCTGCTTGAGTAAAACACTAAACAATTAAATAACGCTCTAAAGTGATACTTGCTTAAGCTGGACTAGATGATATTTAAGGTCACTTCTAACTCTGAGATACCATGACATTTTAATATTGAATAGTTAAAAAAAGAATATTTACATAATACATAAAATATATAAAGTAGTGACAACAAATCTCCACGTAACCACCACTCAGTTTAAAAAATTAATTAATTAAAATTAAATATATATGTATATACACACATACACACACATATACACATGCACACAGCATACCTTGGAGATACTGTGGGTTCTTAAAGCAAGTATCACAATAAAGCAAGTCACATGAATTTTTTGGTTTTCTAGTACATAGAAAAAGTTATGTTTACACTATTCTGTAGTCTAATGCAATGGCATTACGTCTAAAAAAAGTATATACCTTAATTAAAAAATTAAATTTTTTCAGCTAAAAAATGCTGACCATCATCTGAGCCTTCTTTCTGTAATATTAACATCAAAGTTCACAGATCACCATAACAAATATAATAACAATGAAAAAGTTCAAAATATTTTGAGAATTACCAAAATGTGACACAGAGACACAAAGTGAGCAAATATGTTGGGAAAATGGTGGATGACAGACTTGCTCAACACAGCGTTGCCACAAACCTTCAGTTTTTAAGAAACACAGTATCTACCAAGTGCAATAAAGCAAAGCACAATACAATGAGGTATGCCTGTGTGTGTATGTGTGTGTTTTATATATATCACCTTTACAGTCCTTTGTGCAACTCTCTGAGTAACTACTATCCCAAATTTGGTTTTTACTATTAACTGCCCTTTTTCATGTTTGGTTTTTTTTTAACGTTTGTTTCCTAAAAAAATATATTCTTTTGGGGCTTCTCTGGTGGTGCAGTGGTTGAGAATCTGCCTGCCAATGCAGGGGACACGGGTTCGAGCCCTGGTCTGGGAAGATCCCACATGCCGCAGAGCAACTGGGCCCGTGAGCCACAATTACTGAGCCTGCGCGTCTGGAGCCTGTGCTCCGCAACAAGAGAGGCCGCGATAGTGAGAGGCCCGCGCACCGCGATGAAGAGTGGCCCCCGCTTGCCGCAACTGGAGAAAGCCCTCGCAGAGAAACGAAGACCCAACACAGCCATAAATAAAATAAATAAATTAATTTTTTAAAAAAAGTTAAGGATGTACCTCACATATCTTAAAAAAATATATATATATATTCTTTTAATTTTGCATGTTTTAGGATTTTATATGAACAAGTCGCTCTTCTACAACTCCTGGGAATAGCCTGTTGTTGCAGGTGGCTTTAATTAATTCATTTTCATTGCTGTATAATATTCCATCATGTGACTATACCACAGTTTATTTTTCTATTCCACTATTGATGTTTCCCCATCTCTGTCATTACAAGCAGTGCTATGATAAATAGAATTGTGTCTGGCTTCTAGTGGACATGGGCAAGTTTCCCAAGGGTATAGTCCTAGGAGGGGAATTGTTGGCTCATAGGGTATATACACATCCTGAACTTAGGCAGATACTGTCAAATGTTTTCCAAAGCAGTCATACCAATTTCATTCCTGTCAGAAGTCTGTAAGTATTCTGGCTGTTCCACAGCTTCATCAACATTTGTTACTGTCAAACTAAAATTTGTGTCCCTCTAGTAGATCTGAAATGATACCTCATCATGGTTTTAACCTGCATTTTCCTTGATTTTTAACAAGGGATAAGCATCTTTTTTACGTTTATTGGCCATTCAAACTTCCCCTTCAGTGCTGAAATCTTTAATCCATTTATCTTTTGGGTTATCTGACTTCTCATAGGATCTATGAGGTTGTCTCATACAATTTCTCTGTAAATTCTGTATACTAATCTTTATCAGTCATATGTGTTACAAATAACTTCCCTTATTTGTGCCTCATTTTAAAATTCTCTTTATTATCACTTGATTAAAAGTCCTTAGTTTTAATGTAGTTGAGTTTTATCAGTATTAATTCTTTTGTGGTTTGAACTTTTGTGTCAGGTGTAAAAAAAAATCTATATCCCACAATACTGTCTTCTAAACACTTGATAGTTTTGACTTTCACATTTAAGTATTTATCTCAACTAGAACTGAGACAGTATTTGTGTACAGTGCAAGCCTCGATTTTCATATGGAAAGTCAATACATCTAATACTATGTAATGAAAAATCCATCATTTACCCACTAATTTTTAATGCTATCTCTGTCATAAATCAAGTTTTCATACATACAGTCAGTCTGTTTCTGGCATCTCTGTTCTGTTCTATGGGTCAATTTTTCTACTGCTTTACCAAAATTACCATCTTAATGACCACAGCTTTTTGATAATTATTGATACAAGTCCCACCTCCTTATTTTACAGGAGTATCTTGACTAATTTTGGCCCGTGGATAGTTTACAAGCTCGAAAGGTTTCATAAAAATATCTTTAGAGAGTTTGTTTGGCACTGCATCAAATCCATAGATAAATTTGAGAAGTGACATCTTTAGGATAAAATGTTTCAATTCACACACACAGTATATACTCCTTTTGTAAGGTATTTTTAAATACCTTTTGGTATTTAAATATATTCCATAGGTATCTGTTCCAATCATCAATTGCTATATCATAAATAATTCCAAAATTTGTGGCTTAAGACAACAACATCTATATTGTTCACGAATCTGCAATTAAAGGAGGGTTTGTCAGGGACAGTTTGTGTCTGCCCCACTCCATGTCAAGCAGAGCAAATCATAGGCATGTAGGTGCTGGAATCACCTGAAGAATCCCAAGCCACATGGAGAGGGATGTTGTTGGTGGTGATGGTGATGTTCTGTTCAACAACCCTACCTAAGGTCCCAGTCTACAGTCAGCATCAGCCACCAGAACACACTTTCATTTCTAATGGGGTGTTTTTGCCTTCTCTCTTTTTTCATTAATCTCTCTGAACATTGAAATTATATATTGATATGTGGATTTAAAAAATTAGTATTATCCTCTATATCTGTGCTGTCCAATATAACAGCCACTAGAAACATGTGGATGCTTAAATTTAAATTAATTAAAATTAAATTAAAAATTCAGTTCCTCAGCTACTGAGCCACATTGCAAGCGCTCAAATAGCCACATGTACTTTGTAGCTACTATACTGAACAGGACAGAGAGAATATTTCCATCATCTCAGAAAGTACTATTGAATGCACTACACCCTTACTAGTTTTTTTCTGCTTGATAAAATACTAAGGTTGTGTTAAAATTTCTACTGTGATAATGAATTTTCCTTGTAGTTCTATCAATTTTTGTTTTATATATTTTGAGACAATATAATTAGGTGCACATAAGATTAGAACCGTCCTATCAGCCTGGTAAATTGAGTCTTTTACCATTATAAAAGTAGTAGTAGCCCTCTATCTCTAGCAATATTAATACAGTTAAGCCATTTTTCTTTTGATTAGTATTAGCCTGGTTACATGTTTTCATATCCTGTTATATTCAACCAGTTCTATAGCTTTATCTTTCAGTTGTATCTCTTATAAGCCATTTGCTGAACTTTAACCAATCCTATCAATCTTTGCCTTTTAACTAGAACATTTAGTCCATTTACATTTATTGTAATTGTTTATTTTTTTAATTATCTTTAACTTTTTTGTGCTATTTATCCCATCTTCTTTCTTGCCTTCTTTTAGATGACTTTTTCTTATTCTATTATCCCCCCTTTTAAATTGTAAGTTATACAGCCAATTTCTAGTCTTTTAGCAACCATCCTAGAAATTACTTACAGACCTTTAAATATCTGAATTCTGATCATCTCTTCCTAACGTTTACATCAATGCTGCCATGTATTTTAATTCTGCCTTTGTTCTTAACCCACAAGAGATTATTACTGTTTTATTCAGCCAATAGTTGTTTAGATTTACCCATTTTAATGGATCATCATACTTTCTTACGCTTTCACTTTCCACTTGAGATAATTTTCCTTGTACCTGAAGTATATCCTTTAGAACTTCCTTTAGTGAGAGTATATTGGTAACAAATTGTCAGTTTTAATTTGTCTGAAAATATTTTATTTTACCGTTTTTTTTTGAAAGATACTTTTGCACAGCTTTCAAATAGGGGATTACATAGTTATTTTCTTTTAGCCCTTTGATGAAACCATTCTACTGTTGGCTGGCTTCCACTGTTGCTGAGAAGCTGAACCTCATCAGCCTTACAATGGTTCATTTGAAGTTAATCTTTTTTGTTTGGCTGTTTTAAGAATTCTCTCTGCCTTGTATTCTGTACTTGCACTATTATGTGTCTAGGTAGAGATTTCTTTATGTTTATCCTGACTGGGATCCACGGGACTTCTAAGTATTAGTACTTGCATCAGTCCTACAATATCCTCAGCCATTAGCTATTCATCAAATATGTCCTCCAGCGCAGATTGTGTGTGTGCATGTGTGTGTGTGTGTGTGTGTGTGTGTTTCCTACTGGAATTCCAATATGTTTTTCTTCTGGAATTGCAATATCTGAAATCTCTGAAGGTCTAATTTTGTTGCCCATTAATTTTACTGGCTTTTTCTCATAGTTTTTCATCACTTTTTGGATAACTTTTTATTGTGAATTCATTTTTCTTGGAATTTTATCTGAGAATTATCTGAAGTCTGAGTTAAGTGTAGACTCCTCTGGAGAAGATCTGTGTTTATTTCTTATAGACGGCTGGAGGCTCTACTTTAAACTAAATTCTTGGCTTAAGGTTTCCCAGACACCAAGGTCATGTGAATTCAGGCAATAAACCCACTTGAGAGTCAACATGAATTCTCAAGGGGCACCTTGCACCCATCTCCCAGCACCAAGGTTTGACATGATTTTCTCTGCAATCACTCCTTGGGGGTAAGAGCTTACTTCCAGTTCACGCTGAACGTTGCCCTTTGAAGTCTCAGTTTTATGAGACTGGAGTAGGAGGCGTCTTAGACTCCCCACCGTAGGCTCTGAGTTTTGTCTTCTATTTTCCAGGCCCCTTGAGGTCATAAACACTACAGATGAATGTTCAGCAAATGCCCTCAAAGTTGGCTTCAGAACTCTGCTTACCTCTTAAGCGCTCCATCTTTCACTTAGTCTTTGGGCTCCACGTATTCTTTACTAGCTACATTTCAAATATATTTGGTTTTCCCCCTCAGCATTTTTAGTTGTTTTCATCAGGGCACCCACTTGGCCATACTGTCAAATAAGAGGTACAGAATCTTCATCTGAAGATGAGAAAAGAAATATGCTCGAGGACAATTTAAATACGTTCTGCAATGACAGATCCATAAATTACTTAAAGCATAGTTGGGGATTCTGGAGGATCTTTAAGACTTCTTTTTAACAAGGTCTGTTGAAGACATGTAGGTAACCGCACTGACCAGTCAAGAAGTACTCTGGAAATTAGTAACTTGTCCTCCTGCCTGACTTTAGTACTACAATTTGATCTTGGGGAAAAGGCAAGTCTTTGACTGGATCACCTTAACTTAAAGGAATCAAACGAGGTAAATATCGTGATATCATGAACATTTGTGTCTTGTTTCCATAATTTGTTGAAAGCAAACACTGTGTTAAGTCTTCCAATCCTACCCCTCTTAGTTCTTACCCACTTCCTACAAGAACCAAACACAACGCACCCAGCTCATGGTCAAGTTTTCACTACAGGATCTCCTTAGCCCTCTACTCCCACAAAGGTCTCACATGATTTTGAAAGTGTTTCTAGATCGAGAAATGCTGCACTAAAAACCAATTAAACTCCATCTACCCTTCCTATAACAAATCATCTTGTATCATCAAAACAACCACCACTTTGTAATGAGTGTCAGAGCTACCAGAAACCTTAGAGATCATCTAGTATCTAGTCCAACACTCTCAACTTACAGCTAAGGAAAAGGAGGCTTCAAGTGAACAAAGTTGCCTAAAATCACTAAAGTGGATAGCTGAGAGCTGAGTTACGGCTGACACCTAGTTTCCCGACACCGTGCCCAAGCTCCGCGTCTTGCCATTCCCTGAATGGGGACGTTTGGGGAAGGGGAAGGGGAAGAGGGAAAGAGATCGACAGCTTCACAGACAAAAGCCTACAACTACACCGTGAGATAACACCTGTCCCAAGGAGAGGAAGCCCAGCCTGACTTCAACCTGCGGCTGCAGCCCAGGGCAGAGTCTGTAGCAGGAGAGCACAGCAGATGGAACGAGGAAAACCCATCAGCCCGAGAACGAGCTGGTCGCAGAGAGGCAGAGTCCTGGGGTCCCCGAAGCACCGGGCAATTTCACTGGCAGTGACGGGGACCCAGGATTTCCAATCCGCGCCCCCTCGCCAGCCTGGAAACGGGCTCTCTTAGGTCGCGACGAAAACGTGTAGGGACGGTAGCAAATCCAAGAACATGAAGCAAACCTCCGAGAAGTTTCTCGGCGAAGGCGCGTGGCACTGGGGCTGTGGCCCGACGCGGAGGAAACCGACAGGGGGAGGGCAGAGCTCTGGGGTTGCGCGGGGAGGTCGGCGTTGACCCACGCCAGCTGCGGACCACGGCCGCCCAGCCCCGCACCTCGAAGCCCCGCCCCGGCCGGGCTCCGCCGTCCCGAACGCGCCCTCGGGTCCGCGCCAGGAGGACTCCTACCCGAGCAGGCGCCGACTCCGCCATGGCTGCCAGTCGCCCCCCAACACCCGGGCCCCGCCTGATACGCCTCGGGGTGCGTGCAGGTCCGCTGGGCACCCCAGACCCCTCCTCGAAGCTGCCCCCAGCGCCGTGTTGATACAAGGTGCATTATGGGAGTTCGGCCCTCCCGGGCCAATACCGGCGCCAGCCGCTCGTCCTCACCGCGCGGCATTCCCTTTGCGCCCCCATGCGGCAGGAGGGTGAACAGCACCTCGGCACTCCGAGCCCGAGAGGGACAAAAGGACTCGGTGTTTCCCAGTCAAGTGCATGTTGGGAATTTAAGGCAAACCCATGGACCTTTTTGTGTCTTCTACGTGCCCAGCGCTCTGGGAGGTGCTTTGAGGGATTCAAAAAAGTGTAAAACTCAGACTTTGCTCTGAGGGAAGAACGTGTAATCTGGTTGGGGAAAAGAGATACGGTCCCAAATGGCAAGCAGTTTTATTCCAAAAGTACACCTGTTATTTCGCTTTTTAGAAACTAGAAATACACTTCTCATATCAGCAGTGGGTCAGGTGCCCAGGCCAACCCCCTGAAGTTTATCAATGATAGTAATCATGCCTTGGAAAATCCAAGATAGCCCTGATTTCATACCCAGCCCACACGCTACACGTTAAACCATGCATTCTGCGTTTTGGATTGAAAAGCATGGTTGTCTTACCATTTGAGTACGCAACACACAACACTAATGCAACCGTAATTATGTAATTTGTGCCACATTGTCTCTATAGAGACAGGCGATGAATTTCCACTTCGAATGATAGGCATGAAGCAATTCCCCTGAGAGCTAAACTCTTAAGATCAACAGGAAAGTATGTTCACCTGACTGGCTCCTTCTTAGTGTGCAGGGCTCAGTTCAGACTTTACCTCCTCCGAGAGACATTCCCTGTCCACCCTGTCTGCAGCCCAACACCCTCCTCCATCCCAACACTCAATCCTGTTATCCTACTCGAAATTTTTCATAGCATTTATCACTATCTGAAATAACCTCATTTTTTCCATTAGTTTGCATAGTAAGTATGTTTCACTAAAATATCTCCACTGTTATCCTCCATCTCTTGCACACAGAAATGCTCATGAATATTTTTGGGTGATTGAATGGTGAATCAGAAGGTAAGGATAGGAAAAGTCAGCTCCAAGAGAAGGCATGATGTCCAGGGCAACCAGACTGACAGGGGATTGGTTGAATCATTAATACACCTAAAGAAAAAATGGGACAGGCTGAGAAAATTAGTCAGCCTTGGAGATATGTCTCAGGCCAAATTAGTCAGCCTTGGAGATATGTCTCAGGCCAACAAAAACTTACAGTCAGATACAGAAAAAAAAAAGTATCATGATTGTGGAGGCAGACATATCAGGACAAAGGATACTGGGGTCATTAAACGGTTCAGTTATAGAGCTCACGCTCTCTATTCTGTTTCTATGTCCACCAGGCAAACTTTTGATGATGCAGGTTCCCGTGTAGCTTCTGGGAGACAACATGCAGGTCAGACTGATGCAAATGTCCAGACCACCCCTGGAAATTATTAAACTGATACTCTGGCTTATCCATCAGGCTCTGAGAGTCAGCATGATTTAGCATCCCTGCCTGGAACTCTGGAAAAATATTTAGATCAAATTCCCAATGTGCAAGGGAGGTAGCACCAGGTGCTGGTTTGCAGTCTCACGGGCTTGCAGAGATGGTGCAGTGATTTAGAAAGTGGGCTGAGGAGTGAGATCATCTGGGTCCTTAGCCCAGCGCTGCCACTTACTAGATGTGGACCTTGGGCAAGTCATGAACTTATCAGCACCTCCATGACCTCATTATTAGTGAGGGATAATAGTAGCACGTATCTCATAGAGATATTGTGCAGATTACGTGAGTTCGTTCAAATCAAGTGCTTAGAACAGTGCCTGTCACAGGTTAGGAGCTCAAGAAGCACTCCCGATCCCTATTACTCATTGCAAGATAACAGATGTAAGTGAGGTGCAGCTGAATGCCTAACACATAGCAAGCACTCAGGAACAAGCAATTTCTCATTTTGGTTTGTTTTTGCTCTGGCAAGCTCCAAGCCTTGAACTGCAATGAATTCACCCAGATAAATGTCACCTTGTTGCATCTCTTAGATGCCACCCATTTGTCCTTTCCCAATGACACTCAAATCTTGACACATGCCTTTAAATAAACTTAAATGCAGTTCACAATTATTCCCATTGGTGGCAGTGGTATTAGAGGAATGAAGGAAATATACTCTTAGTACTTGTATCCTGTCATCTCCACATCTGGACACTATGAACGTAACATGCAGAGCTGAGAGCAACCTTAGACATCATCTTACCCAAACCCTCATTTTCAGTGACAGAACAAAAAGTATTCTTTGAATCACAAATAATATAAAGTTTAATAATGCTTTAAAATATTTATCTTGTCCCTTTAATTTTCTATCATATGATTCAGAGCGTACGTAGTAACACATTTATGTACATATCTGTATGCCCAAACATTTTTTTTAACTCAAGAAAGTTTATGGACCACGGCTTTGAGACCCTTTCTAGTCTGTTCCCCTTACTATCCTGCAAGTCTTTAGATGGCAGGGACCGTGTCTTTTGTGCTCCACTCAGCTTCTGGGTCAGTGAGAACCCCAGAATGAACACTCCTTGGCTCAAGCTGAGCCCCGACCCCCACTGTATATATGTATGTAGTAGGTACCTGTTAACCTTGTCAGCCTAGCACTTCTCCCTTCCTCTGGGCATATATATACCTCCTTCCCTTTGGGGATGGCTCCTTCTGGGCTCTAGCCGTGCAATTCAAATGGATGCCTCGATCTTGTCCCGTGACAATTCCAGCCTGGTCACAGTGACTGAAAAGCAGGCATCTGACTCAAGCCAGCCCAATCATAGCACCCCAGCCTCCTGGCCACAGTAGTTGAGCCAGTGGTGGGCATAGGACTTAAGCTCTTCCCTTGGATTCTTCTACTGGAGCTGAGGGAACAGGTTAATTTTCTCTCTGGTGAAGCTGTAGCTGTAGATGTGAGTCAGGAATAGTCTTGTCCCCCATTTTTTTTTTTTTTTTGGAGTGAGTTAATTTGAAAGAATGATCCCAACACACAGAAAGGAGCAGAGATGACACATTTTTGCCTCTGTCCAGGACTGGTTGTTCAAATGTTCCTTTGAGTCTGTGAATGATTCCAGGTTCCTTCCAGAAAGTTCCCCTTTCTTCGTGGTTGGCCAGTCAGCCTCAGGTAGGGGAACTGGGTGTCTGGGTGACAAGGAGATTTTTTACTGCACAGCCTTTTACCCATTTTGAATGTATCAGACTTGTGCAGATGGGAATTCCCTGGCGGCCCAGTGGTTAAGACTCGGCGCTTCCACTGCAGGGGGCGCGGGTTCAATCCCTGGGCTGTGAACTAGGGTCCCGCATGCCGCACAGCGCGGCCAAGAAAACCCAAACAAACAAAAAACGGGATTTAAAAAAAAAAAACAAAAACTAGTGCAGAGTTCCTTTCAGGGAGAGAAGAGTGTTTTGTTTAACAAAAGAGTTTTGTTGGCCATTTTAATTGTGGAAAAATAGGCTCCCGGGCAGGGCTTGGAAGGCAGAAGGTGAGCAAAGATAAAACGAAATTGCTCTCCAGAGTGAATTGGGATTTGGGGGTTTCCCTGGGGAGTGAGGGACCGGAGAAGGGGAAGGGGAGCTTCTCTTCAGAGGCTGGCAAGGTCCTGCGCTAGGCTGAGATGAGACCCTCTCTATGAACTTCAAAATATAAAAGTCTACTATGCGTAAGTGTCTTACCTGGGGAAGGCAAAGAAAAGGCACAGAGCTCCACCGTCTGGGTTAACGCAGACCTGAGAGGCAAGACCCAGCAGTGTGAAGGCAGATATATGTGAATTGGGGAGTCCAGAAAGCACGCAGTAACTAAGGAAAATAAACCTCTCCTCATGCCCAGATCCTTGAGATGGGGGGCAGGGCCGCTGGTTTTGACACTATATGCTGGGGACTCAAGCCCCTTTACCGTTAAAGGGTATCGATCCCATTGGGACGAAGGTGTGGGGATACCCGGGTAAACAACGCTGGCTTACACTTCTAAGACTGGATATAGGCTCTCTCCTGACTCTTTAAAAAAACAAACAAACAAACACTTTTAAAAAAATAAATTTATTTAGTTTGGCTGTGTTCAGTCTTCGTTGCTGCGCGTGGGCTTTCTCTAGTTGCGGCTAGCGGGGGCTACTCTTCGTTACGGTGCGCGGGCTTCTCATTGCAGTGGTTTCTCTTGTTGCGGAGCCCGGGCTCTAGGTGCGCGGGCTTCAGTAGTTGGAGCACGCAGGCTCAGTAGTTGTGGCTCACGGGCTCTAGGGCTCAGGCTCAGTAGTTGTGGCGCACAGGCTTAGTTGCTCCGCGGCATGTGGGATCTTCCCAGACCAGGGATTGAACACGTGTCCCCTGCATTGGCAGGCAGATTCTTAACCACTGCGCCACCAGGGGAAGCCCCTCCCTGTACTCTTAAATGGGAGTCTTCTTTTATAATAGGAGATAGTAAGCCTATAGCAATTGTAGCGATAATGCTGAGGAATGATATGGGTTTAAAATATGTCTAAGGAGGTTTGAGCAGAGGTTCTCAGCCTTTAGCGCACACTGCCAGCATCTCACTAGGAGATTTATAGACCTACGGGAACCTCGCTGGACGGGGTAGGGGGATGTGAGATTCTTATGTCCAGGACCCCTCTTCTCGAGAATAACCATTTTAGAGATGTCCCTCCATGATGGCTCCCTAGCGAGTCAGTGTTGGATGGAATGACGGCCATGGCCTCCCCCAAACTATTAGGGTCCCAGGATGATAAAATGCTGTTACATGTTTTTCTAACAGTAACAAACCGATGGGCCAACACTGTAAAACACAGACACAGGCTGGCTCATCTTGCGCCTGGTGTGTTTACTCATTTCTCCTTTACCCTCTGCCATCACCCAATATTCCGGGACCAGATCTCAGAGAGCCAGTTATAGAGCCCAAATCCTTGATGGTGAGATAACTTTGTCCACCTGTGGCTCTTCATTTTCAGTGGCGTCTAGCTTAAACTTGCTGTCTCAAGACTTCCTCTCTGAGGAAGGTATGCACTGTTTCTAAGGAGTTCTAAGGGGGGGGGGGTGAGGGTGTCTGTGGCACAGCAGATCGCAGGCTAACTGGCAGCCTGTCTGTGGAAGAGTCTTGGCACTGAAGGCCCTCCATGGCCCGGCCACGACTCACCTTGCATCTACATCACCTACAACTTTATACACCCCAGCTCTAGCCAGGCCAGTCTCCTGCCTTACTGCCCCAGTTCCTGCCTCCCCGACATGTTCCATCCTCATCCCACTTTGCCTCTCCCTCCTTCCCCTGCTCCATTCAATGCATCCTTTAAGCCCCGACTCCTCCAGGTCTAAAGGACATAGAAGCTCTTAGCAGTGGATGCTTCTCAACAGGAATCTGGTAGGAAAGAGTTTTACTCTTCATCATTTTTTTAAACCGATTTTTACTGCATGCATTAATCTTTTAATTAAAATACTTTTAATTAACACATTATCGGAAGGAAAATAAAAATCCACCCCCAAAGTAGGACCGCCGTCCTGCTTCGGTAAGCGGACTGCAGGGTCCACACTGAGCGTCACCACCTTTGCTCAGCTCGGGGGGGCCGTCAGAGCTCACTCTAGGACTCCCCCAGGGGCTGGTGCTGGAGGCTGGGTTGACTTGTGGCATAACCGAGGGGCACTTGGTGCGTGGGGTCCACCAGACTAGGACGCAAGAAACCAGAAACTTGGCCTTGGCTCTCTCACTCATCCGTCACTAAACCTCTTTGGGAATCAGCTCCTCGAAGGTAAAATAAAGGGACAGACTCGAGCTGTGGGCTCAAATGTTTCAAACCCATGTCTCAGTAGGGATTTCTCCCCCTCCTTCATTCTCTTAACAGCCCAAAGAAGCAACAAACAAACAAAAAACCCTGTTGGCCTTACTTCCCATGATTTAGGTTATGCAAATGTTGATTTTCTCCACGTGCTTTTGAAAAGCAGAATACTGCTGCCTCCCAACCAGTACAATGGACTAGAGGGTCCCCTTCTGCTCCAACAAAACTCCATTGAGCTTGTCTATATTTAGCTTCTCATTTTCTTAAGATTTGCCTCCTTCAAAAAGCAGAATAAAGGGGGGGAAAAAATCCCAGTTAGCTGGATTCCAGTTCATTGGGGGTTTACTGTACGAAGCCACGCTGGAGAGCACTCCGGTTTTGTGAACATGCAGTCTGCAATCTGGACACCTTTTATTTAATTTCAAGAATTCCCTTTGCACGGCAAAAAGGGGTCTGAGGAAAGCAGAGCGGCACAGATGAGGGGAAGGGCAGAAGCAGAGCGCTCACACATGTGCTCCCCAGCTGGGAGAGAAGTGGGATCGATGGCAGGAGCGGAAGTCATTCTTGACACAAACAAGGGTCCTGGGGCGTGCCACCCCACCCCAGTGCCTGGCCATGCAAGATGCAGAACTGGAGGCTGTGGCCCATCAGGACCACAGAGCAGATGTACTGACACGGGGAGTCCTCTGGGCGCCTCCCGAGGCGCCTGCAGGGTCTGGAGCAGAGGAGGGTCTGTGTCCATGTCCACGAGCATGGTCGGTTAACAGACAGCACCAGTTGGGAGGCTCAGGGCAGGAGAGAGACTGAGGCTCTCGGACGCTAGCACCTACTGGCCCCGGCCCTCCTGGGAAGAGACTCACTTCCTCGATGGCTGCTCTTGCAGCAAGAGCCTCTCTCCCTCACCCCTGAGCCCTGGGAAACGAATAAATCATCAGGATGAGGTCTGAGCCAGGGTGCTAGCTGCCTCTGGAGGGCCGGGTCACTGCTGTGCAGTGGAAGGACGCTGCTGCACCAGGTAGAGGGATTGGAGGCGGGAGGGGCAGGCCGGGGGCCGGGGGTCCTCCCGCCCGCCCAGCGGTGCCCGCCCAGGAAGAACCTTCTGGAAGCACAACCCCGGGCATTTTCTAGTCAATCTATTCCCCATTCCCAGTAACCCCACGGGTTGGCCCCTGTTGCTTCTGATTATTTTTGGTGGGTCAGGGGAAAGAGAGAGGAGAGAGACCAGGCCGGGGAGGTCTCTCACGTGCCAGAGGTAGGCAGTGTGTGTGGCGGGGACACTGCGCTGGGGGCAGGGCTCTGGTCCCAGCCCTGCCACTCTCTTCTGTGTGATCTCGGGCAAACCATCTCACCTGTGTCTCACTTTCCTCAGCTATCAAGTCAGGAAAATCCTACCCCACATACCTCAGAGGGATAGGCTAAGGGTGAAAATAGATAACGGATAGAAAACGTGTTTAAAAAAGTATAAAGCGCTATTCAAACGCGAGGCAGTGTTGTCATCCCGGAGATCCATCCCTTAGCACGTCCCTCCTCTCACTGGGACACCTTCGCTTCCTTTTTTAGGGTCTCTTAATTTTAGGACCTATTTCTTTATCTCAGAAGGGTTCCGAGACTCCCTGGTGGCTTCCCCTGATCACAATCTGTGACCCTAGAGGCCCAATGGGCACGCTAGGTGTCTGAGGGGGGATGCCGGAAGAGGGACCTCCCCGCTGTCCTTCCGGCACCTTCCCTGCGCCGGCCCCCTTGGTCCACCCTATGAGAAGGGCTGGGCTGTCCGTTCAGGCCGGACAGGTCTAGGGGACCCCTGCCCCACACTCAGGGGGCCCCGTCTGGAGTGCAATTCCTGTTCCCGATTTCCAGCAGGTGGCGGGTAGAGGGAGGGAAGGCGCCCCGAGAACCAAGGGCAGGATCGGGTCGTGGGGCCTCAGGACGCCCCCAGGCTCGCCCCCGCCCCCTGCTCCTGCCGCCGGGCCCTCCCCTCCCCCGGCCCAGCCCTAGTCTCGCTCTGGCGGCGCCTGGAGGGGCCGCTGGGCGCCGAGGCCCGGTCCGCCGCCGCTGTGCACGCGCAGGTGGTCCTTGAGCGACTCCTTGTAGCGGAAGCTCTTGCCGCACTCGCCGCACGTGTAGGGCCGCTCGCCGGTGTGGATGCGCTGGTGCTTGAGCAGGTTCTGCTTGCGGATGAAGCTCTTGCCGCACAGCGCGCACTGGAAGGGCCGCTCGCCCGTGTGCAGCCGCTGGTGGTTCTGCAGGTGCTCCTTGCGGCTGTAGGTCTTCTCGCACTCGGAGCACTTGTAGGGCCGCTCGCCGCGGTGCGTCATCTGGTGGCGGATGAGGCCCGAGTGGCAGTTGAAGCTCTTCTCGCACTCGGCGCACTCGTACGGCCGCTCCTTGGTGTGGCTGCGGTGGTGGATGATGAGGCTCTTGCGCACTCCGAAGCTCTTGCCGCACTCCGGGCACGCGTAGGGCTTGCTGCGCGCGCCGTGCAGCAGGAGGCTCCGGCGGAGGCCGCCCGCGCAGCAGCTGCCGCAGCCCCCGCCGCCCCCGCCCCCCGCGGCCCCGCCGCCGCCCTCCTGGCCGCCCGCCTGCGCCCCGCCCGCGCCCCGCTCCCCGGGCAGCGCGGGGAAGCCGTCGTCCAGCAGCGCGCCCCCGCCGCGGCTCGGGGGGCCGCCCGCGTCCTCGGGGGGCGCCGGCAGCGGGGGCAGGCTCTGCGGGGCGGGCGGGGGCTGCGGCGGGGCCGGGGGCGGGTTCTTCACCATCAGCAGGCTGTCACCTGGGGGGGGGGGGGGAGACACGAAGAAGCAACATGCTGACACTGCTCGGTCCAGGACTCGCGCCGTCCCTGCAAGGGGGCCCCGGGCCTTAACTAGTTCCTCTGTGGCTTCCTGCGAGTCACAGGCTGGCCGGGCCTCAGCTTCTCTAAAGGATGCGGGGATTGATCAAGGCAAATGATCACGTTCCCTGTGCTCGAGGGTTCCCCAACCCTCGGAGCCGCACAGAGCCACCAGCTGGAGAGCACCTGAAGCGGGTCAGGCAGGTGGCACGCAGCTAGGATAGGAAACACCCCCAGATGCCGGGAGCTGGTGGGCGGAGGAGCAGCGGTCTGCGGAAGTACCCTTGGAAGGCGGAATCGCCTGGAAATAATAAGACTTAATTGTATTCTGATGTTCAGTGCTAATTTACCTACGGAGAATCTCTCGACTGGAGGGAGAGAGTTTGCCAGAACCTATCCCAGGTGAAAAGCCCGTCTGAAGGCCTACAGGAGGGGAGTGCAGGGAGCCGGGCGCATAACCACCCTGCGATTTGCAGTTATGTCTCCACTACGCAGGCAGCCTTCGGCCTTGTACAGCGGCGGGGTCAGCTGGGTTGATATGAGTCCCACCCTGGCGCCTGACCCCACCTGGCCGCGGACCACGTGACTGGTGCTCTCCACATCCTCGTGTGGAAGTGGATGCCCAGCCAGCCTCCCCAGGAAGCGCCTGTCTCGCTCCTGCGATGATGCCCTTCCCCGCATCCCTGAGTCTCCAGGGTTCATGGTTCCGCACTACCTTGGGGTCAGTGGGGCACAAAGCCCAGGCTCTGAGCATCAGAGCAGCGAGCTCAGGCCCAGGACTCCGACTTCCAAGGCACGACTGGGTTTGCTGACTGTATTTAGGAGTCTTCTCTCTCCTTCACCCTCCATCACCTCCCCGATCCCCAGTTCACAGTGCTTTCTTCCTGCAGGAGCCCCCTCCCCATGACACGTGTTCCTTACGTGACACTGCTAAACAGGCTGGGCCCACCCAGCCTGCCCCCCTCTATCCCAACCAACACTGAGCAGGCAGAGAACCGTTTACACAGGACACTGGCCAGGGGCAGGGGCCACTGTAACTCTCCTAGCCTCAACCCAGGATGTCATGCCGTCAATACTGCAGGTTTGGCTGTGGCCTCTGTCACAGCTGCACTGTGGGCCTTGCTTCTCCCTCTACCTGACTGGCTACTCTCACCCCTTCGTGGGTGTTATTCCCAAGAGGACCCCCAAGGAAACCACGTGCACGTAAACCTCCATCTCAGGGACTGTTTCCCAGGAAACCCAACCCCAAACAATCCTAATCCTACTCTGAGATCATTCTTCAAACTCGGAGTGAGCACCAGACCACTTTTGTCAACTGCCTTCCTGCTCCCCCCGCCCCCCGCCTTTGTTCTCCTTTCCTGACCCAGCTTAGCTCCTGTGGTCCCTCTGCCCCTCTCTCCTCTGTTGGGCTTGCCTGGGGGACCCCAATGCAGTGACAGCACTCAAGTAGCTGAAGACTGCTGGAGAAGATCACACACCTCAAACCCTGGCATCCCACCCCATGACTCAGCATGCCCCACTTTTCCACTCTCCATGGGGATTACGTCACACCTTCTCCTCCCGCCTCTAACATGAGGACTTTAAGTCCAGAACTCACTGGCCAGTAATTGATTCAGATACAAGCACGGGACCTTGTTCCGGCCGATGAGATGTGTTTGCTGGGAGGCTGCCAGGAAAGCGTCCTCACTCCTTGGAGACAGTGCAGGAAAAAAGACGGCCTTTCCTTTCCCTCTGGGTCTGGAGGTGACGCTTGGAACAGCTGTGGCCAGCTTGCTCCATCCACACCAAGGATGACCGAACAAGCAGTTGGAAAGAACCTGGGTCCTTGATAATATAGCTGCATCCTTGAACCAAACAAGGCTAAAACTGGACTACCTCTTAGTTACGTAAGAGAATAAATGTCTTTATTCTTTAAAGCAGTTTGAATATTCAATCAATTGTTCGTATGTAAAGAAACCCCAGTAAAAACTCTGGACACAGAGGCTCCGGTGCGGTTCTCTGGTAGGCAATATTGTCACTCATCACTGTGCGGAGAGCGTTGACACTCCCGGCTCCACAGGGAGTAGACAACAGAAGCTTCGTGCTTAGGACCCTCCCAGACCTGGTCCTGCGGACCTCCCCTTTCAGCTGGTTCTGATTTGAATCCTCTAGCTCTAATAAAACTAAGTATAGCACTTTCCTGAGTTCTGTGAGTTGTTCTAGGGAATTACTGCACCTGAGGCGTTAATGGAGACCCCTGAATTTGCAGCCAGCTGGTCAGAAGCGTGGGTGGGCTGGGGACCCTGGAACTTGCAGCTGCTGTGTAAGGTGAGAGCAGTCATGTGGAGAATGAGGTGCTTCACCTGTGAAGTCTGGCCTAATTCCAGGTAGTTGGTGTCAGAAGTCCTTGCAACCTGTAACTCCCCAATCAATCTAGCCCCAGGCTCTCCAACTTCAGACTCCTATGTTCATCTGTCTACTTGACATTGCTACCTGGATGTCATCTCAAGTTGAACGGGTCCAGAGGAGAACACCTAATTTACACAGCTAATCTGCTGCTTTTCCAGGACTCACCATTTCAGCAAACAGCACCACCATTCGCCCAGTGTTTCCGGATCAAAACCTAGGAGTCACTCTTGTCTCCTCATCCGCCACAGACAATCCATCAGTTATATTTCCAACCATCACCTCTTGACCTGGTCTCTACCCACTACATTAGCTCCTACGTGGTTTCCCTGCTTCTGGCTCTTTCTCCCCACCTGACTCCAGTCAATTCCCGAACTTACGTTTTAAAAATGTAAACCAGATCATGTCACCACTGTGTTTAAAACCCTCTGTTAGTCTCCTTTCATATTAGAATAAAATCCAGACGCTAACCTGGCCCATAGGTCATACGTGGTCAGACTCCTCCTTGCCTATTGCTCCAACCTCATTCCCCAAATGGCCTTCCTTATGGCCTTCCCTCTTGTGGTCTTCCCTTCCCCAGCAGCCCCATGGTTAGCTCCTTCTCATGATCTGGACACACTCAAGTGCTTCTTCCTTTCCTGCCCCGACTCCCATCCTCCTGTTTTCCCTGAGTCGTTACCCTCAGAGCATTTACCGCCCCGACTTTATCTTGTTTGCTTGCTTATTGCCCATCACCGTCCCACAAAAGGAAAGGCCCCTGGTCCTTCTTCACCACTTATTCCAAGTGCCTGTAGTACTGCATAGCATAGAGCAGGCACGAGGTAAATATTTGTTAAGTATCAGAGACTAAAAAAGGCTGGAATCACTGTTTTAACCCAAGGCAGTAAGTGGGAATTTCAGGAGGGTGCTTTCAAATTGTATCCTGTGATTTGCGAGTGTGTTTTGAGTGCTGGCGTCTGGGTAGGGTGGTCTGGCCTGAGGCTCCCCACTCTCTCCAGAAGCACCCAGTAGCCACCGAACTCCAAAGTCCTATTCATACTTCCTGCTTCAGTGGAGCCCCATGCACATTACCTCTGAGTGAACCAGACTTTTTTCCTGCCTTACACTAACTGTCAGAGAGCAGAGAGTAATACCCACTCACTAATATATAAAGCCAGGAATCCTTTTTACTAAAATGTAATGTCCAGTTAGGCTGACGTCTGACTCTGAGTTAAGCAGGACACCAGGTCTTTCTCTCTTGTTTATGGCAGGGCCAGGGAAGGGGGTTGGCATGAACATGTATATATTTCTGCGTTTTACTCTCTAGCCCTGCCCCCTCTCCCCTTCCAAGCCCCCTCCAGAAGACTGCCACATGATGCCATGTCTTACCAAAAGTCCACCTGGTTGTCCTTGGCAACCACAGCACTAGGTGTGCTTTAAACCTCAGAGAAATCACAGTGAGATGCTAATTTCACATTCCAGCATTAATGAGTGGAAGGCAGGTTCATATGGGGAGAAAGACAAGAGGCTCTGATAAGAGGCTCTAGTGACTGGGCGGGCAGGAGAAGCATTTCCAGACACCCCTCTCTCCCAATTCTGGGCACTTCTTCCCAAATGCAAAGTTTCTAAGGCCTCCCAGAGACAAAACAACACGAGGCAAACTGTTCTATGAGTCACTCGGCATATTCGAACTGGAGAAGGAAAGCGTTTTGGTAATTTGCAAAGCCTGGCGATTTCTGCACGAGTCTCTCACATTGTTTTCACAACCACAGAGGTCCCAGGAAAAGGCTCCTTGAAGCCCACACGCTCTTAGCCAAGTTGGAGAAATTGGCAAGGTAGCGCTGAGGGACAAAGATTTGGGCAGAGTTTCGTGGCACAATGTCTGACGATCTGGTACCCCTGCCTTCAGGGCCAGGGCTAGAAACGGTGGCCTGAGCGCTGCAGAGGATGGGGTAGCAGCAACCACTATCACTTCTTCCTGCCCTCACAGGCAGTCCCCTGGATGTCCCTGTCACATCCCACCCCACCAGCAGGTTAGAAAGAGGACAACTGAAGTTCTGTTTTAGACAAGGATGGGCACCGTTCCTCTGCCATCCCCTGCCCATTCCTCCGGCCCCACTCTGCTCTTCCAGACTGAACTAAGTTTGTCTCACAGAGAGTGAGATCCGCTCACCTGGGTTTTAAATGTCCCTTCAGATTCAGAAATAACCCATGTCCTCAGCTCTGACATGGATTTCGAGCTCTTAGAGGGTGTCAGGAATGTGAGCAAGGAACATATGATTAACTGTCCCTTCACCACCCCAGTCACCCAGAGGGCATTAAGCCAGCTGTTTCAGTGGTACTGGCCCTGGCAAGGAATGTGAGCCTGACGCTACGTGTTACCTAATCCACCAACACATGCCAAAGGTCCTCAGCCAGTAGGGGAGCTTCCAAAAAGACCCAAGAGACCCAAGTCAGGGGAGATATTTGGCCTCATACTTGTCGGCAGAAAAAAATCCCCTCTTCCTATTTGAGCTTCAGGATCTTCCCAGTTACTCTGGGATGTCAGCTGCCTTGGGCGCTCTGGTGAGTGTTTCCTAGTGTGTGGGCCACCTGCTGCCATCACCCGCTGCTCAGACACCACCGCCTCAGCTCGCTCCCAGCCGGCTCGCCTTTCCCTGTTGTTACGGCTTGAATTGTATCCCCCCAAAAGATACATCAAAATCTGGACCACCCCCCCCAAGTACTTCAGAATGTGACCTTATTTGGAAATAGGATCTCTCCAGGTGTAATTAAGATGAGGTCATACTGGAGAAGGGCAGGCCCCTGATCCAATGTGACTCGTGACCTTATAAGACACAGACCGTGTGAAGACAGAAGATTGGGGTGACACACCCACAGACCAAGGAACACCAAAGATCGCCAACAAACACAGAAGCTAGGCAGAGGCAAGGCAGGGCTCCCCTACAGCTTTCAGAGGGAGCGTGGCCGTGCCGACCCTTTGATTTCAGACTTCAGGCCTCCAGAACTATGAGAGAATAAATTTCTGCTGTTTTAAGCCACCCAGTTGGGTATTTTTGTTAAGACAGCCCTAGGAAACTAACATACCTGCCATCCTCCAGAAGGAAAGGGGACAGTGCTTTGATACAGGCCTTCGAAAGGCTGCCATGACAGAACATCACCCTGTAAGGGGCTAGGCTGGGTGAGCAACCATCCCTCTGGACAAAATACCCAGGGGCCCCGCTGGGTGCACCACTCACCGGGGCCAGAATCTAATCCGAGCTCTCCTTCCATGGAGTCGCGAGGGCCCCACGGGTACGGCTGCTCCTCCTGCTTTATCCATGACAAGATGTCGTGTGCGGAGATCAGAGACTCTGTTCGCGGAAAGAAGGCAGTCTTAGAGCCTGTTCCCTTCCACCGAGCATCCCACCAAAAGAGCGAACACCGCCACGTGCAGAGGCCGCTGCTCTGCTCAGAGGGCGTGTGGCAGTTTGGGTATCCCTGTCCCCCCGTCAACAGCCTCCCCAAATGGGACCTCACTGGCGCTGCTGCCAGGGAGGAGGCTGCGTGGCGGCAGAGCCAGGATGGGAACCCAGGTCTTCTGGCTCTGTCCTCGGAGCCCCAGGGCCATCTGCGGGGCCAGGCCGGAGGGGAGCCTGGCCTCTGATGGCCCACAGGACCAAGGGAGGAGAGGCCGGCCTTCCAGATCGGCAACGGCAGAAGCGGTGGACAAAGGTCATTAATCGGAACTGCAGTGGACACTGCCGCCTCTCTGTCGGGAGGGCGCTGCTTTCTCTTCCACCCTGGACCCCTTCAACTTCCCCCCTTGTGAAGCTGTAGAGTTGACAAACGACGCGGAACCCTAGATTTTACAGCTGCTTCTTTTCCTGGTGTGCGGGGTTGCATGAGACTTCGGGGTCACAGCCAGCAAACAAGATGACACTGGCCTCCTCCAGCTCTGCAAGCATATGTGAACACACAGGCACACGCGCACACACAGCGCACACGCACACAAATGCACACGCACGCCCGCACGCACGCACATGCCCGCGCGCACACGCACGTGGGGCCTGGGCGGGCAGAGCTTCCCTAGTGTTCTTTTATGCTTCCCTTTATGCCTGGACTCTCCCCAGAAGTTTCCTGGGAGACCTCTAACTACTATTCACTCAAGGAAAATTCCAGGAAATGTAAATTACTTTCTTTCTTTCTGTCACAGAAATACATACAACTTTTAAAAGGCTTTTTAATTATATTTCAGAAGCCAGTGAAGTCATTTTAGTATCAGTTCACTGACAGTACAAATTATCAGTGTAATGATTCCTTTAGAGAAATCCCCCCCACTTTTCTAATAGTTATATGCCAAACTGTGTACCAAGTCGCCACCTGAGGAACACACTGTAGTTTACTCCCTGAGTCCTTCACCAAAGTGACTCAGTCGGATTGATTTTCTGGCAGTGACAAAAGTCATCCCCCGCGTGCTCCGACGGCTCGCTCACCTGAGTTGGGGTCCGTTGGGATGTCCCTCTCCGCCAACTCGTGCTGATACCACACGCACGGGGGGTCTTCCTGTTTGATCCGGGACAGGAGGTCATGGGCAGAAGCTGGTGAGTCTGCTTGCGGGAACAGAGCAGCAAAGGTGTCAGGGGACACGGGAACGCCCGCAAGGTGGTGCTTTAAGTCTCTCGAGTCATGCAATTAGTTCTCTTCCCTAAACATCAGCAGTAATTATTCTAATTAAAGCTTTAGGTCAGCTTGGCCTCAGTTGCTGGAGCTTTTGCCGCAAATAAGTGGATACTACAGGGGGGTGACATAACAGTGATGTCATCGAGAGAGCTTTCCTGTCCTTCAGGAACTTAACTCCTTCAACTGAGGTTCACGCCTGAGGCCTGAGCACCACCGTGGAAGGAGGTCTTCCTCCTGCAGGGATCATCCAGGAAAATGACACCTTCCAGGAAGCCTTTTATCTTAACCATCTTAACGGGATTTTTCTAAGATGCATCCTACACGTTCTTTCCTCTGCAGAGTCTATTAAACCTCATTTACCCTTTATTGCCTTCTTATCTCTTAAAGATCCCTTTGAAGCACCGTGATGCTCTCGGGCTGGATGAATCGGGAAGCGGCTTTCCTCTGCCTGGGGGCTGCTATCACTTATCTATGAGTGTGAGGCTTTCATGAAGGGGGATGAGGTTTGTGGAGCTCTAACTTGTGGATAGGTAAAGAGCTACAGTGTGTTAATATATCTTGTGACGGTTAATTTTATGTGTCAACTTGCCTAGACTACAGTACCCAGATACCGGGCCAAACATTATTCTCGATGTTTCTGTGTTGTTTTTTTGTTTTGAGGAGTTTAACAGGACTTTGAGTAAGGTGGACTGCCTTCCACAATGTGGGTGGGCCCCGTCCCACCCCCTGACGGCCTTCATGGAAAAAGACTGACATCCCGAGGAAAAGGGAATCCTGCCGGCAGACCGCCCCGGGCGCTCCAGTTGGCAGAATCCAGCGCCTTAAATTCAATCACTCAATCAATATCCCTCTACACACATGCGCACACACACACGCACGCACACACTCACCCTGTTGACTGTTTGGAGAACTCTGACTAATAAATACATATCTCCTCTAAGAGAGATCTCACGTACAAAGTCCAGCCGGAATGCCATCGAAGAGGAGCTATCCAGACCACGGCGGCCGTGCGGGGCCTGACACAGAGGCAGCAGCCGTAAGTGCTTGGTTAAAACAACGAAAGCTCTTCCCAGTCGGGAGCAGGTCTTACGGACCCATAGATTCCCCCACCCACGGGACCTGTGAAATGCCTCACACTCAGTACTTCTGCAGATACTGCTTTCCAAGGGAAGAAAGGAATAGTTAAAAACTGATATTACAAAGAAGAGAAAACAGAACGGCTAAGCCCAGACGTGCTGGCAACTCGTCCACGTCGTGTGCCGGGTCTGTGCCTCGTGGGAAACCCTGTCTCTCCATCCATCCTGGACCCACAGTCTTCCGTTTTCAGCTCAGGCCTCTGGCCTGGCACACACGTCAGACAACGCTGGGCGCCTGCGGACCACGTTGGACCTTTCCTCTGCCACCCGGCTTGGGCGGCCAGTCAGCTCACTCACCGGTAATGGACTCCGTGGGGATGGCTCTTTCCTCCAGGCCCCGCTGACCCCGGGCACACAGGGCCTCCTCCCGCTTCACCTGAGAGGGCGCGTCCTGTGCAGGCACCAGGGGCTCTGCTCCTGGGGACAGAGAATCACATCGTTTGGTGCCGTTTGCGTGAATGATCGTCAGCTGGACGTTCTCGGGGTCAGGAGCACGGCTGACAGCTCTGGCCAGGGAAGAGCACAGGGGTCCTGGGTTTCTATGGGCAACTATGGGGAACCCCAAGGAGCAGGAGGTCCTGGGAGCAGAGAGGCGATCGGCATTCAGGACAAGGGGGTAGGCCAAGCCACAAAGTGAGGTGTGATAAGGCTGGGAGAGGGTTCCAGAAACAGCCCACCCTGGGTGGGTGCTAATCAGGACAGGCCACAGGTCTCCCTCCGTGTGGGAGACATTCGTCCTTGTTCTGCACCCCAGTCAGGAAGAGTGGGCCAGACAGACAGACAGACAGACACACACACGAAGTTAGACTGGGCAAAGGGAAGCAACCCAGCCGCATCCCTGGATGGATAAAAGACAAATAACATATCTTCCATGCAGACCCCGTGACGTGACCCCAGGGGCATGTTCCTCTTATGAGGGTCTACGGTGTGATGTATAACACTAGCCCCAGCAGGAGACAGCAGGAAAGAGACTACATGAGGAAGTGGAAGACACGGATCCTGGGTTCACCTCTGCCCCCAGCCCAGAGGATGAGTCACTTGCCCTCTCTGGCTCTCAGTCTGCTCGGTCCCTCCATAAAAAGGCCACAGTGGTCCCTGTTCTATCTGGCACAGGGATGGATAACTCAGTGAAACGGTTGCGGTTACATTGCTCTACTGTGAAAGGTTACCACAGCTGCTGCCCTCAAACATTTGTGGTTCCTAAGACAGCGAAGGAGCCATTTAGACGAAATGTCCAGAATAGGCAAATCCATAGCAACCTGGGGCTGGGGGGTACAGAGAACAGGAGTGACTGCTCATGGGCGTGGGGTTCCCTATGATGAAAATGTTCTGGAATTAGATAGTGATGATGGCTGCACAACTTGGTGAACTGAATGATACCCTTCAAAAGTGAATTTACAGCATGTGAATTATATCTCAGTAAAGAGAGCAGAATGGGGGGAGGGGGCTGCCTTTGAGCTACCTTCTAGGGAAGTTTCGGTGAATACACCCTCCACTGAAAAGGGAGGAAGGGCAGAGGGCCCCAACGGGTGAAGGTTCCTGGGATAAGGCAGAGAATACAGTTCAAGGACCAGATTTCACCTGGCCCAACAGTGCTCAGGAGAGCTGAGGTCCCGAGAAGCCTCGCGCCTCCCACCGCCAGGTGTGATGTTCTCGGGGAACTGGATCCTCAGAACGTAAGATCTTCCCTGAATGAGGAGAAAGCCTTGGAGGGTGAGTCTGCCTGTGATGGGGCGTCTGTGAGAACGGAGTGAGGATACTGAAGAAGACAGCCAGGCCCAAAGCAGTCGGCCACGCACCCCACGTGTACCACGCGCCACGCAGAGCCCCCTCTGCCCACCTCCCTAGGCTGGAGCTGCACTCAGGTCTAGGGCCCCCATCAGGCCTGGGAGGCTGCAAGGCCCACCCCCCCTTCCTCTTTTCTCCAGCTTACTTGGGCATCTCGAGCTACACGGTTCTGACCCAAAAGACAAACATCTGTGGTGCGCCTTCTGGCCCTGAAACTCTTCCTGTAGGTGACTGCCAAATTTCAAGGGCAGCAGAACTGGCCCCGCGAACGACTCAGGAGAAGCCCGCCTGGAATTCATGCAGGGATGGCGGTGCTTCTCTCCCACCCTGCCCTGGACCTAGGGCTGTCTTCGGCTGCCATCACCTGTGTCTGGATCCATCAGGATCTCTCTCTCTTCTGGGTCACGCTGCTCCCACACGCAAGGCTCTTCCCGGGGCTCGGCCTGGGGTGGAGCATCTGGCTTGGACACTGGACCTTCCGAGTCTGGAACGAGGTGGAAGGGAAGGAAGGGCTGAGTGAAGCTGATCAATGGGCCCCGATCAAGGGCGATGCGGAGCTCTCCCCTCCCCCACCCCACCCCAGCAGTCCTCTAGGTGGTAATCTCTCACGAGCAACTATCAAAACAAGTCAATAGATTCTCCAGTTTCTGGTGTGGAAACAGCTGGTCTCTGAAAGCCAGCAGCAGAGCGACTGTGGCTTATCCAAGGCTGCCGGGAGGTAGCACGTAGTGATGCTATTTGGCTGTAATTCCGGAATGGTAGCAGCACAGTGTTCAGGCCTGCAGTGATAGGCCCTGTTTTTACTTTCCATCCTGTTATAAATCATTCTAACTTCCTAGCAGGCAAGCAAATCGTTTCTTGAGTTTCCGTGAGGTATAAACATGAAACACCTTGCCCGGGGGTGGTGCACCGTGGGTCCGTGGGTCGAGAAGCATCTCACTCCCCACTCCCAAGGTGCTCGCCACAGGGGAGGGAAGGCGCCCTTACCCAGGGACATCAGGGTCTTGTAGTTCTCCTTAACCAGGTTGTTGTAAAGCTCCTTCTGCCATTCATCCAGGTTCTTCCACTCGTCCTCAGAGAAGTAAACGGCAATGTCTACAAAAGTCACCGGAACCTGGGCCAACAAGAGTTTTAGTCTGGAACCTCCTGCTGGCTCCTCCCCCCCACCAACTCCTCATCAGGGGCACTGGGCCCTCTCCATCCATGGCCCCCGTCCTCCCCATCCTGCCCGGCCCGTTTCAGCGGAGTCAGTCCACTCCGTTCCTGATCCTCCTGTGCCTCCAGTAACAATGATGGTCACCACTACGTTTTAAAAATTAAGCATTTAAGCACATCCTTTGTAACTTCACTTTTAGGTAAACTGGGTACCTGAAGGTAAAGCTTTTGGCATTCAGGGTGACAGAGATGCAGTAGGTTCCTGGGGTGCGTATCAGCGAGCCAAGTACAATAAAACCCTGTTATAGAAACTGTACTTCAGTCAGGTCACCCCTAGGTACACAGTCGCGTTTTTGTCACTAAAACTTGCCCGAGCTAAGGCTCCGGAATCTTGATCTGTTTCGTGCACCGCTATATCCCAAGCATCTAGAAGCATGTAGTTTGGAGTCAATAAATATTTGTTGAATGTGTTGAATAGCTGTTGCCAACACTAGGAAGGTCCCACTGTGGCCTGAGTCATCCAGCATCCAATGTCAGTCACGTGGTGTTCAAGGTCATCTGATCTGCTCCATAAAGCTGTTATTTCAGTTCGACAAGGATTCTTGTCTGTACTCACTTCAGTCACTCACCATCATGGCCTCATCTCGGACAGAATTGTTCAAGATGGTTTCACTTCCAAGACTTCAATATCTGAGCTTCACTTCTCTGACCACATAGCCTTAGCCTTACCTCCTACCACTCCCATCCGTGCTGGACCAGCCTTTCCCTCTCACTCTGAAATCCAAGCCCTCAGTTCTCCCCAAGGCCCTAACCCTAGTCCATCGGTCTTTGTACCTGACACATGGCACCTTTGTGTGCATAAAAAAAGCAGCACTCTTGGTGTCAGGCCTGCTGGTGCATTGCTTGGTAAGCGGGCAGTGCCCGTACACAAATGATAAATGCCAGCCCTGGCATCAGGTGCTCATCACCCTAAGGGCGACTGGGCAGGTGCCATGTGCATACCTGTATGTCACCCACTGACTGATAGCTCACTCCCATCTTTAGAAACGGAACTAGAACTCCTAATTCCCTGGACCTTCCACCAGACTTCGGCAAATCCCCAACCTGGGAAAACGGATACAGACCACTTTCTTCATTTCAATTCTCTGCTCTAGATAAAAGTCACAAAATTCTGCAGGTGACAACCGCCACACACTCAGGCCTCTTGGCTCCAGACTGCTTCGGAAGCCTCTTGGTGATCTTGCTGACATCTCCCTGTGTTCCCCGGGAGGCTTCTTTCGCACTCTTCCCTCTCCCCAATGCTCCCCGGGCCTTCCGCCATCTCCTCTGGTCTCCCCTTGATGGCAGGTGGCTGTTGGCAAACTCCCATCTCTGCCCTTCTTCTTGCCTAGCCAGCCACCCCCCACCCCCCCATGTGCCCTTCATTTCTCCTCCTCCTGCCTGTGAAACTCAACCCAAACCACCTTTTCCCTTTGGCATTTTCCGTCCCTCTGTCTCCCCCGGTTCCCCCTTCAGGACCCCCAACCCGAGAGGAGCCCCACTCAACTCTGCCACCACAAATGAGTCTACTCTTCCCCTTCACTTGACACATCCCGAGACACACGTTCTGTGCTTTCTTCCCAATCCAGGCATCCTTAACCCCCCAAATCTGTCTATGAGCATCCCCCACTCTCTGAAACCACATCCTGGGAGGTCATCAGGCTCCTGCTGTTAGGTTTCACCCCTTCAGACCTCTCTGAAAGGTCGGACCACCTTCCTGGAATTTCCTCCTGCTTGGTTTCCACGACCACGCTGCCTTCTGCCCACCCGGTTCACGTCTTCTGTACTGCTCTCTCTTCCTCCCCCCGGGACCGTGGTTCTGCCCTCACCCTGCCCTGTTTCCTCACTTTCCCCTTGGCCGTTTCATTCTTTTCACAGGTTCAGTGGTTACCTCTTTGCAGACGACACTCTTCAGCTTTCCCTCCTCCCTTCAAAGTTCACATTGCAATAGCCTTCTGAGTGGCTTCATTTATTCATCTTTTTTCTCTTTTTAAGATTTTTTTTTGATATGGACTATTTTTTTTAAGTCTCTGTTAAATTTGTTACAATATTGCTTCCGTTTTAGGTTTTGTTTTCTTGGCCGCAAGGCATGTGGGATCTTAGCTCCCCGACCAGGGATCGAACCCGCACCCCCTGCATTGGAAGGCGAAGTCTTAACCACTGGACCGCCAGGGAAGTCCCTATTCATCTTTTAAGTACCTCAAACTAAATGTATCCAAAACCAAGTTTGTTATCTTTTCCAACACACCAACTCCTCTGCCCCCCCTTCACCAGTCAAAACTCCACAATCATAGTCCCACAACTGGAAATAGACATCACTCTGCAAAAACCTCACTCTGCTAGGATACAGCAGAACTCTGAGACATGGGCCAAGATTGCAGGGAACCTACAGCCTAGCCAGACAGGACAGAATATCCATGAATTATCCATGAACAATTCACCAATTAATAGAACCCACGAGGCACAGAGAAGCTGAGAGACAGCAGCCTTAAATTTGAATCTGACAAAGAGAATGCATCTAGCAAGGCCAAGAGTCTACAATGAATTAAAACTATTGCCAGCGACATTAATTAACATTCTCATGGTGCTTTATGGTTATGGAGGTTTTAAAGTATGTCTGCAAATTCTGACAATCCCTTCAAAAAATAAAGCCTAATTTTCCTCCTCTTGAGTGCGGGATTGAGTGACTTGCTCCTAACAAATAAATAAAGAAGTGACGGTGTACAATTTCTAAGACTGGGTCATAAAAGACATTGCAGCTTCCATCCTGGCCTCTCTTTCTGGATCACTCACTCTAGGGGAAGCCAGCTGCCATGTTGTGAGAATGCTCAGGCAGCCTTGTGGCGCAGGTCCAAGCGGTGAGGAGCTAGCTAAGGCTTCCTGCTAACACAGGCGAGTGAGCATACTGGAAGCCAATCCTCCAGCCTCAGTCAAGCCTTCAGATGACTGTAGCCCCAGTCATCAGCTTGACTATAACTTCATGAGACTCTGAGCCAGAACCACTCAGCTAAGCGGCTCCTGAATTCTTAACCCACGAAAACTGTAAAATGATAAATAATAATTTTTTTAGGCTGCTAAGGGTTGGGGTAATTTGTTACATGGCAATAGATAACTACTACAATGAGCTACACAGTGTTGTCCCATCAACGAAATCAGTTAATCCTCACAACTCCACAAAGTAGGCATATTATCATCTTCATGCTACAGATGAGAACACTGAAGCTCAGAGAGACCACCTGGGAGTTTACTTACTAAATTACTTATTTATACTTCACTTCTTTCCAAAGAGGAGTTGAGGAGGCTCAGAAACAACACAAAACATGGCTGACTTGCGGTAGGAAAACCGGCACGTGGCAAAGCCAAGATTCAAACCCAAGCCTTCTAATTCTGGACCCCACAACCATTCCATTGTTCCGTGAGGGCACGTGTCAACTCAAGACCCCCAACGCCTGGCCCAACACACAGGATGCACAGCAGGGCCGGGACGCAGCACCGAGTTAAAATGCAGAGCGCAGACAAGGGCAAAGGGCAGCGTGGGAGGAGATGCCGCCTATGCCGCACGGCAATATGTTATATAAGCCAAACTCTACAAACACGAGCCCCTGGGGGCTGCAGTGCTGGGGGTGGCTTAGGGAGGAACCAAAGCCACTGTGAGAACTCGGCTCTGCGTGGCCTCAATGGATCCCTGTCCAGCACCTCCTCCGGCAAAGCCACTGGGTCGGCTACCAGACACAAAGACTAAGAAGACCCAGTCCCTTATGTGGAAGCGTGACCCCTCCAGCTGGAGAGTCATTCGGCGAACATTTTTTGCTATAAGCCAGGTACTGTTGTAGGCCCGGAGACACTGCAGTGAACCAAGCAGAGGAAAACCAACCAAGAGACAAAAAAAAGAAGTAAGTATTTAAGATGCCTGATGTCATAAGTGCTTTGGAGGAAATGAGAGCAGGGACCGAGGAAAGAGTGTGCTGGGATTGGGTGGCCAGGAAGGGACAGCAATCCAGTGACAGCTGAGCAGAACCCCTGATGGGAGCGACGGGGCGGGGGCCCTTCAGTGGAGGAAAGTCCTTGCCATGGGACCGTGGGGAGCAAGGAGTGGCCAAGAGGGGGTGAGGGGGAAATGAGGTCGGATGGGTGGGCCAGAGGGAGGGGGCCATTGATGAAATGGGGGCTTTTATGCTGAATAAGATGGGGAGCCATCTGGGGGGTTTTAAGCAGAGGTGTAATATGACTGATTTGTATTTTTTCTTCCTCCTTATTGGGGGTACGGGGGCAGGGAAGAAAGCTATGAATATTTATTTTTTAGCCTCGCCGTGCAGCATGCGGGATTTTAGTTCCCCGACCAGGGATTAAACCCACGGTCCCTGAAGTGGAAGTGCGGAGTCTTAACCAATGGACTGGACTGGACTGACAGGGAAGTCATGACTGACTGATATTTCTAAAGGATCACTCTGGCTGCTCTGCTGAGAATAGACTGTATTGGGGTGGGGGGGGGGGGCCCAAGATGGAGACAAGAGGACCAGGGAGGAGGCCATGGCAATAATCAGACGGGAGGCGATGATGGCTCCAACAGACGAAGGCAGGAGCCGTGGAGGCGGGGAGGAGTGGCCGGGCTGTGCGTATGTTTTGAAGAAAAATCAGATGGTATTTACTAATATGGCGGAAGTTGGGTGTGAGAAAGAAAGGAGAGAAGGATGGGCCTAAGGCTTGTGGCTTGAGCAGCTGGAAGGATGCTCTTGTCTCCGACGGAGAGGAGGGCGACTTTGAGTAGAACAGGGTTCAGGCAGAAATCGGGGGTTCAGTTTGGTCGAGTTAAATCTAAGACATTTACTGACATCCTGATGGAGATGCTGAATCAACAGGCAGGAACGTGACTCTGCATTCAAGGAGGAAGTCTGGGCAGGATACAGAGACAGAGCGGGGGGTGGGGGGGAAGACTGCCTTTGAGAGCTGACAGCATCTAAAACGCTGAGCCTGGATGAAATCATGAGGGAGGGAGTGTAGGGAGCGAGCAGAAGGTCAGGACGGAGCCCTGGACCACTCCAAACACTAGAAGTCAGGAAAAGGAGGGGGAAGCAGCGAAGAAGACTGAGAAGGAGCAGGTAGTGACGCAGGAAAAGAACCAAGGGGCTGCGGGGATCCTGGAAGGCAGGCGAACAGGTGTTTCAAGGAGGGAGGGGTCTCCTGCATGAAATGCTGCTGACAGGGCAGGGAGGTGAAGACTGAGGCTTTAATACCATGGCTTTAACAACCCTTGGCTTTAATACCATGGATGTCATTAGAGCCCTGGCAAGACCACTAGGATGGAGAAGTGGCAGCAAAAGCCTCAACCACGTGGGTTCCAGGGAGAATAATCCAGTCACCAATTTACTGGAACGCTGAGAAGAGAGGAGCATGTTAAATGAGACCACAGAGGATGCAGCAGCAGAATCCAGAGAGTGAGAAATTCCACAGGACAGATGGCCTAGTTTCTTCCACAGATAAACTACAAGGAAAAATGAGAGAGATGAAGGAGGAACTTACAGATTGAAGAGACTTAAGAGACACAGGAATCACAGTGTGTGGGCTTATTCAAGTTCTGATTCAGGCAAACTAACAGAAAAAAATATATAATATTTTTGGAAGAACTGAAAATCTGAACACTGACTGGATATTTGAGTAGGTCGAGATCTTTGTTATGGTAGTGATAATCTTGAGATTATTACTTTAAAAAAAGAGTCCTTACCTTTTAGAGCTACCTACTGAAATATTTACAATTAAAACGACTGCTGTCTGAGATGTGCTTCAAAATAAAATGGGAGGGGGATGTGGGTAGGGAGTCAGAGGAAACAAGATTGTCCAAGAGCTGATAACTGCAGAAGCTGGACGATGGATTCATGAGGGTTCATCACACAATTCGATCTACTTTTGTCTAGGTTTGAATTTTCTATAATAAAAAGGTTAAAAAAGGGAGAGAGAGAAAATGAAGAAGGAATCGGAGACAGCAGGGAAAGACCACTCTAAAGAGGAGCAGAGAAATGAGGCACGACTGGAGGGAGGTTTCTTTATTACAGAGACGGGCGACGCTGCAGAATGTCTACGAGCTGTTGGGGATGAGCTAGTGGAGAGGGAGGCGGTGACAACGCAGCGGACAAAGGGGAGATGCTGCGTGACTTCCCGGAGCAAGTGAAGGGGTGGGGTGGCGAGCCCACAGTAACAGGAAGGCAGAGTACATGCAGCTGCACGTGGAGTCTCCGGAGGGTGACCCCATCTTCTCAGGGGCGTGCTGACTGAGCCCGCAGGGTTGATGAGCCGGGGACGGCAGGAGAGAAAACGGAACAGGAAATGGAGCGTGAATTCTGAGCTGTGAGGAGGGCCCGCCGGAGGGCGGTGGTCATGACTCAAGTGACTCTGGTTGGCGTGGTCTGGGTCAGTCCCCAACCATTCAGAGGAGCAGACACAAAGATAACCAATGACACAGGGTCATTTGCAGGCGCCAAGGGGAAAACCCAAGCACGAGGCGCTGTCGGAATCTGCGGACGCCCAGACACCTGGGGAGGGACTGGGAACAGTGAGGGCAAAGGCTCACAGGCAGGGCCTGCGGGCTCCGTGGGGAACGGCTGGAGGCCAGCCTCGCTGCGGTGGAACATTGCAGACGAAGTGGTTAGAGTGGAGGCAGGCTTTGGGAAGAAGACACTGAAGTCAGGCAACAGGGAGCCAGAGACGCTTGTGAGAAGGCCTGGCAAAAAGAGCGTTGTCCACGTGGGCTGGTCCTCGCCGCCATCCCTGCCCCTGGGGACCGCCACTTACCTTGGGGACCTCGCCCTTGCTGCCCGGCGGCAGCCGCAGGACCCAGAAGTTCCTGTTCCTCAGAAGGTTCTCCATGTTCTCCAGCCGCCTCTGCAGCAGCCCGTACTCCTGCAGCAGGGTCCCCAGCACGGCCCACTTGCCCTCCATGTGGTTCCCGAACTCCACGGCCGTCTTCTCGCAGTCGGCCAGCTTCTTCTCGGCCGTCCCCGTCCGGCCCTCCAGGTTTAGCAGCTGGCTGGCCTGGGCATCCACCTTCCTCTCCACGGCCTGGATGGCGGCCACCACGGTCCAGAGAGAGATCTCTGCCGTGGGCAGCTGGGGCTCTCTCATCATGCGGTCGGGGAAGACGGGTGCCCTATCTGGGAAGGGTGGGAACTGAAAAGGCATTGGTCGCCGGGCGTCCATGTCCCATTCCTGAGCCTGTGCGAGGAGGGAGAAAGCGACAGCGGGGATGAGACCCTGTGTGAGGAGGCAGGGTGGCCTGAGAGCAGGGGACAACTCATCAGATGCCGCAGAGTCTCGCTCTCCTGCCAAGCCCCTGCCTCTCAGGCTACGGTGTTCCTTAACATGCCAGCAAGAGCTCGGGCAGCCACCCACCCAATCTTCCCACTTCCCAGCTGCAGGAGTCAAGCTGGCCACTAGTTTACCACCCCACCTTGACCCCTGACAGGTCAAGGCTGTGGACCCCAGCCTAAAACGTCACGAACCACTTTCCTTGGCGAGCCCATCTGTTTTCTTCATGGGCTAGACTTAATGATGAACTCTAGAGCTGCCCACTGTTTGCTGTTTCAAAGTAAAAATTTTCATGTCAGTCATCTGCCCCTAATCTTCCCAGCGATCTCTAAGCAGGTTAGGGCAAGAATGATTATCTATCTCTGCTTTAAAGATGACGAAACAGAGCCACAGAGAAGTGGCCGGTCATTCCACAGCGCCTCGCTGCACTGTCAACTGGAGTAGTTCTAGGCGCTGCAGGTGACAAAAAACACAGTTCAGGTAACCGGGCCGCCACCCTTCCCAGCAGGGCTGCAGCCAAGGGAGACACCGGGAGCCCGAGCAAGAGAGCAGACGAGCAGCTCTGTCTCCTTACGTAAGTACGTATTCATATTTCCCAAAATAAAAGTGGGTTTGCCAAACAATGTCATTCACTGAGGAGAGGAGGAGGCGACATCTCTAAGAGGAAGAGAAGCCCTCCCAGCCCCCTCTGCTTCCCAGGGGGGAGGGGTACCTGATGGTCCCGGCCCTCTGGTACTCCCCCAGCTCTGGGTCCTTACCCTGGAGGGCGAGGTCCCCTGGGTGCAAGTTAGGAGCCGAGCCCTACGACCAAGGGCGGGGTGGTCACTGTGCACTGGTGACCTGGGAACTGGCCCCATACCATACCAGCACCCAGGGCTTACTGGACAGCAGGGCTGAAATGGCCTCTCCTTGCCACATGGGACAGGAGGAGGTGTCATTTTCTGTTCTCTCCGTGGCTGCTGAAGAGGCCCCCCGGCTGGGCGAAGTGGAGACCCGTTACTTGGCGGTGAGCTGGGCAGGCAGGGGCAGGCGTGCTCACTGCCCTCTCGAACTCGGAGCAGCCGTGACAGCCACAGAGGAGCATCACCCGGCTTCCAGGGAATCACTCCTGACACGGGAGAAAGGGCAGCAGGGCCTGGGCCCCACACCCTGCTCCGTAAGAGGCAGTAATGTTTCCAGCAAAGCCGTCTACTGGGGCTCATTCAGGCATCATTCCAGCCTGGCCTACAGAAGCGGGCAAGGGCTGATGGTGGCAGTTCAGAGAGCCACCGGGCCCGGTTTACTGTTTGCAGGTGTTGGGGAAGAAAAATTGTCCTTCTACCCTTCCAGGTTCTTCGGCTGGCCTAACAGGCGAATTGACATAAGACAGACTAACACGAGAAAAACGAAGTTTTACAAACATGTACACCGGGGCTTCCCCGGTGGCGCAGTGGATAAGAATCTGCCTGCCAAAGCAGGCGAAATGGGTTCGAGCCCTGGTCTGGGAAGATCCCACGTGCTGCGGAGCAACTGAGCCCGCGCGCCACAACTACTGAGCCCGCGCGCCACAACTACTGAGCCCGCGCGCCACAACTACTGAGCCTGCGCTCTAGAGCCCGTGAGCCACAACTGCTGAAGCCCGCGCACCGACAGCCCGTGCTCCGCAACAAGAGAAGTCACCGCAGTGAGAAGCCTGCGCACTTCAACGAAGAGTAGCCCCACTCGCCACGACTAGAGAAAGCCTGCATGCAGCAACGAAGACCCAATGCAGCCAAAATAAATAAAATAAAACAAACAAACAAACAAAAACACGTATACCTCCTGTATACCTGGGAGAGACCCAGAAAACTGAGTTACTCGCCAGAATGGCCCAGGCCACTACCTTAAATACCACCTTCAGCTAAAGACAGAAGATGATGTTGGGGGGTGGAGGAGTCAGTCACAGGAGGTGACCAGGAGAAGAAGAGGACACAAGGGTGTATGGGTTTATGCAGGTGTTAAGTCCCTGCCTTCTCCATTGGTAAGAGTTCTTAGAGACATTGAGTCATGCTCTTCTTCCTGGTAGAGCGATGGAGATTTCTCTTTTACAGAGGGAACTCCTACTTGGTTTTCAGAGCTTCTCCTGTGCCTGCAGCTTCTCTAAGATAACCATCTTAAAATAATCCTTATGCCAAAGAGGCATATCTTGGGGCGGCAAATTCTGCTCCCCTACACAGGTTTGGAGACCTAAAGCTGAAAAATGATTAAACAGGACACAGCAACTCCTGGCCGACTTGTCAGAATCCGGCTGGCTGAGAACCAGGCCAGGGACAGAGGAGGCTCCGCGGGGTCCAGCCCACAGAGTCACCTCCCACACTCTCCTCCCGGCAAAGCTATCCAGGCCTCTCTCAGCATCAGGTCCTCGTGTTTTACACACCGCTCTGGAGCTCTGACTCCGGAACTGAGATCCTCATGGACCTTTACGAAATGACTGGTGCCTATTCTCAACCCCAGAGGCGCTGATTTAACCGGTCTGGACGAGGCTTGGGCGTCAGGACTCTTAAGCTGCTCAGGTGCTTCTAATGTGCAACCAAGTTTGCCCACCGCTGGAAGGAGGGCAGAATCACCTCTCAGCGGCCCCTTCCCTCCGTCCCAGCCGGTGCCGGGGAAGGGTGAATCGCTCGTTATGCTCGGTGAAAGATGGCCATACACCGCTTAAAACATCTTTTCGTCAGAGTGGCCGCAGTGTGACCTGACGAGGTACCCTGCGCGCCCACGTCGCCGGCCCGGCGCGAGTGCGGCCGGCAAGCCCCTCGGCGAGCCCGGGCCGGGGTGGGTGACGCGGTCACGGCCCCGCCAGGGCCCGGGGACCGCGCGTTCCGGGCCCCCCGCCCCGCGGGGCCTCCCCGGGCGCCGGCTCTGGGCCCTGCCGGCACGCGGCCTCGGGCGCCCTCCGCTCCGGGGCGCGGGCGGGGCCTGCGAGGGCGCCGGGCCGGGCCTGCCGCGCGAGCCCCCGGCGCCCCGGCCCACCCGGCCTCCGTCCCCGCCCCGCGCGGCCCGGGCCCCCAGCCGCCCGGCGCCCACTGCCCGGCGCCCCGCCCCGCCCCCACGGCAGGCGGGCGGCCATGGCGCCGGCGGGGGTGCACCCACCTGCATGGGCGGCATTCCCTCGGCCATTTCCCCGCGCAGCGCCGGCTCCTGGTGGCAGACCTCCTCCGGGGGCAGAGCCTGCGCCCAGCTCCAGCTCCCGCCGTCCAGCCCCAGGCCCTGGATGCCCAGCTGCTGAGGCTGCGGCCGTGTTGACACAAACTGCATCCTGGGAGCGCTGTTCCCCGCTCGGGCCGGCCAGGGAGAAGAAGAACGTTTTCCAAGCACCTTCCCCCTCGCCGGGGCCGGACAGCTCCATCTACAGCCCGTAGGAGCAAACAGTCCCCTTCGGCGGCGCTCCCCGCCCCTCCGCCGCCCGCGCGCCAGCCAATGGCCTCCGAGCTCCTGCCCGCCTGCGGGGACCAACGGGGCCGCTCCGAGGCCAGGGGGCCACCGCCGCCCCCAAAGTGGCCCTGCGCGGGTATGCCTCTCAGTGTGGGATGGCCTGCCCTAGAGTCCCCAACAAGGCAGGGGAGCCCTGGGGCTGGATTTCTGTTAATTCGTCTAATATTTATTGGGCATCCCATCCCAAAGGACCTGACCCTTTTGAAAAATTGGCAATTGTCTCCAGACTCTTTGTTCCGGCCTTTCCTCTTGCCTCACGCCTTTGCAGCCTTCACCTCCCCGCTCTCCCTCTTCTCAATCCAAATTTACCTGGATCAACTCCAGGCCTTCGCATTGGCCTGGATGACAGAGAAGTGACCTGGGCTGTGTCAGAAGAGGGCCAAACTCTTCCTCCCAGGTAAGGTGCGCTCACTGCATTTTAACAGCAGCCTCTTCCAGAACCTTTAAATGTAAGTCAACGTCACTTTGAAACGTCAGGCCAAGTCAGAGGAGGAGCGGGGGAGAGGACAAGATAGGCTGATGGAGAAGAAATGGCAAGGGGAAAACTCATTCACTCATTCCACAAATATTTACTGAGCACCTACTATGTGCCAGGTGCTGCTTGGGCAGCGGGTGGGCTTTGCAGTTTGATATACCTGAGTTTAAATTCCTGAATCACCGCTCATTAGCTGTAACTGTGAGCAATTTCACTTCTCTGAGCTTCACTTGGTCTCTTCATATTTAAATGAAGAAAATAATGTCTATTCCACAGTTATAAATCAAATGAGAACAGTGCTTATAGGCACTCAACAAAGGTAATTACCTCCAAAAGGTAAGTCCTTGTAATTATCCTCAAAATAGTGTCTACTCTGTCTTCCTAAATGACTAGTCCCTATCTTGTTAAGACAGAGATCTCCAAGGCTAATTATCGCCCTGTGTAGAGGCAGACCTTCCAGAGAGCCACCCCAGACTAGTACTCTCTTGTTCCACTGCATTTAGTATATGAAAGGGCATTATTGGTCCAAGTGAGACATGTGCTTAGAGCACCGCACTCAGAAGGACAGTTATCAAGTACTTTCTCTGCTAGGCATACTTCCAGGATAAAGAATGAGTATCTCACAGACTTAATACTATTCTCAAGGAGCTTACAGGTTAGCAAAGGTTATGTTCCCAGAAGTCGGTGATTTTCTTCCCTCTGTTCCCTGGCCATAGGCTGCCCCCTGATTGTAAATATCATGTCACTATTATTAGAGGAAACTGGCAAGTAGAGTCTGAAAAGCTCCAAGTAAACTCATTTCCACCAGTGAGACACATTTCAGAGCACACATTCTGACCTATACATCATCAACATCTTCCCTCGTTCCTAGAGGTGGAAGAGAAGCTAGGTTAGTCCCAAGGGTTTAAGCTATCTTTTCAATATAAAGTAGTTAAAATTACTTCCCTTCCTAAGCATTAAACTACTTATAACTACTTGTCTTTTTACGCAATAAGATACCACATAGTATATCCACTTTACGTTTCTCCTTCACAGAGGGTGAATTTCGCACACACAGAGCCATCGTACTTTCACCCCTGGCAGCCAGAGTTCAGTTCACTGTCATGAGATATGAGCGAAGCTACTCAACTCAAACAGAATTTAAATGCACAGGCTTCGTGGTACTAGCGTTATCTTATAACTGCCAACCCTAGCAACCACAGGTCACAAAAACCAGTAGTGGATACAGCAGATGCGTGGTGAATGGGGGGATTGGGGGACACTTCCCAGAAGGAAAACAAGAAGGGCACGAGGAGGGGGCTGCTGTCCATGGACCATGGACTCCAGTGACCAACAGGCTGATGGGGCTGAGAGATGCGAGGGTGGGAGAGACCCTCACTGGGAGAGGTGTCCGGTCCTCAGACTTGTTTCTGTGAGTCACTGAGTAACTATGAGGCAGTTATCTAACTTTCTGAGGAGCGGACTGAGCGACTGGATGAAGTGGGTTATAGATGTCAAGTATCATTGTTAATAAACATTTCTTGTAGGGGAAGGACCCGGGGCTGGGCCCTCAGTCTCTCAGGTGGGAATGGGCTGCTTCTCATCTCCTCACCTAGGAATTAGATAGCTTCTGCTCAGGACAGGGTATTGGACTAAAGGATATAGAGAGGCCAAAGGAGAGGGCATTCAAAAATGCCAGAACATTTATGTGTTGTGATGGTTGATTTTATGCATCAACTTGACTGAGCCAAGGGATGCCCAGGGAGCTGGTAAAATGTTATTTCTGGGTGTCTGTGAGGGCGTTTCCAGAAGAAATTAGCATGTAACCCCAGACTGATTAGAGAAGATGCCCTCACCAGTGTGCATGGGCATCATCCAATCCGTTGAGGGCCTGAGTGGAGCAAAAAGGCAGAGGGAGAGCAAATTTGCTTTCTTTGAGCTGTCACAGCCATCTCCTTCTGCCCTGGGACATCGGTGCTCCTGGTTCTTGGGGCTTTGGACTCGGAATGAATTACACCACTGCTCTCCTGGTTTTCCAGCCTGCAGCTGGCAGATCATAGGACTTGTTGGCCTCCATAATTGCATGAGTTAATTCCTCTGATAAATCTCCTCTTATATATCTCTATATATCCTTTTGGTTCTGTTTCTCTGGGGAACCCTAACACACGTGTCTACCACTCCCCAATTCCTGGTGCTGTGCACT
Source organism: Eschrichtius robustus (assembly GCF_028021215.1). Classification (NCBI taxonomy): domain Eukaryota; kingdom Metazoa; phylum Chordata; class Mammalia; order Artiodactyla; family Eschrichtiidae; genus Eschrichtius; species Eschrichtius robustus. The sequence continues at coordinate 123,352,131 of NC_090831.1, read as the reverse complement.
CCGTGTCCTTTCAACAACTACAAGCTTTATTTGAGGAAGAAACCCTCTAGATTCACTCTTAGCCAAGTGAAGAGGGTAACCAGATCTGCACTTCTACCTCAGTGTCGCTCCTTGCTTAGTTTAAAGAGCAGGCTGAAGGACTGCAATGTAATCCTCAAGCTCTCCTCACCCACTGACGTGTCCATGGTTACAACTTCCTATCTTCACTTTAGGACACTTTATGCCAACCTCCAAGGAAGGATAACACCTTAGGTTTCATAGTCATTGAAATCCTAAGTATAACTAAAAATCAGAGGCAAGACTATGTGAAGGGGAGGGTCGCTGGGGTTAAGGTGATAAAGCTCCAAGACTACTTAGAAGAGGCAGAAAGTGATAATGTGGGGAACACAGTCAAATATTTTGTATTATACAGTTTTAAGGCCAATTTGCTCTTGCTAATGAGTTTTCAGTATCCTTGCCTTTTTCAGATCCACCTTCTGCCAACATTTTAATTCAAACTTAAATGCCCAAACACACACACACACACACACACACACACACACACACACACTTTTTTTTTTTCCCTCTCTCCCTCTCCCTCTCTTTCTCAGTGACTTCTGAAAATTTCTGCTTTATACCTAATGCAAAGTTTGGAGAAAATACTACTTTTTCCCTCTTGAATTTATTCTCAGCCTACTTCAAATAGGCATTCCATCACTTTCTTTGCAAGTCTCGACACAGTAGATGAGCGAAGTTCTCTTCAGTTCTTAATGACTCTATGGCACTTTCCTCGATATGTGACGGCTTGGTGACTGAGTAAGCTACTCGACAGTCCTAAACACAGGCGCCAGGGCTCAGAAACCCTTCATGCAGAAGACACGTTTTATGTTGGTGGTAAGTGCAGTACATCCTCTCGAATCTACTCAGTGGGCAACCCTTCAACATTTAAGTGTGGGGTGACTATTTTTTTTGTTTTCCGTTTGTTTGTTTTTGGGGTTTTTTTCGTTTGTTTGTTTGATGTGGACCATTTTTAAAGTCTTTATTGAATTTGTTACAATATTGTTTCTGCTTTATGTTTTGGTTTTTTGGCCGCGAGGAATGTGGGATCTTAGCTCCCTGACCAGGGATCGAACCTGCACCCCCTGCATTGGGAGGCGAAGTCTTAACCACTGGACCACCAGGGAAGTCCCTGGGCTGATTATTAAAAATAGTCAAAATTGGGCTTCCCTGGTGGCGCAGTGGTTGAGAATCTGCCTGCCAATGCAGGGGACACGGGTTCGAGCCCTGGTCTGGGAGGATCCCACATGCCGCGGAGCGGCTAGGCCCGTGAGCCACAATTGCTGAGCCTGCACGTCTGGAGCCTGTGCTCCGCAGCTGGAGAGGCCGCGATGGTGAGGGGCCCGCGCGCCGCAGCGGGGGAAGGCCCTCGCACAGAGGCGAAGACCCAATGCAGCCATAAATAAATAAATAAATAAAAATTAAAAAAAAAAAAAGGTCAAAATTCATTCAAAATAGTCTAGTGCTCATGCAGAATAATACTGGTTTTTCTAAAAGCAACCAATAAGGTATTAAAACCGTGTATTATTGTTAAATCTGAGCTGGTAATGACATCACCACAGTCCCTTTCGGTTCTTCAGCAAGCTGCTCTTACACAGAGGTGCTGGCCTCACCACGACGGAGGTTAGCGAGGATGGCGGCGCAGGAGCTGGTGCTGTTCCCACCTATGCTCGCGCAGCGGCCTGTCCGTACCAGGTCTCTGCACAGAGCCTGCCGTGGGCACAGCTGAGATGGATTCTGCCTCTGGAGCTCCTAACTTAACTGCTGAGATCACTCAGAACTTTTTCAACAGCCATTCCCATAGCCTTATTTCCTTCCGAGTCCTGCCTCTAGAATCAAATTATGACTTCCCATTGTGGATTCAAAAATCCTTTTATTCATCTTCAATCCACAGCTCCCTGTTCTGGGAAAGCAGGCTAACTGGTCATTTCCAGTCCAATAATTCACTTTCTCTTTCTATGATCTTCTAAACTTGCAGGCACTTTAGAATCACTTGGGGGAACTTTAAAAAACAAAACATCTAGGCCCATCCCAGATGAATCAAATCATGCCAGGGTGAGCCCCAACATAAATATTTTTTTTAGCTCCCCAGGTTATTCTAATGACCGGCCAAGAACAAAGCAGCATAAGAAGGGCTCCCTGCTGTTTCTCAGGTCCTTGTCTCAGCCCCACAAGATCTCCCTGGGGGCATAAACATCCCAAATTATTACTTACTGACTAATAATAAAAAATGATTGACTTAACTTTTCTTGTTCATTGTTTTATTCTGCTGTTTACTCATTGAGGTTGGCTTGCAGATATTGTTTTTCTTATATAATTTTTTTAAACTATAACCTCAAAGCCAAGAACTGATTTGATGTACATAGCTTTACATACATCCTTAATTTTGAATTCTGTTTAAACCAATCTCTCCAGGAATATGCCTGCCTTTCCAATTTGTTATAATTCCTCATATACATAAAACTGGTTATCTCGCCTGAGTTGCTGATAGAAGTCAACACATTATATAGGTCACATTATATATGTCACCCTGATATTTTCTGCATCAAACTTTTTTTCAGTCTCTGCCCACACGTACTTCTGTTCTCTCACTGCTTCCCAAATTGCAATCTCAGGCTAGCTTCCCCCCAGCACAGGCAAGCAAACTGGAAGTGAAGAAACAACCACTGCCCAGTCTTGACTGAAGAGAAGCATCATTTAAGTAACATCCAGGAAACTGTGTAACTGATCAACAAGTAATTCTCCTGCACCTACAATATCAACACTTTCTTCTTAGGCTTGCAGTATGTTTCAAAGCACTTTTTAAGACCTTCCCTCATTTGAGCCTCACAACACCTTAGGTAAACTTGGTAAAGTGTGTACTAGCCTCACACTGCGAGTGAGAAAACCAAAGCAAGAGGCTCCCTGACTTCCTTTCCAGGACCTCTTTCATTATGATAATCCTTATTCTTTATAAAAGCATTAGAAGTGCTATATACAAAATGTTTTACATTACACAAAATATACGGGAAAAAGTAACCACTGAATGACCCCAGCACCCTAGAACAACTATTATTTTGGTGTGTCTTCCTATGCTTAAAAGTGCAGTCAAATACATACTGTGTATTCAAACGAAATTTTAGTTTTGCTAGAATTTTGTCAGTTTGTGTGGTTTTGGAGTAATCATAATATGGTTAGAATGAGACTCTTTAATCTGTAATAATGCATACCTCTCCAAGGTGTTGATTCTGCTGTGTCAAAGGAATCACTCAATAAGGCAGAATCTGGGGAGAAACCAGACAAGGAAAACAGGACCAGGAAGTAAAATCTTAAATTCTATGATTTTAGAGTTGGAAGGGACCTTCTACTACCACCTTGTTCAATCTGCCCATTAGAATTAGGAAAATGAGATCTACACAATTTAAGTGGCTTGCTCTGAACCAAGCAGGTAGAGAATGTTAAGCTACAACCAGAATCGTTTGTAATCCCTACTCAGGTGGTCTTCCCACTGCACGATCATTCGTCAAGCATCCACGTCCCTGACAGCATGTGGCACCAGGAGGAATACAAAATAAGACATGGCCCCAGTTCTTGGGTAGCTTAATTTTTAGACCAGCTTCAAGATTTTACAGTAAATACTGGCTTTGCTAATAGCAGACACAAAGCCACGTAGCGCAATGAGGTTTTACCAAATATTTTATTTGAAATGTAACCTGGCAATTTTAAGAGCATTGCAGCGCAGTACTTTTGAGGCCTCTCTGATTTGACTGTATCTCTCTGCATTCTTCAGTGGGCGGTTGGTCTTAAGGGGTGGAATTATGTTTTGTTTTGAAGAGGCAGTTTGACCAAGCTGACAGAAGTCATTGTGTATGTGTGTATAAATAGAACTATGGCCAGAGTTACATATTTAAAAAGAAAGTGGAGCTGGGACAGAAAGGAGGAATAACACCCTAGAAAGTAACAAATTACTTCTTTTGCAAGATACAGAAACAGCACCTTCCAGGTCCTTTACGCAGGGGCCATGAGCTCTGGTCTCGGATGTGCTGATGAAGTAGAAGCCTTTCAAAGAAGCCTGATATAGGTGAAACAGAGTCTTTCCTCTCCTCGCAGTACTAGACATGCCCCACTGTGCCACCGTTGGCCCATTCCCAAGTCAGTCTACCAGGCCCACAGATCCTGGGATCTGGGACCTTCCCTCCTGACTACAGCTGACTGAACCAAGATGAGCACGTAACCCAAGGGCAGCCAGTCCAAGGGTTGGATGGAGACTTCTGTGGCCTGGTATAGAAAGAGGAGCTGGACCAGATCCCACATGTTAGAATGTGAACTAAGAAAAGTCAAGAGAATCAGAACCACCTGGTGTCATGGCACACACAAACTTTTGGGAGCCAGGAGATACAGAAAAGACAGAGTAAACGAACAGGCTAAATGGAAGCAAAAGATGGAAGGCAAAAGCTACGTCATCAAGCAATCACGTGCTTTTGCAGAGCGACCTCAGTCCTCTGCACTTTCCCCTCTCTGGTTGGGCCTGCACCTTTCCTGACGGCTGCCCCCTGACACCTCTGTGTGCCAGGCTCTGTGCTAAGCACTTTCACAGGTTGCCCCCAAACCCTGACACCTCCGAGACATAGCACCATTCTATTTTACAGATAAGGAAACTAGGCTCAGGATGGCTAAATAATATGTTATGTTACTTCTTATGATGTCAGGACTTGAATCTAGGTCTGAATCTAGTCCCTGCTTTAAGCCATTAAGCTGTACTAACCCACATGACGTGTCCTTACAAGACCCAAGCACTCCCTACTCCCATCTCCCACCAATTTGCCCTAACTTGAGGATCTTTTGATTGTAAGAGCCTGACACTTCCCAAGTCAAAGAATGTCCTCTGTGTAAAACCCTGCGAGAAGACTGCTTCCTTTGTCGAGTGAAGGGAACAGAGTCAAAGGTGTCCACCGAGCACACAGAAAGAACATATCTCTGATGATAACAGAGTCCCCGGTCTGTGAGAACCTTTTGGGGAGACTTGCTTTTCCTCATCGCTCCTCAGCAGCCCCCAGACAGCCGAGGAGGATGCTTTTTATTGTCTAAGAAGCTACAATGTGGGATGTGGCTATGGGACAGCATGCCCTGCCCCTCCTCAAGAGGAAATCTGAGCAGAAGTTTGGGTTCTCCATCCCATTCAGAAAGAACAGATAAAGGAACTCGGGCCCTCTTTTATCAACAAGACTGTTGCCGACTGAGACAGTGAACATTTGTTACTCCCTAGTAAGCCATAAGGTCTGGTCCTGGTTGAGATAGGCATGGACACCCAAATATTTAAAAATGCTCCAAAAAGAAGCCCAGCAGAGTCCCCCAACAGAAAGTCCGCAGACTATTACTAATGGTGAGGGAAGTTATGTAAAGCACTGCTGGGAAGTTATGTAAAGTAGCTAGAGCCCAGCCACGGTGTTCCAGTAACAAATATCCAGCAGAAAAGATCAGAGTCTTCTTTCACTTTCTGGACAATCAACTCCATTTATGTTCACATCTGTGGCTGAGCCAGAGGTTCATCTTACGGTGATAATGAAAAATCTAGTAAGCAAAGAGTGACTCTGGTTACAGTCAACAGCTGGATCCACTCCAAGGAGATGGTGCCTATTTATGTGATAGTACAGACTTCCCAGCCCAGCGGGCAGACTGATGAAGAGCACGTTTCTAGGTTTTCCTCTTTCCCACTGTGTCTGGTCAGGAAGACCAATCCTCAGTTACTGTTAAGTGTATGGTTTGTCTCAGGAGCCCTTGATGGACCACGTTTCTCCACACACTGGAACCTCTCTGTTGGACTTATCTTTTCCACTGGTCTATTTTACTTATCCACTTTTGAATCTTAAGCAAACAAACTCGAATTTAGAGCTGGCCTGGAGTTCTACCTGGTAGAGGACTGGTGGAGGGAAAGGAGACCAGAAAGTACAGTAGCTGAACCCCTAGTTTGTTCAAGGGCTGAGGATTGGATAACATCTACTTCCATCTTTCTGGCATGATGCTGCCCATTCCCTTTCATTCAGCTTCACGGCTCTTGCCTCACTGGTATTTGAACTCTGTTCACTTCTTGCCAAAGTGTGGGTCCCTGCTGGCTACAGTTCCTTGCAAAAGGGACTGTGGGACCTATCTGCAGCATTTTAATCCACAGGTCTCTTTCATTAATAAGCTCTGTGTCCTCAGTAAACCTTTGAGTAAAAAAGAATTTCCATGTTATCTCATCCATCATCACACCTAGTGTAGGAGTGCCTTCTCCAGCAAACCCTGGCGAATGCTCAAATCCATCTGTTCAGAAAAGGGACCTCACCACATAAAGATCTGACTCTTCTTCCTTTTCATTAGGAAGATCAGGATGCAGCCAGAGCTGGATCTCACACTCAAGTTCCTAGTGGGTCACCAGTAAAGCTGGAACCCTGGTTTTGGGATCCCCAGAACCCCCCAATTTTCCATGGTATGGGTCCAGATTCTAGCTAGAAAACTCTTAATCCCATATGCCAGGGTTCTGTTTATCATCCCTCTTGGTTTGTCCCATACCCTTGCCTTTAGACTATAAGTTATGACCGTGGAATAGGTCTCATACACATTTCTTAGGCCTCCCATGATGCTTGGTGTTAAGAATGTCACAGATGTTCTATAAATGTGATTATCCTAAAGAGCAGCATGTTCAGACAGAGCATTCCCAGGAGCAAAGCTAGCTGGGGTGACACTTTTTTCCTAGTGTAGTTACACATAACTAGGAAGGGTGAGGTTTGGGCTGAGTGATAAGGGAAAAAATGGGTCCTTCCCTTATCATTTCATCAAGAAAGTGTCTTGTCTAAATACTCGCAGACCCTGTCACAGCCATCTCAGGAAGATTCAGGGGAAACAGGAGAGTACAGGTACAAACAACTTTTCTGCCCAAGACAGGACTTCTGCATTCTCTGTCTTCTACCTCAGTCTCCAAGCAAGAGTAAAACAACAAATCAAACTGATTTCAGTCAAGTTTCAGCAAGAATGTCGCTGCTTTGATTTTGCTGTCTTATTTTGCTTTGCCTGGATAAAAGCCAGAGATAGAGACAGGATTTTGGCAGGAGAAGGAATGTACAAAAAAAATTTTTTTTTAATTCTAAAGGTTCACTTTTTTTCCTTTCACCAGCCTCATTTTGCAGATGAAAATCTGAGATCTGTAAAGGGAAACTGGCCCAACTGCAAAGCCACTTGGGAATGGGACCAGGCTCAGATGCTCCCAGGTGACTGACTGACCGACCCTGACAAAAGAACACACGGTAGCCAAGGTCCCCAGAAGCAAAGCCAGCAGGAAGAGGCTGTCCTCATCCACACCTGGTGCTTAGCTCTCAGGGGCCTACGAAGTCCCTCAATCTGCCCATCGCCGGGGGGGTGAACAGACACTCTGCTGGCTCAAGAAAGCGGCATTGTAACTATCATCTCACTACTGAGGAAGTGAAAGGTGAGAGTCCATTGGCACCTTCCAAAACTCTGTAATGCTTCTGGAAAGTGCTGTGACCTTTTCTGCTGATGATTGTCAGAATATCAGACACCGGGAATGGAAAAGCCAGCTTACTTGCTTGGAAACAATAAGGAAGAATATGACATAAGTGACTCTAAGAAACAGGGTTCAGGCACAAACTCTAGGCTGTTCTGTCACTTCTCGGGGATCTCTAGCTTTTAAAGCTGGGGCTGAGAATCCTGCTCCCAAATTTTTAACCAGGACCCCGGCAAAAGTTTCTAGCAGTTTAAATGGCAGTAAAAGCCTGAATGCTTCAAATTAAGCTAGTGAAAGAACTGTTCTCCTTAAGAAGCTTTTAAAGTCAGATTTTTTGCTCATCCAGTATTAAAATATATTAGAAGAATTAATCTAGGAGACCTAGGAAGGCAGTCTTGAGTCATCATTTCAGGAGAGACAGTACCCAAGCACGTGAGCCAACTGGAGCCACTGTCTGGGAGGAACAGGAGTGGTGCCCAGGCTTGGGCACTTTCTTCTAGCAACCATCCTACCATCAAGGAGGTGATGAAAGGCTCAGTTAAACATTCTCTGCCGCAGAATGGGCTTCAAGCCTTGGAGGCTCTTCCACGCACCTGACTCTACCTAGTGATGGATCACCAGAGGCTGAATCTTGCTTTCCAACCTCTCTGCAACGTTCTTATAACTTCTGCTTAGGTAATGTTTTTGAAAAGATGGGGAAGCTGGGCTCTCTTCTGGGTCTTCCTGGGTTTCACAATGTGCTGCTCTTGTGAAGTTCCGAAACTCAAGCACGGCTCTAGTCAAGTGCACAGGACCCCAAATTCACTGACGTGCCAGGCAGGCATTACCACCGGGTTAGCGGGGTGCAGGGGCTTCTGGGCTTGCCTCTTGCCCCGCTGCCAGCACGGCTAACCCTGAGAGGAGAGAGATTTACTGAACCCCACCTCCAGTCCCTTCCCCATACCACTGATTGGCCTCTAGACCTTCGGTGTTAACGCCCAGGCCAGCGGTTTCGAGCCCAGTTAGGAGGGGGCCCGGGGGGTCCGGCGGCTGTCCAGAGGGGTCACTATGCCCACCACAGCCGCCACCGTGGCCCGAGCGCAGGTGGTCCTTGAGCGTCTGCTTGTAGCGGAAGCTCCTGCCGCACTCGGCGCAGGGGTAGGGCCGCTCGCCCGTGTGGATGCGCTGGTGCTTCATGAGGTGGTGCTTGCGGATGAAGCTCTTGCCGCAGTGCGCGCAGCTGAAGGGCCGCTCGCCCGTGTGCAGCCGCCGGTGGTTGAGCAGGTGCTCCTTGCGCATGAAGCTCTTGCTGCAGTCAGGGCAGGGGTACGGCCGCTCGCCCGTGTGGATCATCTGGTGGCGGATCAGGGCCGAGTGGCCGTTGAAGTCGATGCCACACTGAGGGCAGGAGAAGGGCCGCTCCTGCGCGTGGCCCCGCTGGTGCAGCAGCAGGCTGATCTTCAGGCTGAAGCTCCGGCCGCACTGCGTGCAGCGGAAGGGCCGCTCGCTGGCGTGGGCTCGCCGGTGGCTGGCCAGGCGCGCCTGGTCGGCGAAGCGCTTGGGGCAGTCGGGGCAGGGGAAGGGGCGCTCGGTGCTGTTGTGGACCCGAAGGTGGTAGGTGAGTCTGGACGGGTGAGTGAAAGTCCTGGCGCAGTGTGGGCAGGTGGGTGGCGTCTCGCCGGTGGGCGGCTGGGGGCCGCTGTCGGCGTGCGGGGGGAAGTGCCTGGGGCACTGGGCGCAGGGGGCCGGGCGCTCCCCCGCGGGGCCGCACCGGTGGGTCAGCAGCATGTCTTGGCTGAGGCTCTTGCCGCAGTGGTGGCACGAGAACAGCTGCTCCCCGGCCGGAGGCGGGAGGGGGTAGCTGCCCAGCTGAGTGAAAGTCACTTGTCCCTCAGAGGCTTCGGCCAGGTCGGTGGCTGGACGTCCAAACGGCGCCATGGGCGCAGACTGCGGGCTTTTGAAGGCCACGTCCGGAAACGTATCCTTAGCTGCTGCTGCCGGTGGAGAAGAGAAGGTGACGGGCACCTCGGGGCACAGGGAGGCTCTGGCGAGGCCTTCAGCTTTGATGACAAGCTCTTCGTCTGAAAGAAAGGACTCAGAGTCACGCCTGTCAACAACAGGTGTCCCAGCAACTCTCCTGTGTCCCTGCCCAGCTCTGACAGGCTACTCTGAGCTCCTCATTGGCCCAGATAAGGAAGGCAGTGGAGGGCTGAGATAATAACCAGGGTGTCTGTAGTCCCTGAGGCCAATCGTCAGAGAATTTACTACTGAACCTCTCCAGCGCTCCCCGTTTGGACAGGAAGAACCCTGGCATCAATCTCCCCAGCATTACTTTCATTATGTTTCACCTCTGCTCACAAGCTCTGAAATGTTCTCTGTTGCCTATTGTGATTAGGCCTAAAATCATGTATTTATCTAATCCTGTTCCTTTGTATTCTGCCAGGTAAGTCCTTCACTATAGTTAGCTGTCTCTTTACTTTCCTGGAAAATAAAGTACACATTTCTGCTCATACGTCTTTGACCATTCTGCCCTCCCTTTTGTAGAATGCATCTCCTCTCTTCCCATCTTCCCAGATTATACCCAACCACATAGGACCAATTTTCTAAGGCCAATTCTAGCTTCACATCCTGGCTTGCGGGGATCTTAGTTCCCCAACCAGGGATGGAACCCAAGCCCCCTGCAGTGGAAGCACAGAGTCCTCATCACTGGACCGCCAGGGAAGTCCCTTCACCTCCTTCTTTAGGCCTTATCTAAATACCCAAACTAAAACTGATGTGATGTTCTCCGAACTTCTTATTTCTTGTATATAAGTCATCCATCCCACTCACCCTTGACATTTAATAATAGGCATGCCTAGTACTGATATGTGTGGCCCCAATATAAACTTCTTGAAGAGCAGAAACTGTCTTTTTTTTTTTTTTTTCCCCAGGGTCTAAGCACAGAGCATAGAAGATAAACAGGTTGCATTAAGTTGCATAAACGATCATGTCTCTTCTGACCTTGAGATTCTCTTCTGGTTCAGATGGCAAAATACAGATGGTGCTAAATGTCTTAGAAGACGCGTGTTTCTTCTCATGTCACTGTTCTTCCTGAGGGAGAGCTCTTCATTAACATTCCCATTTGCGCCTCTCCCAAGACCCTGCTGTCTGCACTGCTTGCCTCTCCCACCCCCTAGCTCTGTTCTGTCCCTTCTGCGTGCTCTTCACATGTCCTGTCCTTCCCCATCCTCAACCTTCTGGTCCATCTGTATGTACTTCTTTTTCTTCTAATCTGTCTTTACACTTAAGAGTATGTTTTCTCACTTAAAATGTATCTTGGTTTGATTTCCGTTTCATTTCTAACTTACCTGAACATGCTTTTTTTTTCCCTTTTCCTCATTCCTCACCCACTTCCTTGCGTCCACAACCCCACTTCCTCTGCCGTTTCTTCTCAGTGGTCCTGGCATGAGCCGGGTCTGGGCGGCTCAGTACTCACCGGCATAGGTGCTTTTGCACATGTCACTCTCCTTGGGCTCCTGTGGGGTGCCGACCTGGGTCTCTTCCTCTTGTTTAATCCAAGACAGGATATCCGATGTTGAAATGCCAGGCTCTGTTTGTGGGGGAAGAGAATGGCCTTCAGGGCTTGACTCAGAAAGTGGAAATAATCATGTTGGTTTGCTGAATATTACATTTTGCCCAAATATTTATCTCTAATTAACTATAACAACAAAATGAAACTAGCCTTTTAAAAAATGCATATAACATCTAGAGAACCAGTTCAAAATGAAACCAAATTTATGAATCTTTACATGATAGACTCACGTTGATTCACTATGTTCAGTGAGCCCATTTCAAAACAAATCAAAATTTTTATATTAGAGATGACACTCTGAAATAATCTAGATTCAATAGTACCTTTCATTTCATTAGCACACTTACTTTCAAAGTATTTTCACCTTTTTCTCACACAGCTTTTTTATGAAATAATGAAGCAGGGAATATTTTCTCCATTTAAGTAGGGGGGGCCCTCAGAGGTTAAGTAAATTGCCAGTAAGGAAGTGTTTACAGTGAAAAGCTATATTATCAAAGATTTGCTTTAAAATACGCCAAAAAAAAAAAAAAAAAAAAGATGAACCGAAAACTTTAAAAAAAATGTTAATTTGAAAACAAATACAGGGACTTCTCTGGTGGTGCAGTGGTTAAGAATCCACCTGCCAATGCAGGGGACATGGGTTTCATCCCTGGTCCGGGAAGATCCCACATGCCGCGCAGCAACTAAGCCCGTGTGCCACAACTACTGAGCCTGCGCTCTAGAGCCCATGAACCACAACTACTGAGCCCATGTGCCGCAACTACTGAAGCCCGCACACCTACAGCCCGTGCTCCACAACAAGAAAAGCCATCACGATGAGAAGCCTGCGTGCCGCAACGAAGAGTAGCCCCCGCTCGATGCAACTAGAGAAAGCCCATGCACAGCAACGAAGACCCAACACAACCAAAAATAAATAAATAAAATTGATCCTTTAAAAAAAAAAATACACTTCCAGAATTACAAAGTTAGGTTTAAGCACAGATCTGACTGCTCAGGAACATTTTTCAGGTTCCCAATTCTGGGTTCTTTCCAAGAGATCACATTACTTCTGCTTATTAATGATATAGGTTATTGTTTCCTGAACACTGGGAGTGGGGAGAATAGTATTTGCAAGTCCCTCAGGCCTTGGGGATTCTTTTGGAAAGAAAAAAAGAACAGCCTCTAAAGGCTTTGCACATAACATGCCTCATTTGGTCAGTACAGAAACAGCTGTGCTTGCTATTCCAGCCGAGGTCTATATAGCCTTTTTTGGCCTAAAAGGACAAGCTGGCACGCTGACAGGGTCCAGAGAGTAAATTCAAGCTCTCTATATTATTTATGAAAAAAGCCTTGTACGAAGGTTATGGTTTTATTCCTAGCAAATGAACAGAACTCAGTGTTTTGTTTTTTGGTTTTTTTTTAGAACTCAGTGTTTTGCTCAATGCCTTTCAAATCAGTTAGAGACCACTGAAATCTAAAGTCACACCCAAAGGAGAAATAAGAGGTTGGACAAGACTAAGGCCCAAAATACTGTCAGGTTATGCAGACAGACGGAAAAATACAGGTTTTTGCACATGTGGCAGTTTGTCTTTCCAACTTCCTACTTTGAGCTACAAGGCTGAAGTGTATTAACCATAATCCAACCTTATCTTTTTTTCTCCAAGACTTTATAAACACACACATATATAAACAGGCAGTGAGAGACTGAGTGTAAGGAAGTGGATCTTTTAAGAGACATCCAAAGGATGAACTGTCTATTCATCAAAAATATGAGACTTTTAAAATGCTTAATTGCTTCATTAGTCAATTTTCTGAATAATGAGTTAGTGCTCTAGAACCTCCAAATGTGATTCAAGTGGTTTTGACTTTTTTCTTTAGTTTATCATTATGAACTCATAGAATACTATACACTGGATGAGTTTCAATCCATTGCAGTCATTATTTTTTTTAACCACTTTTTAAATTGAAGTATTAATTTACAATGTTGTGTTCGTTTCAGGTGTACAGCAAAGTGATTCAGTTATACATATATATGTATATATTTTCAGATTGTTTTCCATTATAGTTATTACTGAATATAGTTCCCTGTGCTATACAGTAGGTCCTTGTTGTTTATCTATTTTATATATAGTAGTGTGTATATGTTAATCCCAAACTCCTAATTTATCTCCTCCTCCTCTCCCCCCACTATCCCCTTTGGTAACCTTAAGTTTGTCCGTGAGTCTATTTCCATTTTGTAAATAAGTTCAAGTCATTATTCTTTTTAACGCTCAAATTGTCCCTTTATTGGCCAGCGGGAGCCCCTTCAGGTCAGTTCTATATCTTTTCACATCATCAAACATCTAGTTTCCTTTATTTCTGGTATGACAAACTAGACCAGGTTCATCTTGTACATTTCCGGCTCCAAGCACACAATCAATAATCTCTCCGAGAAACGGAATTTAGAGACAACAATCTGGATGATCAGGACGCTAACTGCTAATAGGTGGTCACTGCTTCTAGGTCTTTCCAATGGACAAAGCATAAAATACATACCTTTTAGAAAAAGGAAAGTGTCATGAGTTTATATTAATACTTATGATTCATATTTAAGATTACAGGGTTTTAGTTAAATCCTTTGATTTTATGCTTGTATCTTTTCTCTCTTATCCTGAGAATCTTGATTCCTAATGACACTAAATAATCTTTGCTTTATCTGAATGTACATTTCAAAATAATACCAATATTATTAACAAAAATATGGACTCAATTTAAGATTTTTTTGTGGTATACAGTTTAGTTATTTCAGTATGTGTTTGATTTTTATTTTATATTTTTATGTAAAATATTTACAAAGCTCCAAAATCAAAACTATAAAATAAGGTACATTCAGAGAGGTCTAGCTTCCATCTCTAATCTCTCCCTCCCTGTATAGGCAGCCATTCTCATTGGTTTTTGTTTTAATCTTCCATTGCTTCTTGGAAAAATATAAGCAAACATATATACATCTTTGTATTTTCCCTCTTTATGAGGTATACTACACGAACTGTTCTGTACCTTCATTTTTTACTTAACAATATATTCTGGACATCTGTCTGTAGCAGTATACAGAGATCCTTCTCATTCCTTTTTGTAGCTGTACCATTGTTTATTCAAGAGTCTCCTACTGATAGGCATTTGGATTCTTTCCAATCTTTTGTTACAATATTAGTCAGCAGCCAACCATAAAAGCTATGGAGGACTAAAAGAACAAGCCAGTTCTACAGAAATGCGAGTGGCTATTGTTATTACACACTGGCTCAGTATGTCTTCACTGAACTTGGGGAACCCCAGGAAGGTAACCCTTCTTTTTGAATAATGATGCTAAAGTTCCTCTGGTCATTTAACTAACTAGATCAGTAAAACTAAGTAAATATTTATTTTATCAAATAATTGGGTCTTAGCACTGTTGTCACTGAATGCATGTAATATGGTTGTGTCTACTACATTTGGTGGGAGTGGTGGGAGTGTATAACTGAGGACCTTTTGGAAGTGAAATAAAAGGAGCAGGAGTACTGGAATACTAAGGTGGCCTCATGCAGTCACCTGCCTGGTGACAGTAGGGCAACTACTGGCCCAGTCACCACAATAGCACTCAGAGTACATCTGCACAGGCCTGAGGAATCCCAACAGTGGATACTTAAAGAGACACAAATGAAAGTAAAATCATTGGTTCCTGCAAGCAGCAGGCTTTGGAGAAAGCCAGAGAAGACAGAAAAACTGAAAATGGTGATCAGGTAAGAGGAAGTCGATAAATGCTGAGGTTTTAGGTTTGAGGGGTAGTTCAAATAGTAAGGCTGATCCCAAGAAAGTATAAAATTTTAATATCTACACTGGTTGAATGTTATTTTAACTATGAGGAAATCTTATTGTATGTGTGTGTGTGCGTATGTTTTAAACAGGTAAGGCCCCAGGCTGTCTGAAAAGGAGCTGGAACCTTGAGGTTCTGGGATGTATACAAAGGTATTATGAACTAAGTGAATTAAAACAAGTGCTGAGGGACTTCCCTGGTGGCGCAGTGGTTAAGAATCCACCTGCCAATGCAGGGAACACGGGTTCGAGCCCTGGTCCGGGAAGATCCCACATGCCACGGAGCAACTAAGCCTGTGCGCCACAACTACTGAGCCTGCGCTCTAGAGCCCGCGAGCCACAACTACTGAAGCCCACGCGCCACAACTACTGAAGCCCACGCGCCACAACTACTGAAGCCCGTACGTCTAGAGTCCATGCTCCACAACAAGAGAAGCCACCGCAATGAGAAGCCTGCTCACTGCAATGAACAGTAGCCCCCACTCACTGCAACTAGAGAAAAGCCCACGCGCAGCAACAAAGACTCAATGCAGCCAATAAATAAACAAATAAATAAAATTAAAAGAACAAAAAAAAACTGGTGCTGAGATTTGCAGCAACATGTATGCAACCAGAAATTATCATGCTAAGTAGAATAAGTCAGAAAGAGAAAGATAAATACCATATGATATCACTTATATGGGGAATCTAAAATATGGCACAAATGAACCTACCTAGAAAACAGAAACAGACTCAGACATAGAGAACAGACCTGTGGTTGACGAGGGGGGGGTGGGGAGGAGGGAGGGGGGAGGGGGGAGGAGGGAGGGGAGGGGAGGGAGAGGGGAAGGGGAGGGGGAGGGCAAGGGGAGGGGAAGAGGGAGGGGTGGGGGGAGGGGGAGAGTGGGAGTTTGGGGTTGGTAGATGCAAACTATTACATTTAGAATGGATAAACAACAAGGTCCTACTGTATAGCACAGGGAACTATATTCAATATCCTATGATAAACCTAATGGAAAAGAATATATAAAAAGAATGTCTGTATGTGTATAACTGAGTCACTTTGCTGTGCAGCAGAGACTGGCACAACATTGTAAATCAACTATACTTCAGTTAAAACAAAAACTGGTGCTGAGATTTGAATTCTTAAGCAGACAATAAAAATACTTGACACATGAAACTACCATTGGTAAAGATATAAAAACTTTTTTTGCACCTTTTGTGAAATAGGTATGGAACTGTAACATAGCAGGTGAATATATTGAGTATTTGTGTAATAAGTTAAAACCTCTAAGGTTTATTTCCAGGATAATTCTTGTTTGCAAATAGGCTAAAATAAAATAAAAGGATTATCATATTTGGATGTGCCTTAGTCGCTGATTTTGTTTAGGAAAAGGTGGCCTTGCTGGATTGGAGTGAACAGTGATAAAGGAGATAAGGGTGATGCACCCAAAACAATGATGATCAAAGAAGTCTCCTCAGGACTACAAGGTCTGAGAATGAATTTATTTTACTTATGGGTCATTCTAGAATCTTGGCTCTAGTCCATGGCTTCCAAACTAGAAGAAGGGCTAGATAATGGGCTTTTGGTAATTATTCCATCTGAACTTCTTAGTTAAGGCTTTTCTCCAAAGAATTCTAAAATATTGGAGTTCAACATTAAAACTATCAGCAACCAAATAATGGCCACACACACACAGAGCTGGTCTGTATTTTGGCCCTAGTAATAGAGTTAAAGAAGAATTTCAGAAATCTCAGGTTTATATTTTTCTGTATTCTCCCATTCACTACTATTTTGTACTCATTGTAAGCAGTTTTATCTAAGATACTAGACATCAATGACTGTTCCCTAGGAGGAATAATAATTTCTCTTTTCCTTCATCAGATTCAGATGATGGTGATGGAGACAGAGCATAAAATTAATTCTAAGATATCTGGACATAAAAAGGAGGGGGTGCCACATGGCACTATTGCTATCCCCAAATCTAGTCTACCTATGCATATTTTTATTTAATTACAATGCACAGTTCTTCCTAAAGCTCTAAAATGGAATACAATAATAAATTATGGGTGTTATTTTATAAGAAATATGGATAAATCCAAACATAATTTTAGAAAATTGTTTCTAAAAGTACATCAAAATTTTAATGTAAACACACTGGTCTAATAAAAATTACAAGGTGTATTAAAATTAAACAAAGATGGGAAATTCCCTGGGGGTCCAGTGGTTAGGACTCCAAGCTTCCACTGCTGGGGGCCCAGGATCAATCCCTGGTCAGGGAACTGAGATCCTGCATGCCCCACAGCACAGCCAAAAAAACAAAAAAAATTAAACAAACATGATGATGTTAAAGAAAAGAGAAGCTGCTTGCTCAAAAATGAAAAGTTTTGATTCCTTTTTTTATAATAACAAGATGTTAAAAATGATATAAATGGTTAAAGTGAAGAATAATCTACAAAAAAAATACTTTATTAGTTCTGTCACTAAAGTGGCCCAGCATTAGTATCTACCTGGCATCCGTGTGGACAGTCTGTTATGCACCTTGATGACCAGACAGTTAATACTATTCTCCACCGAAAGGAAACAGGACTTTTTTAATGTTTTAGGAGAAGGAAAATCTAAAATAGGCTCCTGTTAACACAGCAGGCCTGAGACTGCCTATCCTTAGAAGGCCTGCTTGCAAGGTTGGTGCTTGGCTGGCAAACAGCCCTCTATGCTGATATCAAACTTTCCTATATGTTGAGTGCCTCACTGGGCCTAAGCTGTTTGTACAAACAGTGTGGTTTATGTTGAACATCCACTTTCCTTCTGGGAGTCTGGAATCTTGGTACATGCCAGACAGAGGGTGCCTACGTGACCAGCCTTGGGTGCTGAGTCCCCAGAGAGCTTCTCTGGGAGACAACACACTGCACATGTTGTCACAACTCATCGCTGGAGGAATTAAGTGTGTCCTATGAGACTCTACTGAAAGGGGACTCTGGAAGCTGGCCCCTGGTTCCCTCCAGACTTTGCCCTGAGTGCCTTTAACCTTTGCTGATTTTGCTTTGTGTCCTTTCACTGTAATAAACCTCAGCCCTGAGCGTGACTATATGCCGGGTCCTGTGTGTCCTCCCAGCAAATTACTGGGCCTAGGAGAAGTCTTGGAAACCCCAACACAGCCTGGAACATATTTTTTTAAGAAAACGAGTACTGAGGCAGTACTAGAAGGACACAGGAGACACAGGCGATAGTTTAAAAGTCCTCTCACTTGTTGACAATTTGAGCAACCAAAAGAAAACAATTGAATTAAATGAATAAAAAGGCATTAAAATATAATTAAACCTAAAAGGAGGAAAATATTAAGGGTTCTAAAGGTTAGAAACATATGAATTTTTTAAAGGCTATATATTGATCAGTCCAAATTATATGACTTCTATCCTCAAGTTCTGGTAAATATCTAGGTTGGTAATCACCAATGCAAGCTGAAACTCTAAAGAATAAAACCAGAGTACTAAATAAATGCAATGCTTACACTGTTAATTCTAAATAAAAATGTATTAAAGTATAAAGGGTAACTACCCACAAATAGAGTCTTTTCTTTTTAAGATTTTTTTTGTTGATGTGGACCACTTTTAAAGTCTTTATTGAAATTGTTACAATATTGCTTCTGTTTTATGTTTTGGTTTTTTGGCCCTGAGGCATGTGGGATCTCAGCTCCTCAACCAGGGATCTAACCCACACCCCTGCACTGGAAGGCAAAGTCTCAACCACTGGACCTCCAGGGAAGTCCCCCACAAATAGAGTCTTAAAAACCAAGGTAAAAATAAATTGACAAGATGGAAGCTAAATCAAACTTTCATATATAATCTCAAAACCAAATTATTTATACCTTTTCCATTCATCCCTAAACAATAAAATGATACACTCATTTTTTCTCACTGAGGACTATGTCATGTAACTAACAAAGGTGACCAAGGAGCCATTTCCAATAATGAATTTTTCTGCAATCAAATAACCCATCTTTATTTGTGATATGATTTTAGACTCATTATTTATATCCATGATATAGAGATAAATAAAATTCAACCTGTTACACTGCCTAAATACAATCACCTACACATTCTTAAAAATAGTGGGTAGCAGATATATACGTTCCTCAAAACTCAGAGAATGGGACTTTCCTGGTGGCACAGTGGTTAAAAATCTGCCTGCCAATGCAGGGGACACGGGTTCGAGCCCTGGTCCGGGAAGATCCCACATGCCGCGAAGCAACTAAGCCCGTGTGCCACAACTACTGAGCCTGCGCTCTAGAGCCCTTGAGCCACAACTACTGAACCCCACGTACCTAGAGCCCGTGCTCCACAACAAGAGAAGCCACCGCAATGAGAAGCCCGCGCACCATGATGTAGAGTAGCCCCCACTCGCCGCAACTAGAGGAAGCCCGCACACAGCAACGAAGACCCAACGCAGCCATAAATAAATAAATAAAATTAAAAAGAAAAATTTACATCAAAAGAAAAAATATAAACAGATATTGAACTCTAGGTAAATGATATTCATGCTGAACTAATTAGGGGGAAATGTATTGATATCTGTACTGATTTTGAAATACATGAAAAATAAGATGTATTGATGCAGGGATAGAGGGATGCAGGGATGGATATATATGTAATAGGGAAGTACAGTAAAATGTTAGTGATAGAATCTAGGTGATAGGTATCTAGGTGTTCACTGTAAAATTATTTCAACTGTTCTGATTGTTTGAAAATTTTCATAATAAAATGTTAGAAAAAATAACAGTGTATGGGGCGGGGGTGGGTTGTCAGAGAAGTTCATCTCATAGAGATGTCTGGAGGATGAATTTTCTGTGAGCTTTCTATCTATCAAAGAACAAAAATTGCCTGAGATTTTTCTGATAACAGAGGTGGGACTTGAGAGAAATAATACTGGACTTTGACTAGCAGTCTTTCCCACACAATATCAAGGAGCTGCCAACCAAAAAAACCAGGGAGAGTTAACTAATAATAGCTGGCTCCCAAACTGGGCAAAATCCACTTTGCCCAGGTGGATGCCATCAGGGTCTGCCAGTTAAGTGCGTCCCCGAGGGACCAGGCAGACTCCCAGCCCCTTAGCACTTCTGAACAGCTGGGCACACGTTCCCTCAATAGCCCTTAGGTGTGTGGTACGGATGAGCGAAGGCCCTGGACAAGGTTATCTCTAAGCTCTATTTAAATGCCTGATGACCCATTCGCAGTCTACTTGCTTTAGGACTAAGAGGCTCTAGAAGCCCCAAGCCCTGCTTACCTTAGTTCTGAGCCATCATCTCTGACCAGGAAAGGGAGACAAGGAGTGGATACTCTCTTCTCTCACTCACCTTCACTGGGATCTGTGGGAATCGCACTTCCCTCTGGCCCTGCCTGGTCCTCTGTATTATGGTCCCCTTCTGGCTGAATCTGAGATAAGACATCAGGTTGATTCATGGCATAATCTAGGAGAGGAAAATGGGAAAGAGGGTATGACAAAGTGATAAATGAGGATGACAACTAATGGCCATAAAAGCTGAACTGAAGGCTGTGAGGTCCACAGGCCCAGGGAATTTCTTTTAGAGTCTAGATCACCTCCCCCCATCCATTCACCTCCAACTATGGACGGTTATCTATTAGGAAACAGGTAAGAGGAGAGGTGAGGTGTGGGAAAGGCACATGTGCTACTTGGGCACGGCCTGCTACTTCCATGGAGTAAGAGTGAGTGTGCCTCGAGGAGGAGAGGCAAGGCCCTTTCAAAGTGAAGGATACCATGGAAACCACTGCAGCTGGCACACCCATAACCCATAACCTTGAACTTCATTCTCTGTCCCATGATTTGGCAGAAGGAGAGATCATGATTTCCTATTTAGCAAGGGTGAACTGGAAATCTTTCGCTTGGAACCAGAAGTGTGAGGACAGAGTGAAAATGAGGACGCTGGAGGAAAAGGGACCATTCTGAGACTTCTTGGAGCTGCTGTCACCTCATTCAAAAGGTGCCAACTTAGCCTCACCCATGGAAATGAGAGACTCGTAGTTGCCCTTCATGATATTCTTGTAAAGTTCCTTTTGCCATTCTTCTAATTTTTCCCACTCTGGAGTGGAAAAGTAGATGGAGATGTCATCAAATGTCACAGGCACCTGAAATCACAACACTGGGGTTAGTTTCTCTCACTGCAATTTAACCATTCAATAAATCTCTACTAAATGCCTACTAGTTACAAAAAACCTATGTGAGATGCTGAAAGGATACAGGCAATATTTAAGACACAGATTTAACCTCCAAGAGTTGACAGTGTTTTCACTGTGATAAACTTTAGGGCTATGAGTTCTAGGAGAGTGTAAACAGTCACTCATAGAGGTAGGTACAAATGCAAAGCAGGATTTAATTCACAGAACTCTACATATTGTGAATATCCATCAAGTACAAGGCTTATCCTAAGCACCAAGATTATAAATGTATCGTTTCTGCCTAAAAGGAGCATATGACTATATTCACATTAATGACATGGACAAGAAATTTTGGAAACAGAGCTATAATGGGGTTGGGATGAGTCTAGAAAAGATGGAACTTTGGCCAGTCCTAAAAGACAGGTAGGTTATAAACAGGCCTAATGTGAATGGGAAAAACATTTAAGCATGGGACATTGGAGAGTGCATTCAGAGAACAATTATGGATTCTGCCTTGTTGGAGTCAAGGTTTCATGAAGGAAATGGTCATATACAGAACAGAATCCTCCCACCTTCCAGCACAATTCTGTCTAAAGCTAGGAGCTTATCCACAGGCAAATGGATATGTTTCTCTGGAAAGAAATATAAGAGTTGCCTGGGGAATTAAGGCACCAAGTATGGGCACTATCCCCTAGTGTAAAGCTCTTCTCCTTCTGCCATCATCATAATGGCTAGCTCTTCCTTTTCCTGCCTGAGGGCTTTCAACAGTTTTATTCTTAAATATGAGCTTATTTCTAAGTATCAGTGACCATTTAGAGAAATCCTGCCACATGATCAAGAAAGACTAAAATAAAAGGAGGGAAAAAAATAACTGTGGAAAAAATAGAAATACCTAGGCAACCGAATTTTTTTACAAACCTTAATTAGTAATCCCATAAAGATTCGAGAGATATTAAACCCATAAAATAAAAACAGGATGCTACGGGAAAAGAAATATCCAAGAGCAAGAAAGACTCTGGGTAACTAATATATATACATATACTTTTTTCCCCAAATTAAAAAATTCAGTAAAAAGATACTCATCTTCATAAACTTAACATAGCCTTTAAAATACAAAGGTCTATACAATTCTATGAGGCAATTAATTTCTCTCTAATTGCTTCATTTGTGTCATCTTTTTTTCCCCAACCATAAATTTTGTTCCTTAGGAGCTAGAACCATAAATTACTCATTTTACATCCTGCTCAGCATCTAAAACCAACTGAGGCAAATGTAGATGCTCAATAGTTAATTTTTTATCTAATCTCACTACAGAAAAGATTTGTGATAGCTTACAACAGAAACACATGTGATAAAATAATGACAAAAATAAAGGATTGAGAAGGGCTTCTGGTTCAAGATTGTGAACTAAACACACATGTACTTCCCTTTCCACCCAGAGTTCCATTGAAATGACAGTAAATAAGATCAGGAGGGATTAAATAACAGTACCAAGAATGAGAAGGAGAGGCCGTCAGTAGATCAGAATTTCTGATGAGTTTCTCACTGAGACCTAGAGGATGCGCCTGTGCTGGGGCCTAAGGTACGAGGAAGCTGCATCTCTGACAACACACAGGAAAGGACTGCAGTGACGAATCCAGAGAATTCCAAGCTCAAAGCTGGCAGAGATGCTGAGTAGGGGTTACTGGTTATAAACTGCAGTCTGGAGGTCTATCTTTGGAATAGCGGGACCCCCCTGCCTTGTCCTCATCAGCCCCGGTAAAGCAGCATTTACCCCAAAGCTGAAACCCAGACCTCAACTCTAAAGAAATTAAAAAACCCACCTGGAGGGCTTCTGTGGTGGCACAGTGGTTAGGAATCCGCCTGCCAATGCAGGGAATACGGGTTCGAGCCCTGGTCCGGGAAGATCCCGCATGCCGCAGAGCAACTAAGCCCGTGCGCCACAACTACTGAGCCTGCGCTCTAGAGCCCACGAGCCACAACTACTGAGCCCTAGAGCCACAACTACTGAAGCCCGCACGCCTAGAACCCATGCTCCACAACAAGAGAAGCCACCGCAATGAGAAGCCTGCACACCGCAACGAAGAGTTGCCCCCGCTCGCCACAACTAGAGAAAGCCCCGCACGCAGCAATGAAGACCCAACGCAGCCAAAAATAAATAAATATTTTTAAAAACCAAAAAAACCTGCCTGGAGACAGCACCCGGTCCCAGTGCGGTGCTGACAACTTAGAGTACCACCTTACTCCTGGCCTCTGGGTGGCCCCCGCACTGCCTGTTTGCTCCTTGCACAGCACCTTAAAGTGAAGCCCACCTATATCGGGCACCTATGGAGAGAGCCTCTCCTGCAAAGGAAAGATCCTTTGGTTAAACAGACTTACATGGTGGCAGAGAAAATACACCAGCTTCCTCAAATTAACCTCTTAATTAACCTACAAACAACCAAGGATTATTCGATATTGAAAAAGTAAAACTAACAGCATCAAGATGAACACACACTACAAACAATCCCAGAGAATTAAAAAAAAAAAAAAAGCTCTAATACATATTCTCAGAGACACTCAAGTAGATACTGCATCCATTAAAAAAAAAATTCAGGCTGCTTTAAAAAAGGAGAAAATAAATATTCTGGAAAATTAAATATATACTTGTTAAAATAAAAGAAAGGCTGGAAGGAAACGTCACAGAACTCTAGTTTAAAAGGTGAAAAATATGAAGGAAAAGTTAAAGACACAAAGACAATAATCCATCATCTGTCAAACAGTAATTCCAGAAAGAGAACAGAAAAAAACGTGAAAGGGGGAAATGAAAAATTATAAAAATAGAATCACAGAAGAAAATTTTCCAGAGTGGAAAACATATCAGTCTTCTGACTGAAAGGTCACACCGAGTGCCCAACAAAAATTTTAAAAGACCTACACCCAGACACATCCTCAACAAATTTTAGAAAAACAAAGTACAAATAGAAGATAAAATCTTCCAGAGAGGAAAAAAAAAAAAAAGATTTCTTACAAACAAACGAGAATTGATTTGTTATTAAACTTTTCATCAATGGCATTTGATGTTATGAGACAAAGGACCAATGCCTTTAAAATTGTGAGAGAAATGGAATATTATTCAGCCTTAAAAAGGAAATTCTGACACCTGCTCCAACATGGATGAACCTGGGAGAGGTCATGCTCAGTGAAATAAGCCAGTCATACGGGGACAGATGTCATACTGTATGACCCTACCTAGATGAGGACCTAGAGCAGACAGATTCACAGAGACAGAAAGCAGAAGTGGGGTTGCCAGCGGCTGGGGGAGGGGGGAATGGGGGGGTTATACAGGTGCAGCATTAAAGTTTTGCAAAATGAAGAAGTTCTGAAGATGGTTGGTGGTGATAGTTGCATAACAATGTGAATGTACTTAATGCCACTGAACTGTACACTTAAAATGGTTAAAATGGTAAATTTTTTTCTTTTTTCCCCTCCCCCCCAAAATGGTAAATTTTATGTCATATATGTTTTACCACAATTTAAAAAATTAAAATTAAGAAAAAAATTTTGAGGGAAAATTATTTTGAATTTGGCATTCAAAAGTAAGGGCAGAATAAGAGCATCTTCAACAAATCAAGGACACAAAATTTCTTTGTGGCCCATGTTTCAATCTAGTAAATCTTCGATGTATTTCAATTGCATGAAGAAATCTTTGAGAGAAATCACATTATTTTATATATGACTTTGGAGTTTAAGATGGACAGTTTAAATGTTATCCATTCATCCAGGTAAGACAGTAAGTAACTTTATGGCAAATACTAAGTTTAAATTACCCAAAAAAACTTCTGGAGGTGCTCCAGATACACAAGCAAAACACACTGTGGGGAAGGTTCTCTCTAAGATGCTGACTCTGACCCCTCCGGCCTCCTGCTCACCTCTGCTCCCCTCCCCTGCAAGCCTTAAAGGAGCCTCCATCGCCTCTCTTCCCGTTCACTCTTCAGCCTGCTGCACCCAGCCTGCTATCCCCACCACTGCACTAAGACAACTCTTGCAAGGTCCCCAGCGAGGCTGTGTTGCCAAGTTGTATTCACCATCCTCACCTTTCTAGCCCTCTCAGTAACACATTAACCCACACGACCACTGTCCCTTGACCCTGTGACCCACACACTCACTGGCCACCACTCCCACCCATGGCGCTTGGTCCTTGGAATCTTTCTGCTGCTTCTCCACATTCTCTCCCGAAGTAATCACCTCCGGCCTCATGACTTACAATACAATCTGTACGTCAATGATTTCCAAATATTTCTCACCTTTGAGCTTCAAAGATCACTTAACATCTCTCCTGAACGTATCCCAGCCATCTCAAACCAATGCTGCCAAAGGAGAACTAATTCCTTCCCACCCTGAAGCATCCCCACCTCTGTAAATGCCAACACCATCCACCCGGTCCTTCAAGTCAAAAGCCTAAGAGCCGGTGGTTAAGAGCATACGCTCTGGAGCCAACTGGGTCACAGTACAACTCCATTATTTATATTTACTGACTGCATGATCTTGGGCAAGTTAGGAGTCTTATGAAAGTAATTAAGGCACTTACAACAGTAAGTGCTCAGTAAATTATCACAGTTAATTTCCAGCTATTGTTCTTAATTCCTCCTTCCCTAATTCCCATTAGTAAGTCCTACCATCAATTTTACCATCAAAACAGCCTGAATCTGTCCACTTGTCTCTATCTCCACTGCTGCCACCCTTACTCAAGCCACTCTCGGCCCTCCTACTATTACAGCTGCTTTACTGTTTTCTCCCTGCTTCTGTTCGTACCCCCATGACCCATTTGGCCCAGAGAGGCCAAAGAGACTCTTTCAAAATACAGACCAGATATAACTCCTCCGCTAAAAAATCCCCCAATCTTCCCATTACACCCAAGATAAAGTCCACATTCCTTACCTCAGTCTCCAATGCCCTGTGTCCGTGGTTCACAACCGTAGCTGCATATTAGAATTATCTATGGAGTTTTTTTTTTTTAACATCTTTATTGGAGTATAATTGCTTTACAATGATGTGTTAGTTTCTGCTTTATAACAAAGTGAATCAGTTATACATATACATATGTTCCCATATCTCTTCCCTCTTGCATCTCCCTCCCTCCCACCCTTGCTATCCCACCCCTCTAGGTGGTCGCAAAGCACCGAGCTGATCTCCCTGTGCTATGCGGTTGCTTCCCACTAGCTATCTATTTTACGTTTGGTAGTGGATATATGTCCATGCCACTCTCTCACTTTGTCACAGCTTACCCTTCCCCCTCCCCATATCCTCAAGTCCATTCTCTAGTAGGTCTGTGTCTTTATTCCCGTCTTACCACTATGTTCTTCATGACCTTTTTTTTTTTTCCTTAGATACCATATATATGTGTTAGCATATTGTATTTGTTTTTCTCTTTCTGACTTACTTCACTCTGTATGACAGACTCTAACTCCATCCACCTCACTACAAATAACTCAATTTCGTTTCTTTTTATGGCTGAGTAATATTCCATTGTATATATGTGCCACATCTTTATCCATTCATCCGATGATGGACACTTAGGTTGCTTCCATGTCCTGGCTGTTGTAAATAGAGCTGCAATGAACATTTTGGTACATGACTCTTTTTGAACTATGGAGTTTTAAGATTAATGATTAGGCCCCATCCTGAACCTGTTAAGTCCGAACCTCTAGATGTGATGCCCATCAAAATTTTAAAAGCCCCCCAGGTGATTCCTGTACAGCTAGGGCTGAAAAACACTGCCCTAAATGAGCTGCCCCCCTGCTTCTCTAGCTCCACTTATTCACTGTACACCAGCCAACTGGTCTTTTTCCTTCCCCTCAGTGTTTCAAGTTTGTTTGTGCCTTTGGGACATTGCACCAGGTATTCTTTACACCTGGAAAGCTCTTCCTCAGATCTTCTCCCAGTAGGTTCCTTCCTGTCATTTAGTCTCAGCCTAAAAATTAGCTACTTTATGAGACCTTCTGTGACATCCAATCTAAAAAATAAATCACCAGATAGCACTTTTATTTTTATCAAAGTACTTAAATGGATTTATTTTGTTTGTTTATTTTATCTTTCCCCCTAAAATTTAAGCTCCAGGGGAGCTTACAAGAATTGTTCACTGCTGTGCCTTCAGGAAGTAGATATCAAGCAAATAGTAAGTGTTCAAGAAATATTTGTTGAATAAACGAATAAATAAACGGGCATGTTTGGAAACTAGCTGCCTCAAGGCTGTCTTCCATAGCTCAAGAATGATGTTTATTTCCTGTTGTTTTAGGGACTATTCCCTTCAGAAGGGCCGGGCCCTAGCATTGTGGCGCACTCTGGAAAGGATGCTGCAGGACAGGACCCATGTGGACCCTAGACCCACAGACAGCCCCAAACCTTATATTAACCACTTAACTCCACATCCCTTCCTCTGTCCTCTTTTTTTCTTTTTACCAGAATTTCCAACAAATTCAAATTGACTGATTTAAATAATATTTACTTTTGTTTCCAACCAAGACTGTAGCAGACAGGTTAATAAAGAAAAAAGTGACTTGGGGATAATGGGCAGGAGACAGCAAAAGAGAAAAAAATCCATCTGCCGGATAGCCAACTTTGGATTGGGAAGAGTTTTCCAATCTGAAGTTTGACACTTCACATGATCACTAAATTGAACATGGAATGCTTCCAAAATAGACAAAACACAACACAACTTCTTGGTTCCTTCAGCCAAACTGATTGACCAAGACTACCCCTTGCTAATAGTCTAAGGTCTAGTGGTAGCACTCTGCACGCAGAAGTGGAGGTATTACCTTTGGGATATCTCCTTTAATACCGGGGGGCAGCCGCAGGATCCAGAAGTTCCTGTTCCTCAGCAGATTCTCCAAGTTCTCCAGACGCCTCTGCAGCAGCCCGTACTCCTGCAGCAGGGTCCCCAGCACCGCCCACTTGCCCTCCAGCTGGTTCCCAAGATCAGCCACTGTCTTTTCGCAGCTGGCCAGCTTCTTCTCGGCCGTCCCTGTCCGTCCTTCCAGGTGCAGGAGTCGCCGGCTGTGGACCTCCACCTTTCTCTCGATAGCCTGCACGGCCGCCACTACTGTCCACAAGGAGATGGCTGCAGTCTGCAGGTGTGCTTCATTTGCTGCTGGGGGTGTGGGAAGAGGAAGCGCCTGCAGGGATGTAAGGCATTCGGAGTCCCATTCAGAAGTCTGTGTGCAGTGGAGAGAGGAGACGAGACACTGAGTGTTAGAAGGAGCCCTAATCCGAACTAAAATGAGATAAGTGCTGCTTAAGTGGCCAGCGGAGATTAATCTAAATATAGTTTTAGTAGTGCCTGCATAAGCCTCATCTTTATGGAGCTCATTGACATAAAAAGCCAAGAGAATTGCTTTGGTGGTTGAAGGATGGAGTAGGTAAGACAGTGAACAGGTGAAACTGGATCAAGAAGCAGCCTGGCACAGAGCCAATCACCCAGAGGCCAGGTTACTGCTGCATCCTCTGTCTCTGGAAAAGCTCTAAGTGCATCAGGATCTTTCCAGGTTTCAGTGAGCTCAGTGCCCTTCTGATAAACCCCTTATGTATTGACTTAGGCTCTGGCCCCATCCATCACCCTGCTGACAAGCCACAACCATATCATTCAGTAGTAGTTGAATAAGCTGAGAATGTTGAGTGTGGAGAAAGCATGACAGCTATTTTCAAATATTTGAGGGTTATAAACAGAAGGCAGGACAGACTTGTTTACTCCTATACTGTGTTACCCCAGAGGGCAGAACTAGAACCAACATGAAATTTTCAGGAACGTAAACTCTGGCCTATATAAATACGTTCTGAACTAGATCTTTCCAAGAACATAACAGGCTGCCCCCTCACTGAACATACCTTGGAACAAAGAGTGTATAGAAAATGAAACTCCTACAACAAATGGGAGGTTGGATGAGGATGACCTCTGCAAAGCCTTCTGACTCTACGAGTTCAACAACCGGCTCTTTGGCCACAACCTCCGGTCTCTGCAGCTCTCCCACTACCTTTTTCTCCTTTCACCTGCTCTGCAATCCCACTGAACCCTTGACCGTTCCATTTGCTCCCGGTTTACCGGCCTGCTCCGGGCTTTGCTTTCTTCCTTGGCTGATCATTTCAGCTAACTTCAACCCCCTCACTCGTCTGCCTTTCGGCCTCACCTGCTCGGCTAACCTCCAGCTTTGAGTCAGTTCAGTTGTTCTCATTCTCTGTTCCTGGAAGCAGGCTGGTAAGCCCTACGAAATGAAGTCACACAACCAGGTAAACTGGTGTCACCACACACCCGTGGTCTCTAAGCTCAGCAGGGACTCAGCACTGCCCTGTGCCCCCATGCTCCTCTTCCCATGCCACAGAGTGACCACTACAAGCCCCTGGCCCTGTCCAGCTTTTAGTACAGCGCTTCTCAAACTAATGGGCGTCAGCGTCATCTGGAGGTCCTGCTAAAATGCAAGACTCTCATTCAGTAGGTCTGGGAGGAAAACCGGGAGTTTGCACTGAAAACAAGGTGATGCTGCTGTTGCTGCTTCAGGGGGCGTAGGCTGGGCAGGAAGACCCCTGTCCGCTGGGGGCCCCTCACTCTCAGGCGATGACGCGGCCTCCTACTTTGAGAAGAGGGTTCGAACTATTAGACCTCAACTCTCTCAACGTTCTCCTCTTTCTCTTCGTTTTCTTCACACTCCTTCCCACTTCAAACGCATCAGTAGCTTAGTCCATGCTTTCTTCTTTCCTTCCCTCAGGAAAAAGGTTCATCCTGTTTAAAACTAATCTCTCCACTTTATGCTCTGAATGCCACCTCCTTCCACAGTTTTAGGTACACGGATCTTTTCTCTTGTTTATGGTCAATGTTTCAATCTCTCCTGGGTCTTCTCCATGGGACAGACCTGCACTGTTCAATATGGTAGCCACATGTGGCTACTGAACACTTGAGATGCATTTATTTCCATTGAGATGCGCCGTGAGTAAAAAATACACACCAGAGTTTGAAGACTGAGTATGCGGAGAAAATGTAGAACTTCATCGATAATTTCTTAATACTAATTACACATTGAAATATTTTGTAAGCCTTGGCTTAAACAGAACATATCATTAAAGTACATTTCAGCTATTTCTCTTTACTTCTAAAATGTGACTACTGGGAATTCCCTAACATCCAGTGGTTAGGACTCCGCGCTTTCACTGCCAAGGGCTCAGCAGGCCACTGGGCAAAAGTAAGTAAGTAAATAAAATAAAATAAAATAAAATAAAACGTGACTGCTAGAAAATTTAAGGTTATATATGTGGCTTCTATTATGTTTCTATTGGACAGGGCTGGCATATAGACACATGATCATCTCTACCATATTGAAAACAAGATCCAAAAGGGAAAAATAGGTCTGAGGGCACAGATGACAGTCCCTCTGCTCGATCCCCCACCCCAATGCTGCTGCTTCTTCCTTTTTCCTCCTCTTCCCCGCCCCCCCTCACTTTCGGGTCACAACTCTGTCGGCCGGTCTGGCTCCTGATCCACTACAATGACTCTCCTTGGCGTGAGCAGAGGCTTCTTAGCTGGCAAATCCAAGGCATCGTTTCCGGTCCTGTTTACTTGACTAGTCCCTGCTGGTTCTGCACGGCTCTTGTGTGCAGCGACTGTCTCGGTCAGCTCTGCAGGCTTAGCAACTGCCGGAGCGGGCTTGGCACGCGGCAGGCCTGCAGTAAACATCCGCGTAATGAATAAAACACGCAGAAGGTAATCCCGCCCTCGGAACCTGCACCAGTCGTTCACTCTGCAATCCCGACGGAGGGCCTCCTGCGTGTCCGGCATCGTCACGGGCTGGGCACTGGGGATCCCTGTCCTCCGGCGCTCCTTCAACACACCTAAGTGTTGCCGTCACCACGGCATCTGTGGCTGCGCGAGGCTCACGGAGGCGGCAGCGAGGGTGACTGTGGGGTCGGCTCCCAGGGCTGGAGAATGGCTGATGAAAACCCCAAACCAAGCCAACCCCACTGCCCCGCGTCCGGCAGGCAGGAGCGGGGCTGGCACCAGGCGAGGATCGCTTCACTCATTCCTCTTTCATTGGTGTAAGAGGCTCTCTCCGCTGGAAACCTCCAAACGGGATGGGCGAGCCGGGGCCTCACACCCAGGCGCAGGGACCCAACGATGGGGGAGGGCGAGCTGTCCCAGACCCGCTCTCGGCGTCGGGGTCCCCCCCAGGCCCCTCCCCTGCCGGCGGGACCCCGGGGGGTGTCTGTGCTCGGCCGTCCGGGCTGCGCCCCGCTCCGGGGCCCCGAGCCTGACAGGCCGGGCTCCCCGCCCTCCTCCCTTCCCTCGAGTCCGATCGCAGAGCCCGAGGCGCCCCGACCCTCCCAGGCTCACTGCGCTCGGCCCGCGGGCCGCCCTTACCGGAGCCGGGGCTGCCTCGGCCATGGTCCTGCGCTGTCCGGCCCGGGCCGGAGTCGCCGCCGCCGCCGCCGCCTCCGCGCTGCCCCACGCAGGCCGGCCCCCGGCCTCTCCGCAGGCGGCGCCTGCCCGGCCCTGCCTTCCCGACCCGGCTCTCGCACTGCCGTCGGGCCCGGCTGCTCGGGGCGCGGGGACGCGGCAGAGGCGCGGGGCGGCCGGCCGGTGGAGCTCGGGCAGCGGGCAGGCTCAGCCGCGCTCAGCCCGCAACGGCCCCTCAGCTGGCGCTTTGTGGGCACCGAGCGCACCCCCGGGACCGCTCGGGCCTAGACGCGCCGCCCGCCCGCCGCGGCAGCGCGCCCCCTACCGGCCCCGGCGGCCACTTGCGCCCCACCGGCTGGCTGGGCTTCGCTCGGCTCGGCTCGCGGATGGTTTGTTCTACGGAACTAAGTGGGTCTTGTTTTCTCACACACCCCGAGAGTGCTCAGCAGATTGGTGCTTAGAGCCCAGCCGCAAACCAGGGCTCATTCTGGGAAGTGTTTTTCTTCCTGGAGGCCCAATCAGCAGGCCCCGTCTGAAGGGAGGCGCCAGGGGGAGGGCAGCCCGATGCAGGAAGGTGGAAATGGGCGGAGTGCGAGGGCCAGGTGCCGGACAGGGCGTAGGGAGACGGTGGATTTGAATCAGAGACCATGAGGCACAGATCTGTGATGAAGACGACGTCCATCACTTGCAGAAATTGCAAATGTGGCTCCCAAGGGGAAGCGGTTCACATCCCACGTGGCCGGTGTTAGGACCAAAACTACAGTCGTCCTTACATCTCGGATTATTGAAGTTGGGGTTTGCTGGGTCTGCGCTAAAGGACAGCAAAGAACCAAGTGCTATCTACGGAGGTTGTGTATCTAAGGCTGACAGAGCGTATGTTACGGTAAGACAACCACATAACCCTGAGTTTCCAGCAAGGCCCTCCTTTCAAACAGGCTGAACGTGACTCAAAGTCCTCCCGAACCTGTATTTCAGCAAATGAATCAAGTCAATGCCCATAACAGTTAAAGAAGCTATAAATCACAAAAGTATGAGAACCGTCCTGTTGGGCCTGCTCTTGAGCCTACTAAGCTATTTTTAGACTGTAGCTACACCTGCAGTATGTAATTTGAGGTCTACCTCAAATTAATATATATTTTGGTCAAATGGTGAATGATGGTTAAAAATTGTCATTGTAAAGCAATTACACTCCAATAAAGATGTTTTAAAAAAAATTGCTATTCTCAGAATCAGAATATCACCATAACCAAATGAACTTCCAGAAAAGAGGGGAGAAATCTGAATTTTCTTGGAAAGGAAATTCATTTTTGTAATTTTATTATTAAAAATGTAGTAATTAAAATTTAAAAAAATTTAAAGTTTGAACTTCTAAGGCAAGAACAGCAACTGCTGGACACTCCTATGACCATTAAATAGAAACAATTGTATTACTAAATAAGATACTTTCAACTGAGCTTCTTGGGGCATAGGTCTAGTTCTGCCAGTATAATATGGTAACATTACCATTAAATATTCTTTCTTCTAATAGGAGCTTATTAAGGTAAAGATTTTCCCTTTTTTAATTCTTAGCCTTGAAAATTTGGGGGGATGGTGATAGCATTTCATCGAAGCAATTTCACTGACTGAAGTTTTGTGCACTGTTTCAAGAAAATACATATTTTCAGAAGCAGATTTAAGATGGCCCTCCTCATATTTTTAATTTCTAATTTCTTCTTTTAATATCTTTTTACTTTATTTTATTTTTTATTTTTGGCTGCGTTGGGTCTTCGTTGCTGTGCATGGGCTTTCTCTAGTTGCTGCGAGAGGGGGCTACTCTTCCTTGCGGTGCGCGGGCTTCTCATTGCGGTGGCTTCTCTTGTTGAGGAGCACGGGGCTCCAGTAGCTGTGGCGCACAGGCTTAGTTGCTCCGCGGCATGTGGGATCTTCCCGGACCAGAGCGCGAACCCGTGTCGCCTGCATTGGCAGGCGGATTCTTAACCACTTCGCCACCAGGGAAGTCCCTAATTTCTAATTTCTAATATTTTAGCCTGTTCTTGCCTCTATACATACTCACTGGAGAAAAATTTGTTCTTAAACTTTGGATCTAGAAATGGGACAATGGAGCAATTTAACTGGTTTTCAAGTTAAGAAAATAATTGAAGTTTCCATCTGCATCTTGGCTTTCCTTGTATGCACATCAATTTCAGCATCTTCCTTGGAGTAGAATCAAAGGGAAATTATTTTTTCAGCAGCAATCATGTAGGAAATGCTTGCATTCTCAAGGCACATCAATTTATTCAGCAAGTTCCAGCAAACAAACTGCTTTCCGTGCAAATCACCATTGGTTATTAGTAAGTCTTGCTACGTTGGTAGCGTTCTCTGGAAAATACAAAATTAAATCCTTCTTTATTCTATAAGCCTTTGACGGATGTAATAGCTGTTGTTCTATCTTGTTTAAATATTTTGCATATGTACACGACAAGACAATTTCAAAGGTTCTTGTTTAACAAAATTTGTTATTGGTTGAAGAAAAATTGTGGAAGTGGTCTACAATCTTTCTGCTTGAAGCCACTCATTTTCTATTACATCTTTTTAAGCTATAACCATTTTCTGAATATAGAACTGAAGGGAGTAAACAAATTATATGCTTGTACCCATAGCCTTTACCATATTTGTTCCGTAGTCAATAATATTGTGCATTTCTCTTTACAGATTTTACATTCCATAAATGTTTCTCAAAGTCAAATTCACTATGTGTGTGAGACCTGGGAATCTTTCATCAAGTAAGGAAAGAGGAAACATAGTTGAATTAATCATTAATCCTCTATGTTGTCAAACCTAAAAAATTAAGGTTGATTCTTCATGTCCAAATGTCACACATACCATATACATACTGTGGTAGCATATTTCATAATTTCAATAACCTTTTTGTGTACAACAAAATATAAATCAGGAAAAAGTTTTTAGGAATGTTTTCTAAAATGAATCAATATTTAGAATTCATAGCTTGGGCAAATCTAAAAAAATCCTTTCTCTTCAACAGCTTACAATGGTTATCAGTCTACAGTAATTATTTCTACAAGCTTTAAAAAATATTACCCTTCACAGATCCCAAACCACAAGGCATTGTCTAATTAAAAGCATTCTTATAAAGTCTGTTGTTTAGAGAGAAGAAATGTATTTTGGGTGTCTCATTTTATCTCCTTTCTCCTTTTTTTCCAGGCTCTCTCTCTATTTTTAATCATGTCTCAATCAAAGATGATTAATCATATATGTCTTGTACATGACTTTTTTTGTCCTTGTGAAATTTTGAGGTAGCCATGTTGACATTCTGTATTAAATTTTACCCTCCTAATATGTGAAAAATTACCAAATAGGGCTTTTTCTTTTTAGGATTAACAGACCAAATGGAATTTAATTAAACATTAGTTTCTAAAGATTACTTAGTGTTATGAATGCAATTGCACCAAATAATTCTACAGTAATTAGAATTGTGATACAATCTAATCTTTGTTATTTTTGCCCTGTGATCATATTTATATTTTTATGAACATCTGTAGGTTCAAAAAGTATATAATGTTTTTTTTTAAGTTATCTGGATGACATTCTCTCAGTATTCACATTAACTGTTAATATTTAACCATCTGAAAGTTCTCATTTATTACATAAAATCAGCACCTTTCATAATCCTCAATAATTTTTGTAGCATTTTACTTTTGCAATATTAAAAATACATTCATATATACCTCAACTGTTAGCATTTCAACATATAAAGCACATCATCGGATTTTGCACTTCTAGTTACATCTAGAATTTCAAATATTTAAATTTGAAAGCAGATATTCATATACTAACAATGACTGATATGCCATGTTCTTTTTAAATGACTTTTTATTGTAGTATAGTTGCTTTACAATGTTGTATTAGTTTCTGCTGTACAGCAAAGTGAATCAGTTATACCTACACATATATCCACTTTTTTTAGGTTTCTTTCCCATTTAGGTCACCACAGAGCAATGAGTAGAGTTCCCTGTGTTATACAGTAGGTTCTCATTAGTTATCTATTTTATACATAGTAGTGTATATATGTCAATCCCAATCTCTCAGTTGGTCCCATCCCCCCCTTCCCGCCTTGGTAACTGTAAGTTTTTTCTCTACATCTGTGACTCTATTTCTGCTTTGCAAGTAAGTTCATCTGTACCATTTTTCTAGATTCCACGTATAAGCGATAGCATACAATATTTGTTTTTCTCCTTCTGACTTACTTCACTCTGTATGACAGTCTCTAGGTCCATGACATGCCATGTTTATGTTACTGAAGATTGATGCACTGATGGGCTATGATGGAAATCTACACAACAGCACAGTCTTACTCATGTACAAGTTTAAGGATGCCAGAAATGGCATTGAGTAAGCATTCAACTATTCCACTTTGCAGTGGCCAAGGCTGAACACCACAGCTGAACAGCAGAATTTGGCCAAACTCTGAACTTGAAGCCAAATAGAAAATAGTGCACCCCCAGTACATGTGCATGTAGTTCTCATCTGGGCATATGTAAAAGGCCTGGCAGTTGTGCAGTGACCAGATTACTGTGATTGTAGATGGAAATTTCCAAGTCTATTATCCATCTCGGTTGAAAGTATGGATGTTATTTTTTATTTAAATATTTTTATATTTATATGATGTAAATAGGTTGAAAATATTTTCTATTTTTACTACCAATGGGCACCAGAATTCTGAGGCTGACGCCTTTACTTTTTCTTTTTGTCTTTCTCCATTCACGTTTATTATTCTTTTTCTGTGCTTTGCAGAATATTTGAAGTATACAGCGATGTATAAAGAAGACAAAAGCCACATATAACTGCACTATTCAGAGATAATCACTCAGCATTTTGGTGTCTATCCTTCCAGGCCTCTTTCTTCTATGTATATTTGTTTGTTTGTTTAACATAGTTGGAACCATAAGTACTGTTTTGCAAGCTGCCTTTATTACTTAATACACTTGAATATCTTCCCTAGCATTAAATATTCTTCTAAAACATAAATGAAATGTTTACATATTACTTCACTGTACAAGTGTTTAATAATTTATTTATACATTTAGGTTCTAATTTTTACCACAACATAAATTTAAGATGATTCTGCTTATCCATAATTTTTATAAGCTTTTTTGATTGTTTTCTTAGATGCAGTTGCCAGGAGTGAGAGATTACTGGGCAAGGGCATGATTATTTTAGACTCTTGAGATATGTAGCTATCCAGAGAAGTTATGCCAATTTACATTCCCACCAGCAATACATAACTCTCACTTTTGTTTTTGTTGCTCTTTTTGTGCCTTTTAATGTTCCAAAGTTTAGCTTTTATTTATTTATTATTTTAAATTTTTTATTTTAATTTTTATCTTTTGGCCACACCATGCAGCTTGTGGGATCTTAATTCCCCAAGCAGGGATTGAACCTGGCACCTCAGCAGTGACAGCATGGAGTCCTAACCACTGGACCACCAGGAAATTCCCCAAGTTTATTTTTATGTAGTCAAATCTGTCAGTGTGTTTCCCTTTATGCCTTCTAAATGT
This sequence comes from Eschrichtius robustus, assembly GCF_028021215.1. Taxonomy (NCBI): domain Eukaryota; kingdom Metazoa; phylum Chordata; class Mammalia; order Artiodactyla; family Eschrichtiidae; genus Eschrichtius; species Eschrichtius robustus. The sequence goes on along the minus strand of NC_090831.1, from coordinate 123,315,133 downwards.
GTGTTTTGCCATGTTACTCCAAAACTACAAAAATAGTTTTACATTTTCTTCTAGTTGTGGGAAAAAATATATTAAAGTCTTTCCCCTTCATGGTCTCTTTATAGCAATAACAACTAACATTTATTGAGTACCAAATGTCAGGGGCCATGCTACACTCTTTACATGTATTATATGATCTAATCTTCTCAACTATTCTATAATAGAGATAACATGCCTTAAAAGTCAAATAATTTGCCCAAGGTCACAGGACTAAAGTGGACAAGTAGGGTTTCAAATACAAGTTCCTTTGACTTCCCAGTCCAAGTTGTTTTTTTCTTTTAATTTTATTGAAGTATAGTTGATTTACAATGTTGTGTTTAATTTCTGCTGTACAGCAAAGTGACTCAGTTATACATATATATATTCTTTTTCATATTCTTTTCCATTGTGGTTTATAAAAGTATAGTGAATACAGTTCCCTGTACTATACGGTAGGGCCTTGTTGTTTATCCACAGCCCAAGTTCTTGACTACTCTACTGCACTACTTCCCCGCTTTTTTTTTTTTTTAATATTTACTTATTTGTTTATTTGGCTGTGCAGGGTCTTAGTTGCGGCATGTGGGATCTAGTTCCCTGACCAGGGATCGAACCCAGGCCCCCTGCATTGAGAGCGTGGAGTCTTAGCCACTGGACCACCAGGGAACTCCCCATATTGCCTTTAAACCAAATATTAATGTGAAATTGTTACCTGAATGAGGTAAGAGGAGAGAGCCCACCAATCAGAGATGGCTGAAGATGGTTATAGATTTTTCACTGAGAAGACATTACAATTTGAAACATTCAATGATATGCAAAATTGTCTTTTCACTGCCAGGTGTAAACTGATTAAGAACTTTTGGGTTTTGGAAAAGTCAACAATGATCATTGACACTATAACGTTTCTTTTACGTTTTACAATCATTTATGAGTGCCTCCATGTGCCAGATATTGTACAGGGGATAAAGAGTAGAATAAGACAAACTTTCCTCGTGGAGCTGTGGCTTTACTTAGCAGTGGGAGGTGGCAAGAAAGCAAATAATTTCAACTCAATGCATGACGTGTAATTATGTGACATTGTATTCATTTCCTAAGACTGCCATAACAAAGTACCACAAGCTGGGTGGCTTAAAACAACAGAAATTTAGTTTCCCACAGTCCTGGAGGCTATAATTCTGAAATCAAGGTGTCGGCAGGGCCATGTTCCCTCTGAGGCTCTAGGGAGAGTCCTTCCTTGCTTCTACCTAGCCTCTGGGGTTTGCTGGCAATCCTTGTGTTCCCTGACTTGTAGAGACATCACTATCACTCCAATCTCTGCCCCCGTCAACTCACAGTGTCCTCCCTGTGCCTCTGTGTTTCTGCTTCTCTTCTCCTCTTCTTATACGGACACCAGTCATATTGGATTAAGGGCCCACCCTACTCCCATATGACCTCATCTTAACTAACATCTTAATCACATCTGCAAAGACCCTATTTCCAAATAAGGTCACGTTCACAGATACCAGGGGTTAGGACTTCAACATATCTTTTGGGGTGGGGGGAAGGGGGGATATAGTCCAACCCACAACAGATATAAACATGAAATAAAAGCAGCTATAGTAAGTAGCATATAGGAAAGAAACTTTTTCTGTGTCCTGGGAGTTTCAGGGAAGGTTTCCTGGAGAAGTTGACATGATAGCTGAGTCTTGAAGGAAAATAGAAGTTGTCAGCTGTCCCGGGAATGGGAGATGGTCATTCCAATCAGAGTGAAGAGCCCTGCAAAGTCCCAGAGGTGTGCTCAGCATGGGATATTCAGAAAAGTACATGAGGGGCAGTGCTGTTGGATCTTAAAATGTGGTGACGTGGGGAGCAGAGCGCAGATGCAGAAAGTTAGAGAGGTTGGCAAGCTGAATGAAATCATAAAAGAAGCAAAAAATTTAAAACAGCAATTAGGTAAGGAAACTGAAAATGAACTAGTGATTATTATTTGTTTGCACAACCATCCAGTTTAATCCTTACATCAACCATATGACATACATGTTTTTTACTCCATAGTTTATGTGAATTTTTGGTGGGCAATTCTCCATGGTGTTTCTACATGTCTTGCAATAGTTTTTATCCTGGACTGGCATTTCAAGGGAAATGCAAACAACCTCGGAGGACAGAGACCATGTCTCCCCCTGGGGGAGAAGGCAGATTTTTTTCTTGACAAAGATAGTAAAGATATTGTCTTCCTCCAGGTCAGAGGTTGGACAAGTCGACTAACATCCCCCTTACAAGATTAACATAGGATTGCTAGATTAAATATAAGAGGCCCAGTTAAATTTGAATTTCAAATAAACCACACGTAATTTTTAGTGTCAATGTACCCTGTGCAACATTTATATTAAAAATTATTTGGGGGGACTTCCCTGGTGGCTCAGTGGTTAAGAATCTGCCTGCCAATGCAGGGGACACTGGTTCGAGCCCTGGTCCGGGAAGATCCCACATGCCACGGAGCAACTAAGCCCATGTGCCACCACTACAAAGCCTGAGCTCTAGAGCCCATGAGCCACAACTACTGAGCTCGTGTGCCTAGAGACTGTGCTCTGCAACAAGTGAAGCCACTGCAGTGAGAAGCCCGCACACCGCAACGAAGAGTAGCCCCCGCTCGCCGCAACTAGAGAAAGCCCGTGCACAGCAACGAAGACCCAACACAGCCAAAAATAAATTAAAAAAAAATTATTTGTTGTTTATTTGAAACTCAAATTTAACTGGACATCTGTGTTTTTACTTGCTAAATCTGGCAGCCCCAGCTGGGGGCTCCTAGGCTCGCTGTTCCTTGGCACAGGTCCATTGTGTGTGCCTTAGCCACCTGGGCCATATTGTGTCACCCCCAGGAGTGAATTGACCGGAACACGAAGCTCACGCTGCCCCCTGCTCTGTGAGTAACAAAGTCCTTTGTCTCTGACCCAGGAATCTCCTGTCTTGTCCAGCATCCGTGGAAACTATGGCAGGCTAACTTGGGAACTTGCAAATAGGGTAAAACCCTGTGTAGTTCCTTACTTGACACCAATCCCCTATTGAGGCACACAGATTATTTCTAGTCTAAATAGATAATATTGCTTTTCTAAGCAATATAGTAACAGATATCCTGGAACATAATTCTCTGTGCATAGGTACAAAACCATCTGTTGGAAAAATTCCTAGAAGTGGAATTGCTGGGTTAAAAGGTGTGTACATTTACAATGTTGAAGTAGGGACTTCCCTGGCGGTCCAGTGGTTAAGACTCTGCACTTCCAATGCAGGGGGCGCTGGTTCGATCCCTGGTTGGGGAACTAAGAGCCCAAGTGCTGCACGGTGCAGCCAAAAAAAATAAAAAAATAAAATAAAATGTTGAAGTCTATCAATAAATTGTCCTTCATAGAGGTCATGTTCACAAACTCTCACCAAGATGTATGAGAGAGCTTTTTTTCTTCCATATTTGCAGCCCAATGTATTATGAACTTTTTTGATCTTTGCCAACCTAAGTAAAAAGTGGAATCTCATTTAATTTAACTTTGTATTTCTCTTATTATGAGTAAAGTTGAACATCTTAAGCTTAAAAGCCTTGTGAATTTCCTTTTCTGTGAACTGTTCACATTTAAAATATCATTTTTCTGTTGAGTTGCTGATGTTTTCTTGTTGAGTTGCACAAACTCTTTATATAACACAGAAATTTTTTATATGTTATATATACTTTCCCTAGTTTGACATCTGCCATTTGGCGTCTTGCAAAACAGAAATTTTTTATTTTCATGTAATTGACATTTTCAGTCTTTTATGATTTTGGGGTTTGGTACCTTGCTTAGGAAGGCCCTCCCCCCTCTTGAGTTTTTTCTTTCTTTTTTTTTTTTTAATCCCTCACATTTTTGGAAGAAGTCTTCATGAAAGAAACAATAACTCAGGGACTTCCCTGGTGGTCCAGTGGGTAAGAGTCCACGCCTCCAATACAGGGGGCCAGTGTTCAATCCCTGGTCGGGGAACTAGATCCCACATGCATGCCACAACTAAGAGTCCAAATGCTGCAACTAAGACCTGGAGCAGCCTAAATAAATAAATAGATGTTAAAAAATAAATAAATAAATAATAACTCAAAACTTCAGCCTCACTATCTGTGCATTTTGCTATCATCTCTGGGGGACTTTTGGTTCATTGACACTTTCTTTTTTTTTTTTTTTACCTGGGTGGTATGACTTTATTTTCTTTATACTTTTGCATTTATTTACAGAGACCTTCTTTTTTATGATAAAAAATATTTTTGTTTGTGTGGGATATACAGAGTTTTCTGACACACAAAAAACTTTCCTTCTTATATTGTTCCCAAGCAAATTTGCAGACAATTGTAATGCTCTCGGATTAAAGCTTTTGGTAAAACTCATTATGGAAAGTGTCAGTGATGATCCAGATCCCAAGTCATTTAAAGAGAAGAGTTTTACTTATTCTTTCTAGTCTTGCTTAAAGTAGCAACATATTTTGATTTTAATATTCTTTCATACAACAAAGATGTGTGTACCTACTCTGTATCAGGTTTTGTACCCTGGCAATACAGCAGGGAACAAAACAAATTCCTGTCCCTATGGAGAAGGACATCTACATTGATCTCTCTCTCTTTTTTTTTAATTGGGGTATAGTTGTTTTACAATGTTGTGTTAGTTTCTACTGTATAGCGAAGTGAAGTAGCGTTCCCTGTGCTATACAGCAGGTTGACACTTTCACAGCACAGAGCACTTACTAACTTGGCACACTTGTGGGATTCCTCAGCATGGACACTGCAGAGACTACTTTGAGATGCATCAGAGGAAACTCTTGACATATGTCTGGGGTGCTGCAAGTCCCAGGGGAGCTCACTCTATCATTTCCAAAGTGAGACTATGACACTGGATTTCTCCAGGTTTCATTCCCGAAGAGATAGAAATGGTCACCATCACCAAAACACAGTATAACTGCAACCACAGAACATTTAATTTTGACAAGACAATGAGTAAGCAACAGGGTCCCAAGCTTCCCCATGGCTAGTTCCCCTGAATCCACATTTTATAAATTTATAGATGCCTCCTGGGGATTTATTTCAGGAACTCCCCATCTGTGTCATTGTGTGTCATTACACTTTCTCCAGCTGTTATGGGGGTAGAGAGCCTCGAACATATATTTTTTCCTCAGTTCACTACAGCTCGTAGAAACGTTTCCTCAATGTAAGACTAGGAGGGCCAGATCTTTAGAATGGAAAGGGTGGACTTCCCTGGTGGCACAGTGGTTAAGAATCCGCCTGCCAATGCAGGGCACATGGGTTCGAGCCCTGGTCTGGGAAGATCCCACATGCCATGGAGCAACTAAGCCCGTGTGCCACACCTACTGAGCCTGCGCTCTGGAGCCCGTGAACCACAACTACTGAGCTCACGTGCTACAACTACTGGAGCCTGCGCCCCTAGAGCCCACGCTCCGCAACAAGAGAAGCCACTGCAATGAGAAGCCTGTGCACTGCAAAGAACAGTAGCCCCTGCTCGCCGCAACCAGAAAAAAGCCCGCGTGCAGCAACAAAGACCCAATGCAGCCAAAAATAAAATAAATAAAATAAAATAAATAAATTTTTTAAAAAAAGAAGGGAAAGGGTAATCTGTTAGGTGATGTATTTTGCCCCATACGGCAGGTGGGAGTGGCTAATATGATTCCTAAACAAAATTCTATGCCAGGCATCTGTTAATATGCAGCTGGGGACCAGACTGCCACATTCTCCCGGAATTCCTAGATTCAATACAGCCTCCCCCATTCATTCTTGCTTGAAAAACAAGATTTTTTTCTCCTGCTTATTAAGGAGGAAACATCAGCGTTTGCTTGTAAATAGTGATTCAAATCAGAGTTCAAACTTGACAAATGCAACTTTACAATCTAAGCTGCAGGTTAGGATATGGTTTCTCTTTGGGGGTTGACAGGCACCTTCCTCCTCATTTCCAGCACCGTACCAGAAAAAGAACAGTGAACAGTGAATCCCGGTAATTTAAACAGATCCTGGCTTAGCCCCAGAAAAGAAAAAGTAAAAATAAAACAGAATATTATAGGTAATGTTCTTCCTGTGTGTGTGTGTGTGTGTGATTTTTCAGAATCTTGGTTTTCTCTAACCAGATATTTTAAAAGAACTGGTTCATATATTTTCATTTAAGTGTATATGATGTTTCTCAGTGAAATGAGAAAGGCAGTTTTCCATCTGGTTCTGGGATTTTTAGATATTTTATCTGCTCCTTTTAAAGAAGGTAATAAAAACAGCTGACTTATGCTGAGTGCTTACTATACACCAAGCGCTGCTGGAATAAGCACATTGTAGCTTTTAGTCCTCATAGCGCCCCCATGTGGCAGATACTTCACATCTTGTGTGCCTCCAGTATGTGCTTAGTGGAATGATGGCACTCAAGAAGTCTATTGACTGTGGAAAGGTTATAGAGGTTTAATATTAAAGAGGACTAGAGGAGTCCCAACAGTCATGCAGCAATGCTTTCCATTTCCCCACTCGTTCCTTCTCCATCTCCAGAGATTTGATGATTATCTCAGAGGCAGGATGGTTTGAATGTGCAGACATCTATAACTGGACTTTCCTTTCCTTCCTGCCTCTGGTCTAAGTCACTGGTTCTGAAACATTAGTGTGTATAAGAACTGCTGTACAGAGTTGTATAAAACCATGTGTACAACAATTAGGAGCAAATTGGAAGATGTTTGGGGTAATTTTGACTATATCTGATTTTTGCCTAATATGCTGGCTTTTATGCTGAATTGTTAGCAGGGAAATAACACAGGACTGGGAGATTCAGGCTAGGAGAGAAAAATAAGACTCGAGAGAAGAGAGCCAAGGAGACTTCCAGGTAGGGTGAAGGATGTGCCTCTCCGCATACCAGACAATCTGAGGCCGAGGGAAGTGGGAGAGGGGCGAGGCCAGGAGGAATGAATGCCAGGTACTGTGGTAAAACTGCTTTATTTATGTTCTCTCACTTAGTTTTTTTTTTTTCCATTTTTATTTTTTAATTTTTTGCTTACATATATTTTATTTATTTATTTTTTATTGAAGTATAGTTGATTTACAATGTTGTGTTAGTTTCAGGGGTACAGCAAAGAGATTCAGTTATACATATACATATATTCATTCTTTTTCAGATTCTTCTCCCATATAGGTTATTACAGAATATTGAGTAAAGTTCCCTGTGCTATACAGTACTTCCTTGTTGGTTACCTATTTTATATATAGTAATGTGTGTATGTTAATCCCAAACTCATAATTTATCCCTATCCAACCCCCCCCCCCAACATTGCCCCTTTGGTAACCATAAGTTTGTTTTTGAAATCTGTGAGTCTGTTTCTGTTTTGTAAATAAGTTCATTTATATCATTTTAAAAATTGGATTCCACATATGAGTGATATCATATGATATTTGTCTTTCTCTGACTTACTTTACTTAGTATGGTAATCTTGAGGTCCATCCATGTTGCTGCAAATGGCATTATTTTGTTCTTTTTTTTTTATGGCTGAGTAATATTCGATTTTATGTATGTACCACATTTTCTTTATTCATTCCTCTGTCAATGAACATTTAAGTTGCTTCCCACTTAATTATTACAGCAACCCTTCAGATATGGAAACTAAGGTTCCAAGTGTCAAGTGACTTCCTTGGTGTCACAAAGATGGCGGACGGTATAGCCTATATCCAAAGCCAGGTCTTTCTCACTTTAAACTCAAGCTCCTTCCACCATAGCTGGCTTCCTTGTGGAATAGGACTCCCTAAAGTCAGCCAGAAAGAACTCTGGGGAAAATGGAGATGTGCAAAGTTGGTTTGGGATGGCCTAAATCTTGGGGCAGGATTCTTGTGAGGCCATGTATGGAAATACCTTCCTCATTCATGGAGAACAGAAGGGCTGACCTGGTACCGATGGTTTAGGAAGCTAAGCAGAATTTTACAAAAATAGCTGTATTCATGCCTATTTGTGATTTCTTTCCTTCCGTGTAAGAGACATCCAGAGACTGGGCTGCCATTTACACACTAAGTGTGTAATAGATGGGGGTGTCCTTCAGGTGCTCACCTTTCTGGTCTCCTGGGAATATCATTTGAATGTCCCAGTAAAAGACATTGTAAGCCCAGAAACTTAATTAGGCTGAAAACTGGAATCACTTGAGGAAAATCCATACCCCCAACTTTGAGGCCCCAGCAGCAGCTTTAGGAGAAATAATCACTGGCTACCACCACAACAGTGATGTGCTCATTGGCAGCAGCAGAGGGACAACAGTGGAGACACTATAAGAGTCACTAAGGAAGTTTGTGAGCCCTCCAGACACACATAAAGAGGAAGGGGTTCCAGTGGCTTTGAAGTCTCAGGAACACTACTAGTTAAGGGCATAAAGCAAATTTCACTGTGATAGAGCAAAGGCTGTCCAAGTAGTACAGATGGATATTAGAATAATAAGAACTACTTTAGATCCATATCTAACACCATAAACTGGATAGTTTTACATAGTTAAAGGGTTTATCAAAATAAATTTGTATTTACTACTCACTGTATATACAGAGAAATTCTAAATACTGAAGTATCAGATTGCATCAAAGACAAAAATAAGTGAATTTGAAAATATACATTTGAAAAATCTGATAAGTCAAGCTACTGAATAAGAAATGTATGAGAAACATCACTGGATTATGTGATGTGACCGTGATGTGATATGGAATTTATATAAATATGTAAGATCATTTTCTAGGATCAAATAGGGAATGAAGAAAGCGTTACAAAGGAGGAAAAACAAATTAATGCATAGAAAAGCCTATAGCATCATGGAACTAACTACCCACACACACAAATTAATAGAAGTGAAACATGGGACCTCTCTGCATTATTTCTTATAACTGCATATACAACTACAATTATTTCAATAAATTTTTCAATTAAAAAAAGTCTATAGCGTCAATAGTAATTAAAGAAATGTAAATCAGAACAAAGTTAAAATAAGACTATTTGACGTGAAGAGATATTTCACCGAAGAGGGTCTGTGGGTGAAAATGAGGCACACGAAAATGTGCTCGAGGTCCACTGCTGCGGCCGGCACAGCGCGGGCGGCTCCCGCGGCCGGCGTTCGCTCCTCCCAGCCGCAGGGGGCGCTGTGGGGGCGGGGCGGCCGCCAGTCCCAGCGTGCACCGCGCCCGGGCCGGGCCGGCTGGTCTGGGCGGAGCGCGGGACTGCCGTAGGGGAGGTGCCGCGGCGTCGCCTGGATACCGGGGTGGCTGGGGGGCCGGGGTCGGGCGGGACCGCGAGCGGACATGGCCGAGCCGGCTCCGGTAAGAGGGGCCGTGGAAGATGCGGGCCCCTTTGCGATCTGGAGTGGGCTCCTGGTTCAGGGAGCGAGGCGGTGGGAGCCCCGGCCGGGGATTGTCTGTAAGCAGGACTGCGCTCCGACCCCGGGCCGGAGAAGGCTCGGTCTAGGTGCTCGAGTTGTTGTGAGGTTGATCTGGGAGAAAGGGGCCCCGTGGAGAAACCCAGGGTCTCGCTCGTGGTCCGTTCAGTTCCCCTGCTGTTCCCGTCCTGTGCGGGGGTCTCTGAAAGTCCTGGTTTCTCTTGGGCTCACATTCCGAGCTCTGCTGACAAATGGAGTTTCAGAGAAGCACATCTTCATCAGCAAATGAGGAAAAGTTGGAAGAAGACTGGAGACTGCTTCCTCTAGGAAAAGACGGAAAACTTAACCAGTTTGGGTGGTTATCCTAATTCGGATTTACCACGAATACTCTAGTGATTTAATAGAAAATTTGAACACTGGCTTAGAGTTTGAAAGACATATCCCAAGCCTAATCCAGGAAACTCTACATTCAATTAAGTATAACCTGCCTAAGTATGCAAGTTCTCCTTGTATCTCCACTGAGATTTCCTACCTAATAATCTCACTAATGTAATGCATTTTCTTTCCTTCTGCTTCTCACCCCTCTCCCCCAGCATTCCTTGGCAGGTACCAATTCTGTTCAGATTTCTTCAGGCCGCCTCTCTTCAACGTCCTGGAATATCTCTCTCTGTTCTATGAAACTTGGTGGTTTGTAATAGTTCTTCTTTGGCTATAAGTTTGAGTCCACAGAGAAAGCTCAAGTGATGTCAGCTTCTTGGCTGTTGTATTATTGGGGGTAGGCAGGGAGAAATCAGCATTTTCTGGTTGATTTTCCTTTTCACTGGAGCACTTCAGTGCTAATTGTGAGAATGCTCACAGAAAAGTCTTTTGTAAGTGGAAAGCACGTGGGTGAGTTGCAAGTAAACAGTAGAGGAATTTCTTTGAAAGTCCCACCTTAAATGCAACACCAAGTTTAAACTTGTTTGTTATACTAGCTGATACTTCAGCTTTGGGCGCCTGTAATAGTTTTGATGATGGAATTTTATCTCTGCAACTCTTCTCTTCAGAAAGTGTCAAGTGGCCCTGGTTGTGGAGTTTCCTAGATTCCTTTATTGGGAGAGGTTACTTTGTAGCATTTGGGACCAACATTTTTCATATGCTTGCGAAGAGCCCGAGCTGTCTTGTGAGTTGCCCGGCACTTGCCTTGGTAGGCTCTCATCTACACTTGTAGCACAGAATTTGAAAGGAGTGAAATGGAATCTTCACAAGCTAAATTATGTATCTTCTCTTCCTTCCCTGTCGTCACAGTGCATCTGTCCTTCGAACCTCCAGGAAGAGCGGTCCTGGTTAGTCAGTCCATACCAGAGGTTGTAGATTAAACGTCCATGAACAAATTGTGGCGCACAGCTGTGTGTTTTGGGTGTCTGTTTGTTTGTTTTTAACCATTCCTTGTTAAAATTGTGAATTTTAGTTGCCAAAATGTCAAAATCAGGGGAGTTCACATAAAACTGTCACATCCAGGGACTTCCCTGGTGGCAGTGGTTAAGACTCTACACTCCCAATGCAGGGGGCCCGGGTTTGATCCCTGGTCAGGGAACTAGATCCCACATGCATGCCGCAACTAAGAGTTTGCATGACACAACGAAGGAGCCCACGTGCCGCAACTAAGGAGCCCTCAAGCCACAACGAAGGAGACTTCGAGCCGCAACTAAAGGAGACTGTTTGCCGCAACTAAGACCCAGCGCAACCAAAATAAAAAAAAAAAAAAAAAAAAATATATATATATATATATATATATATGAACTGTCACACCCAAATGTAAAATGTTAAGCTCTAAGATGACATTGGAGAAAACCTTTGGGACCTAGGGCTTGGTGAAAAGTTCATAGATGTGGCACCAAAAGCACAATCTATAAAAGAAAAAAATGATGAGTTGGATGTCATCAAAATTAAAAACTTTTGCTCTGGGAAAAATTCTGTTAAGAGGGGGAAAAGACAAGCTATGGATGGAGGAGGGCATATTTGCAAACCACATATCTGACAAAGGACTTATATCTAGAATATATAAAGAACTCTCAAAATTCAACAACAACAACAACAACAAAAAAGTCCAATTAGAAAATGGGCGAAAGACAGGAAGAGACAGTTCACCAAAGAGGATATGTGGATGAGAAATAAGCACATGAAAAGATGCTCATCATCATTATTCATTAGAGAAGTGCAAACTCAAATCACGATGAGATCACTGCACAGCTATTAGAATAATGAAAATAAAAAATAGCAACATTGGGACTTCCCTGGCGGTCCAGTGGCTAAGACTCCACCCTTCCAAGGCAGAGGGTGCAGGTTCGATCCCTGGTCAGGGAACTAAGACCCCACATGCTGCACAGTGCGGCCAAAAAAAAAAAAAAGCAACATTACCAAATGCTGGTGAGGATGCTGAGAAATGATCTCTCGTGCATTGCTGGTAGGAATGTAAAAGGGTTCAGCCACTCTGGAAAACAGTTGCTTAGAAAACTAAACATATACTTTCCATATGACCCTGCAGTTGTAGACCTCGGCACTTATCCCAGAAAAATGGAATGTATCCCCACCAAAAACTTGTACATGATTATTTATAGCAGTTTTTTTGGTAATAGCCCAAAACTAGAAACAACTACATTGTCCCTCAATAGGTAAGTGGTTAACCAAACTGTGGTATACCCATACCATTGACTACTGCTCAGCAATAGAAGGAAATGAAATATTGATAAACAATAAACACAACTTGGATGGATCTCAAGAGCATTATGATGGCTGAAAAATGTCAATTTCAAAAAGTTGCATACTATGACTTTTTTTTTTTTTTTTTTTTTGGCCACGTTACATGGCATGCAGTATCCCAGTTCCCTGACCAGGAATTGAACCCGTGCCCCCTGCAGTGGATGCACGGAGTCCTAACCACTGGACTGCCAGTGAATTCCCTGACTTCATTTTTGTAACAGTCTTGAAATGACAAAGTTACAGAGATGGATAATAGATTAGTGGGTGTGATTATGAAGGGGTAGCCCAAAGGAGATCTCTGGTCATGGAATAGTTTTGTTCATGATTGCAGGGTGGTTATATGAATCAGCACATGTGATGAAATCACGTAGAGTTATACACACACTACCAATGTCAGTTTCATGGTTTTGACGGTGTACTATAATAATGTACCATGTGACCATTGGGGTAAACTGGAGGGTACAGGGAACCCTTCTGTACTACCTTTGAATCTATAATCGTTTCAAAATTAAAAAGTTACTTTAAAAATTGACATATCTGGCAACACTGGCCCAGTCTTACGTTGCAGTAATTGTTTGCTGCTATGTTAAGTATCCTCCTTTAGATGGTACATGTGCTCAAAGGCCTGCTATTCATTCATTCACTTTACTTAGTTCCAATAGACCTCTGTGACCCCTTTATTATGTTCATGGCACCATCCAGAGATAACTACTTTAATACTGTTCCTTCCTGTCTCTTAAAGACATGGATGTTGAAAAACACAGTAGCCTTGAAATGAAAATATATGTACGTACTGTTTATGATTTCAGTTACCCATGACATTTGATGATGTGGCCTTATACTTTTTGGAGCAAGAGTGGGAAATCCTGGAGAAGTGGCAGAAGGAAATGTATCAGCAAGAAATGAAGACCAATTATGAGACCCTTGATTCCCTGGGTAAGATGGGTTTCTAAGGAATCGCTTTTTGGGACCCAACCTAATACTAATAGGCTTTTTTCCCTTTATTGGCTGTTGGCTGGTTGAATATGATACTGTGCCCAATTCACATTCAGAATGTCTCTTTAACTTCCTGTAATGGCCTGGGAATTTTGTCCCTTTTTATCCAGTGATATCTGTGCCCCTCAGCCTTGTTAACACTCTGAATTCTCTATCTCCCACTCCAACCCTCCCCCATTTCTCCCACAGTTAGAATTACAAAATAATCTAATTGCCTCTCTCTTTTTTAAGTGTGTTGTTTTATTTCTTTAACTGATACTTTAGTGCCTGCTTATGTTGCCTGAATGAGATGCATCCTTATAAGAACTAAGGCTCTCATGAAGGGGACATAGTTATTATATTAGAATAAGCTGAGGACCCAACACATTGCAGAACGTGGATACAACAGGGAAGAAAGTTTCCCTGGTAAAGGGAGAGAGAAGAGAGCAGGGGGATGGGATACTTAGATATCTCCAGGGAAGTACTCAGGAAGTGGATTGGAAGAGAAATTTGGGGAGATTGGGCCTCACTGCTTACTCATCTTGCTCTAACTCAGTCTTGTATCATTAAGAATATTTCTCCTCTTATCAATTTAATAGGTGATCTCAGTATACCTGAAGAATTCTTTCTGTCTTTGGGGGTTTATAACTTATTCTGTCTGAGATATGAATGACAAGAGCGAGTCAACCATGTGAAATCAGGGGGAAGAAAATTCTAAGCAGAGAAAGAACTAGTGCAAAGGCCCAAAGGTTGGAGTGAATGAGCTCAGTACATTGTGGGAACCTCAGTGAGGCTGTTGTGGCATATGCACGGAGAGTTAGCACAAGAGTGATGGGAGAAGAGGACAGCAAGGGCAGCGATGCCGAATTGTGAAGGGCCCCTAGGCTGAGCTGCAGGGTTGGATTTTATTCTAAAGATAAAGGAAAGATGATAGGGGGATTTTTTTTTTTCTGCCGCACCACGCAGCTTGTGGGCTTTTAGTTCCCTCACCAGGGATTGAACCTGCGCCCTCGGCAGTGAAAGCACAGAGTCCTAACCACTGGGCCACCAGGGAATTCCCATAGGGGGATTTAAATAGAGAAGTAATATGATACCTTTTTTTTTTTTTAATGATTACTTGGGTTGCTATGTGGAAAATAAATTGTAGTGCGTAGAAATAAAGGAGAAAGACCAACCAGGAGCCTTGGCAGTACTGGTGAATCTTTGTGGCAGCTGAACCAGGTATGTAGTAATGAAGACAGAGAGCAGGAGGCAGTCTCCAGATATGTTTTGGAGGTAGCAGCCCAGATTTTGCCAGTCGCTTGCAGTGGAGTCGGGTGAAAGAAGAACCAACTTCTAGATTTTTGGCTTGAGTATCTTGATGGCAGTGTTTTATGTTTTGTTTTAAAGAGCAATGCCTTTTTTTTTAAATTTATTTAATTTAATTTATTTATTTTTGGCTGCATTGGGTCTTTGTTGCTGCACACAGGCTTTCTCTAGTTGCGGTGAGCGGGGGCTACTCTTTGTTGCGATGCGCAGGCTTCTTATTGCGGTGGCTTCTGTTGTTGCAGAGCATGGGCTCTAGGCACGTGGGCTTCAGTAGTTGTGGCACGCGGGCTCAGTAGTTGTGGCTCACGGGCTCTAGAGCACAGGCTCAGTTGCTCCACGGCATGTGGGATCTTCCTGGAACAGGGCTTGAACCCATGTCCCCGGCATTAGCAATGCTGATTCCCAACCACTGCACCACCAGGGAAGCCCCGATGGCAGTGGTTTTATTCACTGACATGAGGAAGGCTTGGGAGAGAGCAGGTTTTGGCCACATTAAGTGTGAGATGCTTATTAAACATTTATATGGAAATATAAAGTAGATAATTGTGTATGCGAGACTGGAATTCCAGTGAAGATCAGGACTGGATTCATACATTTGGGGTCATTGTATAAATGACATTTAAACCACAGGGCTAGTTGGGATCATCTAGGGAGAATATGTCAATAGGACAGGACACCCCAGCTGTCCCCAGGACACCCCAACAGTTAGGGTCAAGCTAAGGAGACTGAGGCCAGTAGGGTAGGAGAAAGTACAGCCCTGTGCTGATCCAGTGTTGAGTTTTGAGTTATCACAATCCTTGGGCTTGGAGAATCCAGTCTGATTTTCCCAAATTTTAAAAACCAAACAGTATTATTTGCAAATGATTTTCTTTACAGGATGTCCAGATCCTAACTCCAGAGATTAGGATTTAGCAGGTCCAGGCTCAGGCCCAGGAATCTACGTTTTTAGCAAGTACTTCAGGTGCTGCTAATGCTGGTGGTAACTAGGACACTTCGAGAAACACTGATCCAAGGGCTGAGCCATAGGTGACACCACTGCAGGGTATCTGATGCATCTTCTAAAATCCCTCCACTACTTTGTAACAACCCCTCTTCCCTTCAGGCTGATGTCATTAGACACATTACTCTCCACCTCTTCATAATCACTGTCATTTAACAGCCTCCTGGTTCCTTCATTACATTGATCAAGAAAGAATGTGGGCGGGACTTCCCTGGTGGCACAGTGGTAAAGAATCCTCCTTCCAGTGCAGGGGGCCCGGGTTCGATCCCTGGTCAGGGAACTAGATCCCACATGCATGCTGCAATTAAGAGTTCGAATGCCACAACTAAGGAACTGGTGAGCCACAACTAAGGAGCCCGCAAGCTGCGACTAAGGAATCCGCCTGCTGCAACTAAGATGTGTCACAACCAAATAAATAAAATATTAGAAGGAATGTGGGCACCTCAGTAATTAGTTCCTTAGATGTGCAGAGTCTAATCAGAAAAGTTTAGTCATCTGGGTTCCCTTCTTGACCCCCTCTGACTGCTTTTTATTCTACTCACATTGTTCTCATAATGATCCCTTTTGAATACTTTCTGCCTGGATCCTCATCATCCCCAACCTCTCTGTTTCCTTTAATTTTGTGAAATATTGTCGGGAACATTTAACAGTTATTCATGTAAGTTCAAGGGTTTCCATTTTTTTTTAACGTAACATTGATCTCATGTCTCCAGGAATCAAGGTCAGCCATGAAACTAAAATTAAAATTAAAAATTAAAAACTGAAATTGTTTTTAGTCAAGTACTCAGGAAACCCAGACTGAGTCTGTGTGGACTCTCTCTGCAGGCTGTATTTCTTCAAAGCCAGATTTGATCACCTGGATGGAACAAGGAAGAATGCTGTTAATCAGAGACCAAGGACACTTAGAGAAAACACAAATGACACTTAGCCTTTCTGGTGAGTAGATGGATTTGAGGGCCTGGCTCATTTATTCTCCTAGCCTTGTTTGCTAATCTTTCTGCAGAGTCAGCAGGACGTAGTGAATAAGAAATATTATTTTGATGGAGAATGTTATTTTTTTTCACTCAAGTTGGTAGCAAATTTAAGAATGTCTTACTTTTATAAAGAAGGAAGTTGTATATATTTCATTAAAAAAAAAAAACAACAGAAAATGAGAACTCCCTTTAAGAGAACAGTGAAGGATCCACTTGTCCAGTCCTGAGGAAAAACTGTCTTCCCCATCACATCATCATGTCCATTTGTGTACAGAGAAATGAGAAGCCTTCCAATTTTGTACAATATATTTTTTTATTGTACAGATTTTTAGAACTTGGGATTTTTTTATTCCTTTTGAAGGATTACTTTTTAATTCCTTGTATCATAAGGAAAACATTTTAAATATATTAATACTTTAAGTATTTAAGAGAACGTGCCATTTTTTAGAGTATGTTAATGCTTTACTAAATGGAGATCTACTAAGTCTCTGGGTATCAAGGACTCTCCTGAAAAAGAGGGAATTTAAACCCAGGGAGTGTGTGACTAGCTCCATCAGAGGATAAAAGAATTCCCCAGGGCTTCATTTCACTGCTACCGTCTATTAATTCACTCATCTAATCAGTATTGTCCCTACCATGTTCATAGGACTATGTCACATATTACTTAGGCCAGGGGTTGGGAGAAATATATATATATATATTTTTTCCCACTCTAAGAGTTTATTGTCTGTCTTACTGACCTACTGACATGGCAGTTAGGTTAGTCAATTATATTGAACTATTGGATTAGTCAACTATAAAATAAGACTGTATACAACTTATAAATAGTAAGTGGCAATGATAATAAAGCGCTATAGGGATTTAGAGGAGAAAGCAGAGGAGAGACAGCAATATCCCAGGAGGACTTCTAAAGGAATTAGGATTTAAATAGCATAGAATCGGCATATTTGGTAAGGCAAAGAAGATTCAACAGGGGTCATACATGAGCTGAGGCTTAGAGGTGGGAACAAGCCTGTTATATTTAGAAAATGGAAGGCGCTGAGTATAGCTGAATGTTATTTGTGGGACATAGTGGAAGATGGGGGGGTGGCAGTGGTGGCACATAATTGGTATCAGAGACCAAAAATGCCATGGTGGGAGTTTAATTTCATCCTTTAGAAAGGGCCTGGAAAGGTTTTTGAGTACCAAAGAATGAACGACGTTGGTGGCTGTCCCTAAAATCAAATGTTTCCTTTGTACCAGGTGGTACTCACCCAGTAACACAACTACTCCCCTGCCTGGGATAAACAGTAAGTGATGAGAAATAGGATTCAAGGAGACAGGCAAGTATGTTTTTCTCATGGTCCAGGCAAAAGCTGTGGGTGCTAACTTAGTAAATGATGTCATCTAGTTGGAAGCACCATCTGTGTTGTTGTTGAGATGACCTCAGAGCAGAATCAGAGTCCTGCTCTGGGGCAAGCCTGATAGGTGAGGCTTGCTCCCAGGTTAAGAAATTTTAAAAAGGAGAGCTATGTGACCCACTGCAACAGGATGAGGGAGAAAAAGATGTTCTGGAAGATAGCAGCTCAGGTGATTGTCGGGAATTGTCCTCTCCAGGTGTGGTGGGTGAGAATAAGGTGCCAAGTCAGCTCCCTCTGTTCCCTGCCATCATGGCTTTTACTTTGGGAACAGCAGTGACTTTCTTATAATTCGGAGTTCCTTGGGAAAGGGAATTATTTCCACAGTGTTTTTTGTGAATTCAGTAAATTGCCATTTGACATTCCTAAGAAAGATACTTCCTATTAGCATTTCTTCAGAAAACTTTTCCTGAAATCTGTGGTGGAAGGGTGCAAGAATATGACCCGAAGCCTTCCTACTTAAATATTGTGCTATTTATTTCACAGATTTAAAGAAATATTATAATGAAATGGTCAGATTCTCAGAGTAACTCATTTTTATTTTCTTCCAAGTTCTGCTTAGCCTCTGAGGGTCCTCATAGGCTCACAAAATGTATTTGCCTGCCATTTTTTTCACGCTAAGCCTTTTGTTAACAAATGATGAAAGGATTTGCACATCCAAGTTAAACTTCAATATAATTCACCTGTGGCAGGCAGATTCACAAAGTCATGGGGACAACAGGAGTCTCTTTCCACATTGTCAGTGATGTGAAGACAGTCCCTGACCCCGCAGACCGATCACTGATGAGGGTGGGCCTTTTTGTCTCTCCAGGTGACCAGGGAACTCTCCGGGCAAAAGAGGAGGAATGCCATTTAAATGGTCTCCAAGAGCAGGGCTTCTGTGCTCCCTTATCAAAGGAGGAAAGAAAGATTTTATCAGATCCAAGAGCCGCCTTACAACACCCAAGTCTCCAAGAAACAGAGATTCTAGATAAAAACCTCGACATCACAGCATCTAATCAGGACAAGAATGATCCATGGCATAAGCCAATGGGAACCCCAGATCACCTGGAAATTCCACCAGGGCTGAGACTTTATTCCTGCTTTGTCTGTAGGAAGGTCTTCCAGATAAAGAGAGACTTTGTGAAGCACAAAAGGAACCACCGCGAGAGCCAGTCCTGTCAATATCCGAAGCACAAAAACAAGTCCAGGGGGAAGGCGGAGCTCAGGTGGCCCCGGCCGGTCCCGTGTAAGCAGCAGCCTTTCCGGCGCGGCGCGCGCGAGCAAAGCGGCTGTGTCAGGGGCAGCCTGGCCCCACACCAGGTGGCTCGGCCGGGCCCCGAGTGTGGCAGGCCCTTCCGGTCCAAAGCCACCCTGAACAAGCATGTGTGTTCGCCCAGAGGGGAGAGGCCGTTTTCCTGCCGGGAGTGTGGCCGGGGGTTCACCCAGCAGGACGAGCTGGCCGAGCACCTGCGGGTGCACAGCGGGAGGACACCCTTCCAGGGTCCGCAGGGCGGCAGAGGCCCCTCGGGGGAGGCGGCCGCGAGGGCCCACGAGCGGGCACACCACGGAGAGAAGCCGTTCTCCTGTGACGACTGTGACCGGAAGTTCACCCACCAGAGCAAGCTCACCGAACACGTCCGAGTTCACACGGGGGAGAAGCCCTTCCGGTGTCCCGAGTGCCAGAGAAGCTTCCGCCTCAAGAGCAGCCTGCGGGCCCATCTCTGTCGGCACAGCGGCAGGAAGCCCTTCCGGTGCCCCGAGTGCGGCCGGAGCTTCTGCTGGAGGAACGCCATGAAGGCGCACCAGCGTCTGCACAGCCAGGAGAAGCCCTTCTCTTGCGGGCAGTGCGGCCGGGGGTTCACCCGGCCCTCGAAGCTCGCGCGCCACCGCCGCGTCCACGCCAGGCAGAAGGCGTTCCCCTGCGAGCGGTGCGGGAGGACCTTCCCCCGGCGCTCGGGGCTCACGCGGCACCTCCAGGTCCACACCGAGGAGAAGCCCTTCTCCTGCGCCCAGTGCGGCCGGGGCTTCCGCCGCCGCGCGCACCTCGCCGAGCATCGGCGACTCCACGGAGGGGCCGAGCCCTTCCGGTGCCTCGAGTGCAGCCGGAGCTTCTCCTGGAAGGCCTCCCTGAAGCTGCACCGGCGGCGGCACGCGGGCGAGCGGCCCTTCGCGTGCGGCGAGTGCGGCAAGGCCTACGCTCAGCCGTCCCAGCTCGCCGAGCACGCGAGGGTCCACAGCGGGGAGAAGCCCTTCCGATGCCCCGAGTGCGACAGGGGCTTCCGGCTCAGAGGGAACCTGAAGAGCCACCTGCTCCAGCACAGCGGCCGGAAGCCCTTCCCCTGTGCGACGTGTGGCCGAAGCTTCGCTCAGCGGTACAGGCTCACGGAGCACGTGCGCGTCCACAGCGGCGAGAAGCCCTTCCGGTGCCCTGAGTGCGGCAAGAGCTACTGCCTCCGGGGAAGCTTGAAGGCGCACCTGCACACGCACAGTGGCGAGAAGCCCTTCGGGTGTCCCGAGTGCGGCAAGAGCTTCCTCCAGAAGAGAAGTCTGGAGACCCATCTGCACCGTCACCGCGGGGAGAGGCCTTTTTCTTGTGCTGAGTGTGGAAGGGGCTTCACCTACCTGGGGGCGCTCAACACCCACATTGCCGTGCACGCCAGGGAGCAGCCCTTCAGTCTCGAGGTCACTCCACTCCAAAAGCAGTGACAGCTCTGCGGTGGGGCCAGTGGTTCTGTTGGCTCTAGCTGAGGCAGGACGAAAAATTCACCCAACATGCTTCAGCCACACTGGCCAGCACGGAGCAGGCGGTCGTGAGGGCTCCTTGACGAAGGTTCCAGATAATCCAGGCACAGCGTCTAGAGACTGGAGGAAAGCAGGCTTTTTGTGAAAGGCGCTAGTCATCCTGATGTGAGAGTCAGGTTAGAGCTCCTCTTTTAGCCCTTTTTCCATCTTTTTTTGTAATAAAGTTTCTTGTGACAAAAGTTCCTTACATTATGGGTGTTTTAGTCTGCTGGGGCTGCCATAGGAAAATGCCACAGACTGGGTGGCTTAAACCACAGAAATTTATTTTCTTGTAGTTCTAGAGGCTGGAAGTCCAAGATCAAGGTGCCAGCAAGGTTGGTGTCTGGTGAGGGCCTCTTTTCCTGGCTTGCAGATGTCACTTTCCCCCTGTGTCCTCACGTGGCTTTTTTCTGGGTGGGGGTGGGGTATCTCTGGTATTTCTTCCTTTAATAAGGACACCAGTCCTATTGGATTAGTACCCCAACCCTGTGACCTCATTTAACCATAATGAATTAATTTTGGAGAACCTGACCGTATAGCCCTAGACCTGAACAAAGTGCATGAGGAGGCAGAGACTAGGAATGATGCGCTGGTGGAGCCTCCTCTAAATGGAAAGAAATGCCAAGAATGGGGAAGAAGCGTGCCCCCCACCAAATCCAACAGCCAGCTGTACCTGTCCATTCGCCTGTCTGTCTGGCTCTCCTGAGCCACACCTTGTGCAGCAGTTTCCTCTGTTCTCTGTGAGGTGCTGATGACTTTTAAATCTATAAATCCATGTTCACATTTCCAGCTTCCTCCTGATTATTTCTGACTTCCACAGACATCTCAAACACAAAATGCCCAGAATAAGACTCCTCATCAGTACCAGCCCTCACTCTATACCTCTTTTCTTTACACTCCCCTGTTTTTCTCACCTCAAAATTATAACTAATCTCCAGAGCTGTAAACTTGATAATGATCCTAGATTTTCCTACACCCAATCTACTAAATTTCTCCCAAATAAAAGCCCTTCTCTATCTCTGCTGCCACCATTTAAACTCACTTTTGAAAAACTTTTTTTTTTCAAGTGTTTTTCCTAACAGATTTCCCTGCCTCTGGCTTTTTCCAGTAATACATTATCACTCTTGTGACAAATCGGTTTTTCTAAAATGCAACTCTAATGTTATTCTCAAAAGATATTTTTAAGAAGTTTCCAATTTTGTTATAAGTGAAAACTCATTTCTCCAAAGAAGACATGAGAATGGCACATGAAAAGATGCTCAACATTGCTAATTATTAAGAGAAATGCACATCAAAACTACAATGAGGTACCACCTCACACCACTCAGAATGGCCATAATCAAAAAGTCTACAAATAAATGCTGGAGAGGGTGTGGAGAAAAAGAAACCTTCCTACACTGTTGGTGGGAATGTAAATTGGTGCAGCCATTACAGAGAACAGTATAGAAGTTCCTTAAAGAACTAAAAATAGAGTTATGTGATCCAGGGATCCCACTCCTGGGCATATATCCAGAGAAAACTGTAATTTGAAAAGATACACGCACCCCAGTGTTCATAGCAGCACTACTTACAATAGCCAAGACATGGAAGCCACCTAAGTGTACATCAACAGATGAATGGATAAAGAAGATGTGGTATATATACACAATGGACTGTTACTCAGCCATAAAAAAGAATGAAGTAATGCCATTTGCAACAAAATTGATGGACCTAGAGATTATCATGAAGTAAGTCAGACAGAGAAAGACAACATATGATATTGCTTATATGTGGAATCTAAAAAATGATACAAATGAACTTATTTAAAAAACAGAAATAGACGCACAGACATAGAAAACAAACTTACGCTTACCAAAGGGGGAGGATAAATTAGGAGTTTGGGATTCACATATAAAATAGATAACCAACAAGGACCTACTGTATAGCACAGGGAAGTACACTAAGTATCTTGTAATAACCTATAATGGAAAAGAATATTATATATTTATATTCAGATATATATATCTGAATCACTTTGCTGTACACCTGAAACTAACACAACATTGTAGATCAACTATATTTCAATAAAATTTTTTAAAAATTAAAAATAGATTAGGGACTTCCAGTGGTTGGGACTCTGCACTTCCACTGCTGGGGCGGGACATGGGTTCCATCCTTATTCGGGGAACTAGGATCCCACGTGACTCGCAGTGCAGCCAAAAAATAAATGAAAATTTAAAAATAAATGCAAACTCATTAACACGACATAAAAGAACCTCTGAGCTGAACTGGACCTGCCTTTTCAGCCTAATCTTGTTACCTATTCACAGTATGAATTTCACTCATACCAGATGACTTTCATCTTTCCCAAACGCATCATATCCTCATGACTGCTTCCTCTGGAATGCCTTTCCTCTCTTTTCTGAACTCCTTCATATCCACCATTCACTCTCAACACCAGGAACATTTTAGGCACGTGCTCATCTCTTCATAGCATCCTCTAAATACCTCTCTCTAATAGCACTCCCCACATTCAACTGAAACCTGCCTGCTTCCCCCACAGACTGAACCCCCGGAGGGCATGGATTTGATCTTGGTTTTGCATTTTCTCCAACCAAACCAAGACATTCTCTGGCTTAATACGTGGATCTGTGATATACCCAACAACACCGTGGCGGAGAAGCACTGAACCGCTGACAGTACTTGATTGTGGATTTGAGGGTCCCAGGAGAGGACACTGCAAAACAGCTGGACAGGAATAGTTAACTGTGCACACATCTCACACATACACGGAACTGACTCCCCCCATTCAAAATGATCCTGTAAACCAAAACTGCAAAGCCCATGAAGAGATCTAAGTTTGTACAAACCAACAGCAACCAAATCAAGAATTTACTCCAGATAAATTTAAAATAATAGAGAAGTCTGCAAAGTATCTTTAAAACAGTATTTTTTCATGTCCTTTTTATGTTTTAATTATAAAACACTGTCTTTTTAAAGTATAGTTGATTTACAATATTATATTAATTTCAGGTATACAACATGGTGTTTAAATATTTTTTTAAAAAATATTTTTGATTCACTACAATATAATGAATTGTAACATTTTAAAATATTAGGAAGGACCTCCCTGGCGGCACAGTGGTTAAGAATCCGCCTGCCAATGCAGGGGACATGGGTTGGATCCCTGGTCCGGGAAGATCCCACACAACAGCGGAGCAACTAAGCCTGTGCGCCACAACTACGGAGCCTGCGCTCTAGAGCCCAGGAGCCACAACTACTGAGACCGTGAGCCGCAAGTACTGAAGCCCGTGTGCTGCAACTACTGAAGCCTGTGCACCTAGAGCCCTTGCTCCGCAACAAGAGAAACCACCGCAATGGGAAGCCTGCCTGCCGCCACAAAGAGCAGACCCTGCTCGCCGCAACTAGAGAAAGCCTGCAGGCAGCAATGAAGACCCAACACAGCAAAAAAAAAAAAAAAAAAGGAAATCTTGGAAACTTTAAAAATATACTAAAGATCTCGATAGTTTGAAGAGAACTCACGATGCAATTTTAGAACTGAAAGGCATTGACATTTCTATATTTCAAATATGTGAGATGAAGTTAGAATGACAGAGATAAATCATATTATTTGTGTATATATGTATATTTTAAAATACATAGTGAAAAAATGAGATTCATGGTCAAAAAAAGCTAGGTCAAGGGGAGTTTTTCAGTGAACTTTTCCTCTAGAGATAGCTAGCCAATCCTGGCTCTGATGCGCCCATAGCATTTGTATTTTCCTCTGTTAATAGCAATTATCAAATATTATTTTGACATTGTTTCTGTTTACAAGCCTGTGTCCTCCCCGCAAGATAGCAAATAGTGATGACTTGATTAGTCTATTTAAATGTGTCTTGAAACATTCAAACTATTTAAAGGGTGTAAAGGATGTTCACCTGTGTGCCCTTGGCTCAACTTGAGTCGTAAGGCATTAGTAATACTGATGGAGCACCTGTGTGGCCAGCCCTATTTTCTGTCATCTCCTCTTCACCACTCCTCCCCCACCCCAGTTCCCAGTGGTCACCGCTATCCCAAGTTGGGTGTTTATTCCTGAACATTTCATTATCATTTTCCTGCATATGTATTACTACTAAATAATGTGTAGTGTTGTTTTATATGTCCTAAAGTTTCTATAAATGGTACCATACTGTGTGTAATCTGCAATATGCTTTTTCACTCAGCATTGTGTTAGTTCTATTCATTCATGCTGCTTTTAGCTCTAGTTCATTAATCTTTACTGCTAGTTTTCAGTGTATATGGAAAAAACCCACAAGATATCCATCCTCTGGGTGATTGGACATTTAAATTATTTTCCTGTTTTTACTTTTAAAACGGTGCTGCTTTAGAGATTCTAGGATATGGCTCTTTGATATGCAAAATAGCTCTGAGATAAGAATTGCTGGGTAATAGGGTATGCGCATCTTCATAAACAGATATTGCATTTGCCTGACTAACAATGAGATGGAACATTGTCGTGTGTTTATCGCCTATTCGGTTTTTTTTTCCCTTTATGTGAATTCATAATTTTGCACATTTTCCTCTAGGGTAGTCTATGATTTTTAGCAGTAATTTATGTTTATTTATATGCTATTCCTTGTTGTAAATATTTTTTCCCAATCTGTGACCTAGTTTTGGCTATTCTATCATGTCTTTTGATCTCAAGTTTTAAATCTTGTTGTTAAATTGAAGTACAGTTGATTTACAATATTATATTAGTTTCAGGTGCACAACATAGTGATTCAATATTTTTATAGGTTATACTCCATTTAAGGTTATTGCAAATTAATGGCTATATTTCCCTGTGCTTACAATATATACTTGTTGCTTATTTATTTTATACATAGTAGTTTGTACCTCTTAATCCCATTCCCTTATCGTGCCCCTCCCCTCTCCCCTCTTCACACTGGTAACCACTAGTTTGTTCCCTATATCTGTGAGTCCGTTTCTGTTTTGTTATATCGTTCACTTATTTTATTTTTTAGATTCCACATATGAGTGATAATATAGAGAGTATTCGTCTTTCTCTGTCTGACTTATTTCACTAAGCATAATACCCGCTAGGCCCATCCACATTGCTGCAAATGGCATATTTTCATTCTTTTTTCTGGCTGAGTAACATTACAGTGTGGGTGTGGGTGTGTATCACTTTTTTATCCATTTTTCTGTTGATGGACACTTACACTGCTTCCGTATCTTGGCTATTGTAAATAGTGCTGCTGTGAATATTGGGGTTCATGTATCTTCTCCAATTAGTGTTTTCATTTTCTTCAGATATATACCCAATAGTGGAACTGCTGGATCATATGGCAGCTCTATTTTTAGTTTTTTTGAGGGACCTCCATACTGTTTTCCACAGTGGCTGCACCGATTTCCATTCCTACCAACAGCGTAAAAGATTTTCCTTTTTTCCACATCCTCACCAACATTTGCTATTTGTAGACTTTTGGATGATAGCCATTCTGACAGGTGTGAGGTGATATCTCATTGTGGTTTTGATTTGCCTGTCTCTAATAATTAGCGATGTTGAGCATCTCCAGATTTTCTGTCTGGGTGATCTGTCCATTGATGCAAGTGGGGTGTTAAAATCCCCTACTATTATTGTATTACTGTCAATTTCTCCCTCTATGTCTGTTAATATTTGCTTTATATATTTAGGTGCTCCTGTATTGGGTGCATATATGTTAACAAGTATCATATCCTCTTCTTGTATTGATCCCTTTATCATTATATAATATCCTTCTTTGTCTTTTGTTACAGACTTTGTTTGAAAGTATATTTTTTCTGATATTGTTATTGCTACCCCTGCTTTCTTGTCATTTCCATTTGTTTAAAATATCTTTTTCCATCTCCTCACTTTCAGTCTGTGTGTTTCTTTAGCTTTGAGGTTAGTCTCTTGTAAGCAGCATATAGATGGGTCTTGTTTTTTTTGTCCAATCAGCTACCCGATGTCTTTTGATTGGAGCATTTAGTCCATTGACATTTAAAGTAATTATTGATAAGTATGTACTTATTGCCATTTGTTACTTGTTTTACAGTTGTTTCTGTAGTTCTTCTCTGTTCTTCCCTTCTCCTTTTAGTTTCTTCCCTTGTGGTTTGATGGTTTTCTTTAGTGGTATGCTTATGTTCCTTTCTCTCTCCTTTTTTGTGTATCGTAGGTTTTTGATTTGTGGTTACACAGGAGTCATATATGTTTACCTATAATAATATCTATTTGTTTTAACCAGGTAGTCGTTTAAGTTCAAACACGTTCTAAAAGATCTCCATTTTTCCTCCCCCCCCCCACATTGTGTGGTTTTGATGTCACCTTCTACATCTTCATGTTTACCCCTTTACTGATTATTGTAGTTATAGTCAATTTTACAATTTTTTGTCTTTTAATCTTCATACTAGCTTAAGTGGTTGATCCTCAGCCTGTACTATATATTTGTCTTTACTGGTGGGATTTTTCCTTTCCTCTAGATTCCTGCTTCTTGTTATAGACTCTTCTTTTCCACTTAAAGAGCACCCTTTAACATTTCTTTTAGGGTAGGTTTAGTACTGATGAACTCAGTTTTTGCTTGTCTGAGAAGTTCTTTAACTTTCTTTCAATTCTAAAGGATAATCTTGCTGGGTAGAGTATGCTAGGTTGCAGGTTTTTTCCCTTTCAGCAAAGTTTTAAATTTTAATCTAATTTAATGTATTGGTCTATCCTTTGCACTTTGTACTTTTTGTATCTTAAGACTGTGTGTATAAAAATATTCAAGCAATATTATTTACGGCCACAAAATTTTTTAACTGCCACTAAATACTTCACACTACCCTACCTGTTATGGGCTTAATTGTGTTTCCAAAAATTCTTTAAAAATTTTTTTTATTTATTTGACTGCACCAGTTCTTAGTTGCAGCATGCGGGATCTTTGCTGCAGCATGTGGGATCTTTTAGTTGTGGTATGAGGAATCTTTTTAGTTGTGGCACGTGGGATCTAGTTCCTTGACCAGGAATCAAGCCTGAGGCCCCCTGCGTTGGGAGCGCAGAGTCTTAGCCACTGGACCACCAGGGAAGTCCCCCAAAATTCATTTGTTGAAGTCCTGACCCCCCAGTACCTCGGAATGTGACTATAGAGATAGGGCCTTTAAAAAGGTAATTAAGGTAAAACGAGGTCTTACGGGTGAGCCCTAATCCAATGTGACAGGTGTCCTTATAAGAGGAGATTGGGACCGAGAACACCCAGACGGAGGGACAAACATGGGAGGACGCAGGGAGAAGCGCAGCCATCTGCAAGCCGAGGAGAGTCCTCAGAGGAAACAAACACTGCTGACACCTTGATCTTGGACTTCTGGCCTCCAGAACTGTGAGAAAATTAATTTCTGTTGTTTAACCTGCCCAGTCCGTGGTACTTTGGAATGGCAGCCCTAGCAGATTAATATACTACCTTAAATTGCAGCCATTTAAAAGTATAATTATGAGATTATGAGAAATATGGAAAACTTTGATATGGTAAGTGAAAGACAAAAGAAAAAGACAAAAAATTATGTGTGTCTCCGAACCATATAAAAAGAACATGTCTGTGGACAGAGACGAAGTCTATATGAAACAAAATCGAGCATTTACATTAGAATACCAGAATTATGGACAACTTTCACTTCTTTTAAAATTTGCTTTATTGTTGCTAAACTGTATATATACAATATTGTTCGTTAAAAAAACCTTTAAGGGATAGCAATTACATATATCTAAGCAGTTCAACCATACTGGCTGCTTAAGAGTGAAAGGCAGAGTAAATTTAAGATCCATTTCATATTTAGGTTATAGACCATTTCTTGAATTTTATAGACTATGAGTCATGTTCCTAATGTAAGTCCATGGGGCCAGCGATGTCATGACTCTGCCTGACTTCCTGAGGATGAATACCCAGCCTCCTCACCCTTGGCAGGACCATTCTGAGGGATGATCTGCACCCTCTGAGTCCCCAGCAGAATGGACTCCCAGTTGCCGACGGGGGGACCTGCTCGTTAATGCTTAATGCGCCTTGATTTCTCACCTCCCTCACTTGGTTCCTGAGATCACCTCACAGATGACCCCTTGAACCTAATCCTTGACTGGGGTTGGCTTTGGGGAGGAATCAAACCCCTGCACTCCCTCTCATTGTTTCTATCTCAGTAAATAGCGAGTATCCTATCCATCCATTTGCAGTTGACGCTGCATTTCTCCCCTCTTTCCGTCTGCATCTCCGTCTCCCTCTTCTGGGTCCCCCAAGAGAGTGCGAGGATCGGTCACCCCCGGGCGGCTGCGCCTTGCGACTGACGCCGGTCTGCAAGGCGCGGGCTGCCCCGGCGGACAGCGCTCGCTCCTCCCGGCCGCAGGGGGCGCTGTGGGGCGGAGCGGCCGCGAGTCCCAGCGTGCACCGCGCCTGGGCTGGGCCTGCAGGTCGGCGGGGAGCGAGAGGTGGGGAGCTGCCGCCGCAGGGAAGGTGCCGCGGGCAGCCGGGACGCCTGGCTTGGCCGTAACCCGGTCCGGGGCCGGGTGGGACCGTGAGGGCCCATGGCCGAGCCGGCTCCGGTAAGAGGGGCTCCCCGCGCGGACGTCCGGCTCGGGGATCTGGGCGGGTCCTCGGGTTCCGGCTCGGCGGGCCGGCATCCTGGGGTCCTCCCGGGGCGGAGGCGAACGGGTGGGGCGGGGTCTGAGGGTCGCGCTGAGCGCCTGGTGTGGGGTCTGGACCCTGGACGGAGCCGGTGACCGCCGCCCCTGGGGCTCGTCCGTGTCCAAAGCCCTAAACAAAGCCGAGCGTGGAACTGGCGGAGTCTGGGCCGCGGGCGCCTGTGCGTGAGGCGGGCGGATGAGGGAAAGGATCGAAATGGGTCTGGGGCCGGCAATGCGTGTTAACTAGTTCAGCTAGTTTTACATTATAGTTACTGAATTTAGAACAAGTGTTTTAAAAGATTCAAGATTCTGAATTGTTGAAATGATGGTTGGCAGGGACTTAAATGGCAGAATTTAACGCTAACGTGTTGAAGTTTGTATTGAGTGGGAGGACACGTTGGAAGGAAGGGGGTATAAAAACCTAAGTGGGGTACACATTTGATTTTTTAGTGTTTTGTTGAAATTGAGGTTTTATGTTTTTCTCTATTTTATAAGCTTACATATTGAGCACTTTTTCAGATTACTAAGTGAATTCATGAGATCATTACTTTTAATATACCGTCAACAATCTCAACAAAAACCATAATTCCTAGGACTAAATATGTAAAAGATATGTAACACCTTTATAGCAAAAATTATAAATAACAGGCATACCTTGGGGATATTTTGGGTTTGGTTTCAGACTGCTGCAATAAAGCAAGTATCACCGTAAAGGAAGTCACGATTTTTTTGGTTTCTCAGTGCATATTAAAGTTATGTTTATACTGTACTGTAGCGTGTTAAGTGTGCAGTAGCATTATGTCTTAAAAAACAATGTACAAACCTTAATTAAAAATACTCTGGCTAAAAATGCTAATCATTGTCTGAGCCTGGAGCAAGTTGTAATCTTTTTGCTGGTGGAGGGTCTTGGCTCCTTGTTGATGGTTGCTGACTGATCAGGGTGGTGGTTACTGAAGATTGGCATGTGGCAATTTCTTAAAATAAGACAACAGTGCAGTTTGCTGCATCAGTTGACTCTTCAGGAGTTATTTCTCTGTAGCATGCAATGCTGTTTAATAGCATTTTACCCACAGTAGCACTTCTTTCAAAATTGGAGTCAGTCCTCTTGAACCCTGCCACTGCTTTATCAACCAAGTTTATGTAATATTCTAAATCCTTTGTTGTCATTTCAACAATCTAAATGGCATCAGCAGGAGTAGATTCCATCTGGAGAAACCACTGTCTTTGCTCATCCATAAGAAGCAACTCCTCATCTGTTAAAGTTTTATCATGGGGTTACAGCAATTCAATCACACCCTCAGGCTCCGCTTCGAATTCTAGTTCTCTTGCTGTTTCTACCACATCTGCAGTTACTTCCTCCACTGAAGTCTTGACCCCCTCAAAGTCATCCATGAAGGTTGGAATCAACTTCTTCCAAACTCCTGTTAACATTGATATTTCAGCTTCATCCCATGAATGATGAATGTTCTTCGTGGCATCTAGAAGGATAAATCCTTTCCAAAAGATTTCCAATTTACTTTGCCCAGATCCATCAGAGGAATCACTATGTATAGCAGCTATAGTCTTATGAAAGGTATTTCTTAAATAATAAGACTTAAAAGTCGAAATTACTTCTTGGTCCATAGGCTGCAAAATGGATATTGTGTTAGCAGGCATGAAAACAACATTAATCTTGTACATCTCCTTCAGAGCTCTTGGGTGGTCAAGTGCATCGTCAATGAGCAGTAATATTTTGAAAGGAATCTTTTTTTCTGAGCAGTAGGTCTCAAGAGTGGGCTTAAAATATTTGGTAAATCATGTTGTAAACAGCTGTGCTGTCACCCAGGCTTTGTTGTTCCATTTCTAGAGCACAGGCAGAGTTGATTTAGCGTAATTGTTAAGGGCCCTAGGATTTTTGGAATGGTAAATGAACAGGGGTTTCAACTTACAGTCACCAGCTGCATTTAGCTCCCAGCAGAGACTCAGCTTGTCCTTTGAAACTTTGAAGCCAGCCATTGATTTTCCTCTCTAGCTATGAAAGTCCTAGAAGATATCTTTCTCCAATATTAGGCTGTTTTGTCTATATTGAAAATCTGTTGTTTAGTATAGCCACCTTCATTAATTATCTTAGCTAGGTCTGGAGAACTTGCTGCAGCTTCTACACCATCACTTGCTGATGCACCTTGCACATTTATGTTTAGGAGACGGCTTCTTTCCTTCAGCCTCATAAACTGTGCTCTGCTGGCTTCACACTTCTTCCGCAGCTTCCTCACACCTCTCAGGCTTCATAGCATTGAAAAGAGTTAGGACCTTGCTCTGCATTAGGCTTTGGCTTAGGGCGATGTTGTGGCTGGTTTAATCTTCTCTCTAGACCACTAAAACTTGTTTTGTATCAGCAGTAAGGCTGTTTCGCTTATCATTTGTGTGCTCACCGGAGTAGCACTTTAATTTCCTTCAAGAACTTTTCCTTTGCATTCACAACTTGGCTAACTGACACGAGGGGCTTAGCTTTTCAGCCTGTTTCAGCTTTCCACGTGCCTTCCTCACTAAGCTTAATCATTTCTAGCTTTTGATTTAAAGTGAGAAATGTGTGACTCTTCCTTTCACTTGAACACTTAGAGGCCATTAAGTGTTCACTTGAACACTTAATAATGTAGGGTTATTAAGCGGCCTAATTTCAATATTGTTCTGTCTCAGGGAATAAGGAGGCCCGAGGAGAGGGAGAGAGATGGGCCAGTCCGTGGGGCAGTCAGAACACACATTTTTTTTTAATAACTTTTTAAAAAATAAATGTATTTATTTTTGGCTGTGTTGGGTCTTTGTTGCTGCGCGCAGGCTTTCTCTAGTTGCAGCGAGCGGGGGCTACTCTTGGTTGCAGTGCGTGGGCTTCTCATTAAGGTGGCTTCTCTTCTTGCGGAGCACGGGCTCTAGGTGCGTGGGCTTCAGTAGTTGCAGCACACGGGCTCAGTAGTTGTGGCTCATGGGCTCTAGAGCACAGGCTCAGTAGTTGTGGCGCACGGGCTTAGTTGCTCCACAGCATGTGGGATCTTCCCGGACCAGGGCTTGAACCTATGTCCCCTGCATTGGCAGGCGGATTCTTATCCACTGCACCACCAGGGAAGTCCCAGAACACATACATGGATTGATTAAGTTTGCCATCTTACATGGGCATGGCTCATGGCGCCCAAACACAATTAAAATGGTAACATCAGGGCTTCCCTGGTAGCGCAGTGGTTAAGAATCCGCCTGCCAATGCAGGGGACACGGGTTCGAGCCCTGGTCTGGGAAGATACCACATGCCGTCGAGCAGCTAAGCCCGTGCACCATAACTACGGAGCCTGCGCTCTAGAGCCCGCGAGCCACAACCACTGAGCCCACGTGCCACAACTACTGAAGCCTGCGCACCTAGAGCCCGTGCTCCGCAACAAGAGAGGCCACCACAATGAGAGGCCCACACACTGCAACGAAGAGTAGCCCCCGCTCGCCACAACTAGAGAAAGCCTGCACGCAGCAACGAAGACCCAACACAGTCAAAAATAAATAAATAAATAAATTTTTAAAAAATGGTAACATCAAAGATCACTGATCACAAATCACCATAACAAATACAATAATAATGAAAAAGTTTGAAATATTGTGAGAATTACCAAAAAGTGACACAGAGACATGAAGTGAGCAAATGCTGTTGGAAAAATGGCACCAATAGGCTTGTTCGACACAGGGCTGCCACAGACCTTCAGTTTGTAAAAAATGCAGTATCTGCATTTTTTACAAAGCACAAAGCACAGTAAGATGAGATATGCCTGTAAACAGGAGGTAAATCATGCCCATAAATGGGAAGACTAAATACAATAAAGATGATACTTTCCTTCCAAGTTAATATGTAAATTTACTGCAACTTCATCAAAATGGCAGTAAGTTTTTGTAAATTATATAAACGGATTCTAAATTTCGTTTGGAAAAATATAGGTCAAAATATGATGCTGAAAAAAAGAATAACAGGGGGACTTGCCCTAGCAGATAATAAAATTTACAGTAAATCCATAGAATTAATACAGTACTGTTTTGTGCAGGGGTAGACACATGGAGCAGAAGAAACCCAAAGAGGACCCCAGAGCAGACTGCTGAGTTGAATAGTGTCTCCCCCAATACATGTCCTTCCCAGAACCTCAGATTGTGACCTAAATAGGAGTAGGGTTGCTGCAGATGAAACTCGTTAAGATGAGATCATACTGGAGTAGGACAGGTTCTTAATCCATCATGAGTGGTGTCTTTATAAGAAGAGGAGCAGAGTCACAGAGACCCAGACACACAAAGGGAGAAGGCCCTGTGACAGTGGAGGCAGAGATGGAACTATGCAGCTTCAAGCTGAGAAATGCCAAGTATCAACAACCACCACCAGAAGCGATGGGAAAGGCATGGAACAGATTCTCCCCTAAAGGCTTCAGAGAGAGCATAGCTCTGCTGACACTTTGATTTCAGACTTCTAACTACCAGAACTATGAGAGAATAAATATTTATTGTTTTAAGCCGCCAAGTTTGTGGTACTTTGTGACAGCAGCCCTAGGAATCTAATTCGGAGAACTTCAGAAGTGGTGTTGGGACAACTGACTTTTCCATTTGGAAAAAAACACAAAGGTAGATCATTGCTGTATACCATAAAAAAATTACGTTCCAGATAAATTAAAAATCTAAACATGAAAAGTAAAACTTCAGTCTTTTGGAAGGAAATATAGGATATCTTCATAATCTTAGTGTAGAAGAAAATTTCTTAAACCACAAAGGGCAAAATGAACTAAGAAAATATTGATATATTGCATTACAATTGAAAATTTATGTACAGTATAAGACAGCTTAAGTAAAAATAAAAGGTAAGAGATACACTAGGAGAAAGTATTTGTAAACTAATGTAGTCAATAGTTAATACACAAATTATATAAAGAAATCTTAGAAATGAAAGGACAAACAACCCAGTAAAAATACAGGCAAAGGATATGAACAGGCAGTTCACAACAGAACTAAAAGCAAATGGTCAATGGATAAAAGAATGAATTAAAAATTGTGACATTCAGACAATGGAACACTATACAAAATTAAATCAGTTCTATGTATATCAAGATGGACAGATCTCAAAATGTTGCATGAAAAATGCAAGTTGCAGTACAATAAAGCATTTGCGTATAAAAGACAAAGCAATACTATATTATTCATAGATACATATGTGTATTAAAAAAACTAAAAACATGAGCTGAAAACTTACCACATGCATCATCATGTTTGTGTGTCAGAAGGGAGGTGAATAGGACTGAGTGTAAGAATAAGATTGAAGTGGGGACCAAGGGGGCTTTGAGTTTTATCTGTCAAATTCTATTTCTTTAGAAGGAAATCTGAAGAAAAAATGTTAAATTTGTTATATCAGTGGTAAATACTCAGATGGTTGTTATAATGTACTCTGTAATTTTCTGGCTCTTTCAAACTCCTGATGATTAAAGAAATAAACAATGAAGGCTTTTTGAGCATTTTTGGAAAACATTTTAAAAGTAATGAATTTAATCAGGAGAGGACAATAAGTATATTTAACACGGAAATTAAAACATGCATTCAGTTCTGCCATCATACATCATATGCATTTCTAAGAATCACAGTGCAATGCAAAATCATGCAGTAAAAACCACAGAGCTTATGGGAGAAATGGGGTTAGGTACACAACACTCAAAAAGTTTGTCAGTGACAAGTTAAAAAGAAAAGATAGAAACATAATAAAAACAGCTCAGTTTTATGCATGTTAAATGATTAAGAAATAATTACCTTAAAAACAATCTGAAATTTGCTTGTGGAAGTGGGTGTAGGAAGGGATGGAGCTTTTGAGTTATTGTGAAGTAGTGGAAGGAACATCTGAAATTAGATGGAAAGTTGTAACACCAGGTGTGAATAGGTAGGGCTCACCACAGGGTAATCTGAGGCAGCTGGTGCTTGAAGGGTATGCATGTGTGTGCTTTGTATATTCCTATTCAGTTCAGTTCTCACAGTAGCAACCAGAACTCTAAAATCCCTAGGAATGAATCTGTCAAGAATTATATAAGATCTATATGAAGAAAACAAATTTTACTAAAGAAAATTTTAAAATCTAGATAAATAAAAGATACGTTTCTGGATGGGAAGATCCCATAATTCAGAGACCCACTTCTCTCAAAATTAATTCATATACTTAGTATATTCCTATCAGAATCCCAATAGAATTTATATAAATTTGACAAAATATTTTTCCTGTTTATTTAGAAGAGAAAATAGACAAGGAAGGTCAAGACAGTTTCCTTTAAAAAAATGATCAGTGTGGTGGTAGATGGCCATATCCTCTTAAATAGCAAATCATTTGATAAAACTTAAGAATTAAACAGTCCAGTATTGGAGCAAGAATAGACAAAATCACCAGTGGAACAAAAATATAACCAAGTATAAATGGAAAACTAGTTTATGAAAAAGCGAATAAATTTTGTGATAATTTAATATCTCTTTGGAAAAAGAATTATGTCCCTTATTGTTATAATATACCAGAATCTTTTATAATTTTAGAATAGGGAAAGTCTTCCAAATCAAGGTACTAAACCCTGAAGCCACAAAAGAGGTTCTAGTAAGTGCAACACTATGAGATAAAAGCAGTGTACGTACTTTGAAAAGAGATGGGGAAATTATCTGAGAATTATGATTGTTTCCACCAAAAACTTAATACTATTAGAATTGATAAACAAATATGGTACATTAATTGGATATAAGATAAGTTTACAAAAATCACTTTTAAAAAAATACTAGTAGGAATGATTTGAAGTGGCAGAGGTGGTCCCATTTGTAATTGTTGGGAAAACTACACAATACCAGAAATAAAGTTCATAAAAAAGATTCAGAACATTTATGAAGAAAATCATTAAGTTTATTAAAGGATAGGAAGCAAGATCAAATAAATGGAGTGGTAGAACATGTTCCTAGATTAGCTCAATCTTTCCTAAATACACATATAAATTTAATTAAAATTGAATCCCAATGTACTTTTTTTTTTAACTGGACAAGATTATTTTAGAATTTGTAAGGAAGAATAAATATTCCAGAAATTAACAGCAGTAGCTTGACAAAGAATGGGTGTGGGGGGGGGGGCATTTATAACATTGCATAGGTACTGTAATCAGATAGGTACAGATAGTATAACAATATATAGATTCACATACGTATGAAAATCTAATATATGCAAAGGTGAAGGTCAGGATTTCAATCTAAGGAGAAAGAGTGGTGCATTTATTAGTGTTCTGTGATTGGCTGTCCATATGTACATAAATAAAGATACCAATATCATCTGTAGAATTAAGCTGCAAATCTAATTGTGAAAAATTCAGTAGAATATTTGTATAATTTTTTGATTGTGACAGATACAAAAAATGAAAGTAAAAGCTGGAAACAATATGGAAAAGACTCAAGTTTTAACTAAATAAAAGGGTCAAAATGTTCTCTTTGGCAGAAGAGAAAGTCAAAATACAAATGATAAACTAGAAGAAAATGTTTGTTAACTAGTCAAAGGATTATTAACCCTAATGTAAGAAAGTTAATTCAAATTATAGGAGCCCACTAAAACGTTGAACAAAGGATGTGAACAGGCATGCACGAAGATAAGTGGAACCCCCCCTCCCCGCCAAATATGAAAATGTTACTAAGCCTCACAAATGAATGCAAATTAAAATAAGTACAGGGGACTTCCCTGGCGGTCCAGTGGTTAAGACTCCGCGTTCCCAACGCAGGGGGCACAGGTTCAATCCCTGGCGGGGGAACTAAGATCCCGCATGGCTCACAGAGAAGCTTAAAAATAAATAAATAAGTAAAACAATGAAATAGAATTTTTTACCTATCGTGTTGGCCAATAAACAAACAAATAAATAAGGTTTCAGAACATCCTGTGCTGGCAAAGGTGTAAAGAAATGTCTCTTCTTACTAGCAAGGGTAAAAGTGCTGGATTCTTTTTGGAAGGCAATCTAGTGGTATCTCGTGAACTGAAGATGTTTCTATCCTTTGATTTAGTAGTTCTCCTTTTTAGCCTTTTCCTGCAGAAGTAAAACCACTAATATATAAGGAAGCATATCAGAGCATTGTTGGTAGTTTATAAAGGAAATGGAAACAATGTATGTGTCATCAGTGGAGTATGTGTACCCATGGAATATAATGCAGTTAAGAAAGAAACGATTTTGCCTACGTAAATTGACCTGGAAAGATGACATGTTAAGTGAAAGAAGTTACACAGTGATTTGTTCCCATTTTTGTTTAAAAAAAG
Source organism: Eschrichtius robustus (assembly GCF_028021215.1). Classification (NCBI taxonomy): domain Eukaryota; kingdom Metazoa; phylum Chordata; class Mammalia; order Artiodactyla; family Eschrichtiidae; genus Eschrichtius; species Eschrichtius robustus. Next base: position 123,277,668 of record NC_090831.1, on the reverse strand, counting down.
AAGGAGAAGAATGAAAGCGTTCCATGCTATACATATGCATATGTAGTTGGAACAGGCATAGAGAAACAAGTGGAAGGGGGTGGTCGTGGTCACCAACAGAACCACGTGACGGGAGTCAGGGAAGGAGCAGTTCCCAAGGAAGAAGCTGCCTAACGGACAAAAACACTGTCCACTGCAAAACTCTTAAATTGATGGAAAGGAACTGGAGTTTTGAAGCCGTCATAACTGTATATGTATTATGCCTATAATTTCAGTTACCTCTGACTTTTGAGGATGTGGCCGTTTATTTCTCCGAGCAAGAATGGCGGAATCTAGAGGCATGGCAGAAGGAGCTTTACAAGCAAGTAATGAGAACCAATTATGAGATTCTTGTTTCTCTAGGTAAGAAGTGTTTAACTGTGGCTGGGGCATGGAACTGGGTCCTGTTAGGGGTTTCAGTCACTCCATACTCCTGTTTGTCAGGTAGCCAGATTTCTCAGAAATTAACTCAGAAAGGCATTTTTATGCAGAGTCTTTTGTTAATATCTGTAAGCACTGCTAATCCTTACTCAAGGGTAGACGTTGCTACATAAGAATATTTGTGACAGCATGTAATGTAACGTGGTCCGAGATGACTAAATATACGTCAGGGCTTTTAATCACTGTATACTTACTCACAGGTTGCCATGATGTTTCAACATGGATACATACCTTGCCCATATCCATAAAGTACCCTGTATCTTTAACCTAGGATGTTCCTACCGGTCAACTTTTACAGTGGTGTCCGTATACCTCAAAAAAGCTAATGTTATTTTTCCCTGCAATGAGATTTCGGAAGGCTATACACAGGTGTTTAACCGCAGTTGTTTCTGCATGGTTACGGTAATGGTGTTCTTTTTAGTCGTTTTGCTTACTTAGTCTTTGTATTTTACTATTGAATATGATTTTTTAAAAATCAGTCTGTTTGGAGAAGCATCAGAATGAATGATAAAAGTCTCTTGCCTCACCCCTCACTCAGTTAATTCCCCAAAGGCAACCATGTTAATCATTTCTGTTTTAGTTTTACTGCAGTTTACTTCAGTCTATTGTGCTTACGCCTATATTTCTTGGTTTATCGAGTTTAACTCCTTACTGTGAAAAATGAGGGTTTCACTCACTTATACTATCCCTCTTCTATCTCCTTTTTCCCCCTTCTTCCGAAATTTTGATAGTTTTTTAAAAATTTTTTTAACTTTAAAAAAAAAGTTTTATTATCTGTTACAAATATTTCTTTCCAACTCGTTCCATACACACACACACACACACACACACACACACACACACACACACACATATATTTGTTGTTGTTGTTGTATCTTTTGGCCACACTGCGTGGCTTGTGGGATCCCAGTTCCCCGACCAGGGATCAAATGCATGCCCCCTGCATTGGCAGTGTGGAGTCTTAACCACTGGACCGCCAGGGAAGCCCCTGATAGTTTTTTAATGCCTCTGTTGGCCACCTTTATAATTTAAATAATAAACTTCTAGATCATGTTTCATGAACTTTATATTATATCTCTTTATTCTTTCAGTCTATGAAGGTAATTAGTTCTCCCATATTCCCTCCACTTCTCTTGCCAGCGTCTGACAGCCAAACCACTTCTTTTATATTGCAATGTTTCTAATAATTATGTTCTGTTCCATTACCATAATTAAGATTTCCAGTTTCTATACAGTGTTTCTAAAATATTAATACAAGATATTACATTTTTTTCATTGTTAGCGAAGAACCAATTAAAGTAATTGAATCTATAGAGAAAAGAAAAATAATCTTGTGTCATGAACCCTGTGCCACCCAAAAAGAATGTTCCAAGCATGAAGATCAAATGGATGTGGACTTCTATGGTGGCGCAGTGGTTAAGATTCTGCCTGCCAGTGCAGGGGCCATGGGTTTGATCCCTGGTTCGGGAAGATCCCACATGTCGTGGAGCAACTAAGCCCGTGCTTCACAACTACTGAGCCTGCGCTCTAGAGCCCATGAGCCACAACTGTTGAGCCCGCGTGCCACAGCTACTGAAGCCCATGCTCCTAGAGCCCGTGCCCCACAACAAGAGAAGCCACTGCAATGAGAAGCCCGCACATCACAGTGAAGAGTAGCCCCTGCTCGACCCAACTAGAGAAAGCCCACGCACAGCAATGAAGACCCAACAAAAGATCAAATAGATGTGAAGTGGTGTATCAATGTGGGTTTGGTTTGCATTTCCTTAATGACTAATCATGTTGAGCATCTTTTCGTTTGTGTATCTTCTTTGGAGAAATGTCTATTCAAATACTTTGCCCATTTTTATAGTGGGCTATTTGTCTTTTTATTGTTGGGTTATAAGTGTTCTCTATTTGTTCTGAATACTGAACAAGGGTTCAGTATATCAGTATGTCAGATATATGATTTGCAGATATTTTCTCCGTTTCTTGGGTTACCTGTTCCCTTTTTGATGGAGTCCTTTGAAGCACAAAAGTTTTAAGTTTTGATGAATTCCAGTTTACTTTTTCTTTTGTTTCTTGAGCTTTTGGTGTCATATCTAAGAAGCCATTGCCTAATTCAGTGTCACAAAGATCCACTCCTATGTTTTCTTCTAAGAGTTTTATAGTTTTAGTGCGTATATTTAGGTCTTTGATCCTTTTTTTTCCTTCTTTGATCCATTTTGAGTTAATTTTTTCACACTGTGTGATATAGGGATCCAGCCTCTTTTGCATATGGATATCCAGTTGTCCCTACACCATTTGTTGAAAAGACTATTCTTTCCCCCATTGAATTATCTTGGCACCCTTTTGGAAAACCAATTAACCGTAAATGTCGGAGTTTATTTCTGGATTCTCGAGTCTGTTTCATGGATCTATATGTCTAGTCTTACGCCAGTACCACACTGTTTTAATTACCATTGCTTTAGGGTCAGTTTGTCAATTTCTGCCAAAAAAAAAAAAAAAGGCAGATGGGGTTTGGGGAATATTGTCATCTTAACAGTACTAAGTCTTCCAATTCATGAACATGGGATATCATTTCATTTATTTAGTACTTTTTTTTTAGGACTTCTAAAATTACTTTCAACAACATTTTATGATTTGTGTTGTGCAAGTCTTATGTTTCTTTTATTAAATTTATTCCTAAGTATTTTACTCTTTTTGATGTTCTTGTAAATGGACTTGTTTTCTTAATTTTTTTTTGAAAAATAGTTTTATTTTAAAAGATGCTGAGAGTTCAACCCAGATGAAGACTGAGAATAGGTGTATGGATTTATTTTTTTAATTAATTTTTATTGGAGTATAGTTGCTTTACAATGTTGTGTTAGTTTCTGCTGTACAGCAAAGTGAATCAGTTATACGTATACATATATCCCCTCTTTTTTAGATTTCCTTCCCATTTAGGTCACCACAGAGCACTGAGTAGAGTTCCCTGTGTTATACAGTAGGTTCTCATTAGTTATCTATTTTATATATAGTAGTGTATATATGTCAATCCCAATATCCCAATTCATCTCACCCCCCCTTCCCCCCTTGGTATCCACATGTTTGTTCTCTACATTTGTGTCTCTATTTCTGCTTTGCAAGTAAGTTCATCTGTACCTTTTTTCTAGATTCCACATATAAGCGATATTATATGATATTTGTTTTAGGTGTATGGATTTAAATAAAAGATAGTGATTCCTTTTTTCATGAGAGCAGGCTTGGAATTCTTTTGGGGTTGAAGTCAGATTTCAGAGGGCTAATGTACTATGTCACTCTGACATTTTATCCCTAAAATCCCTCAGCATTGCCCAGCTTATCCTCTTTCTCTGATTTGGACCATCTGCTAGTCTCCCTCTAGCAATCCATGAAGCATACTTTTGGTTCTTTTAAATATATATATTACTGAAAGAAAGTTTTACTTGAAAATACACAGAGTAAACATTTTTTACAGGGAAATGGGAATCTTGTAATATTTTAATTTGTTCATTTCATTCATTGCAACCCCCTTCTATTCTAGCAGAACTCAACTGTGTTTTAGGTTGTGATTAGCACTGTCACTGGAAGTACTTCTCAGAATATTTTAGCTGAAGCTCCAGTTCTTATTTTCATATACCCCCTATTCCCAAGATATCTCCAGTTGTCTCAGGGGTTGTCCCACGATTCTCAAAGCACAATACTGGTGAGTTTTAAGAAACCTATGACAAAATGCAGCATTGCTAGATATATTGGGACCAAGACAAAATCAAACACAGAGTCATCTAACAGGTCCAGGTAGATTAGGAACCACTGTTATAATATGTGGGCAGTTCTGCTTTTCTTTGTGTAAACCTATAATCTATTTAAAAAAATCTCTTCTCATACATTTTCCCAGGAGTAAATTTGAGAATTTAAAAACAGCTCATTGTGCTTTAAATTCAGTGCTCAAGGAAACCAAACTACCCTGTTTGACTTCTCTGTACAGATGATGGACTTCCCAAACCAGAACTAATATCCTGGCTTGAACAGGGGAGAGAACTCTTCAGGAACTGGGGAGAATCACAGAAATCAGGAAACATAATTTGCTCCTCTGCTGATTTGCATTTGGATCCAGTTATTGAGGGACAACTGTTTGGGGGTGAGTATTAAGAAATCAGTGCCCTGTCCTTAAGACATCCCATTCAGGTTTCTTAGTTCCAGTTCTCTGACCTTGACTTCCTGTTTGACTGGACTGAGGCTTAACACCTGGTATATTCTAGAGAAAGGCAGTAAAGCATAGTAGTTAAGGTTGTGGGTTCTGGATCCTGAGTCTGGATCTTGCCTTTTCCAGGTGACCTTGGGCAAGTTATTCAACCTCATAGTATTTCAATTTCCTGACCTATAAAATGAAGATAATAAAAGTACCTAAATTATAGGATTAAATGGGTTAATGTATGTAAACTGTTACAAAGATACCTGGCAACACAGTAGGAGTTCAGCAAATATGAAGTATTCTCAGTAGTGGGGGGGGGTGGGAGGAATAGAGACTCCTCTTTTGTTTCTTGTCATGATGGGAGAGTCTGAGATTTTTGGATTCTTAAGGGTCAGTATTAAAGTATGAAAAAAAGTCAAATGGGAGCATCATTCCAAGAAATGTTGTCAGTAGTTTATTTAATTTTTAGCTGCTTCTTTCAGGAGAGAAAGAGTTTTTCTTCACAAATTATTTCACTTTTTCTGTCTGTTAGCAATTCTTCCAAGAAACCTTTTTACAACGTTGGTAGGAATAGAGACGAGGAGGGAGGAACATCTGGTCTTAGGACAGCTCCTGGAGTATATGGAATCATAGTGTTAGCCAGGGCCTGTCAGTAACACTGCCATCATTATTTTATTTTATCTTTTTTAAAGTCTTTATTGAATTTGTTACATTATTGCTTCTGTTTTATGTTTTGGTTTTTTGGTGAGGAGGCATGTGAGATCTTAGCTCCCTGACCAGGGATTGAACCCACACCCCCTGCATTGGAAGGTGAAGTCTTAACCACTGGACCACCAGGGAAGTCCCTGTCATTATTTTTTGACTCCAGGAATGTCTGCGCATCCAAATGGGACAAGTCTGGTGGCCCTGTTAACTCATACAGTTCTCACAACAATCTTATGTACTGTTTCCATTTGTACAGGAGAAGGAACTGAAGCCAGAGATGAGTTTGACAAAGTTTGCACAGTGGACAAATGGGATTCGAACCCAGTCTGATTCCAAAGCTTAGGCCCTACATTTGTGACTTACATGTTCTCTTTTCAGTATTATTCTAAGATAGGTCTGTTCAGTTTAGTTTCAGCAGACTCTCACCAAACTCCTGGTCATGAAACTGACCCCCACTGAAAGGAGCTGCCGGTTTAGTTCAGCGGAAGCTGGGCTTCCAGGCCACCTCAGGTCACTGCTACGGCCACATAAGCCTTGGTCATGTCATAGGCTGGGATACTGACTGAAGTTTTCTTTTCAATTTCAGGAAGCCAGCAAGCTGTGAAACCAGGAGAAGCCCACTGCCATTTCCAAGTAGATCCTCTTCAGAGCCAGCGTTCCTCTGAACCCTTTTTAGGAAAAAGTGAAGATGTTTCCTTCAGGCCTGACCAAGTCGTCGCCCTCCTGAACCCACACAGACATGATACTCGGGCTCTAGGTCCACTAGTCCACAGCTCCAGGGAACCCACCCGAAGAGACAGAATCGTAAGGCCCAGGACCCTCGGTCTCCCAGGCTTCCAGGAAACCTCCGGGGAGGGCCCCCAGCACCCTTGCCCCGTCTGTGGGGAAGGCTTTTGGAAGAACCTCTCAGAGCAGCACCAGGGGAGCCACTCGAAGGACCCGCCACACAGGGCCTGGAATCAATTCCGCAACCAAACCGAGGTACAACAGCCCCTGAGCATCCCTCGGGGACAGAGGCACTTCCGCTGTCCAGAATGTGGGCGGGGCTTCCCCCGGAAGTCGTGTTTGCTTAGACCCCTGGCAATCCACCCCGAGGAGAGCCAGCTGCTGGGCAGCGAGTGTGAAATGTACGCCCACCACCTGCGCGCGGGGCCGAGGCCTTCCCAGTGCCCCGGCTGCGACGAGAGAGGCCCCCGGGGCCCTCCCGGCGCGGAGAGGCCAGGCTCCCGGAGAGAGGGCGCCAGGGCCGCCTCCGAGCAGGCTGAGCTCCCGCGCTCGGGAGAGAAGCGAGGCCTGAGCCCGGCTGGCGAGGAGCGCCCGGAATCTCTCGAGCCCGGCCCCGGCGCGGAGAGGCCGGCCTCCTGCGGCCCGTGCAGCCGGCACTCCTCCCCGCAGTGCGGGCTTCCAGACCACACCCACGTGCACAGCGCAGAGCGGCCCTTCCGGTGCGCCGAGTGCGGCCGGGCCTCCCGCCAGCGCGGGCGGCTGCGGCTCCACCGGCGGCTGCATTCAGACGAGCAGCCTTTCGCGTGCTCGGAGTGCGGCCTGGGCTTCCGGCTGAGGAGGCACGGCGGCGAGAGGCCGCTCTCCTGCGGCGAGTGCGGCCGCGGCTTCGCCCACCCGTGCAAGCTGCGCGAGCACCTGCGGGTGCACAGCGGAGAGCGGCCCTTCGGCTGTCCCGAGTGCGGCAAGAGCTTCCGCCTGAAGGGCATCCTGAAGGCGCATGAGCGCACGCACAGCCGCGAGCGGCCCTTCCAGTGCGCGGAGTGCGGCAAGGGCTTCACGCGGCCATCCAAGCTGGCCGAGCACTTCCGCGTGCACAGCGGCGAGCGGCCCTTCGGCTGCCCCGACTGCAGCCGCCGCTTCCGTCTCAAGGGGCAGCTGCGGAGCCACCAGCGCCTGCACACGGGCGAGAGGCCCTTCCCGTGCCCCGACTGCGGCAAGAGCTACCGCGTGAAGGCCGACATGAAGGCGCACCGGCTGCTGCACGGCGGCCGGATGCCCTTCTCCTGCGAGTGTGGCAAAGGCTTCGCTAAGCAGTCCAAGCTCGTGGAGCACATCAGGACGCACACGGGCGAGAAGCCCTTTCAGTGTCCCCAGTGCGACAAGAGCTTCCGCTTGAAGGCGCAGCTGCTCAGCCACCAGGGCCTGCACACCGGTGAGAGGCCTTTCCGCTGCCCCGAGTGCAATAAAAACTTCCGGGAGAGGGGCCACATGCTTCGGCACCAGCGCATCCACAGGCCCGATAGGCCGTTCGCCTGTGCAGACTGCGGCAAGGGCTTCATTTATAAGTCGAAACTCGCCGAACACATCAGAGTGCACACAAAGTCCTGTCGTGCCCCCAGTGAGCCTGACATTAAGCAAAGGCTAAGCCAACTGTTTGCAATGATCGAGGCCGACTGGAGTTGAGACCGAGTAGGGCGCCCAAAGCGGTCAGCAGAGTCGGTATTGCCAGGGAGTCCACAGCCAGCGCAGCCAAACCCAAAATCTGGTAAGACAGATGGAAGGAACAGGGGCCCTTTTTTGAGCAAGAATGTAATACAAGTTAGGAATATGAGAAGCCACAAAGATTCTCATTTAAAACATCACCAGCTATGTTTTCTATCCATTGATAGAAAACAGTGGATAGAAACAATAGATAGGTTTGTTCTTCCCACCATCTAAACGGGTGATTTTCCCCAGCGTGCTAATAAGCTAACTCTGAAATCCCAGCTTGAATTTAGACAGCAGGAAATCCCTCCAGTACTGTTCTCAAAGCTAAAAGGATGGGGTGACTGTTAAATGTCAACTCTTCTTTTTTTCATAGTATGATGACAAGCAGGGGGTTTAACCCAGCGACTTTTGTTGCAGGCCTGATATGATAGGATTTGGTTTTGACTTATTTGAAGCTAATAGCAACAAAATGAGTTCTCCGACTCATGGTTTGTCTGTGTGAATGGTGAAGTTTCACAGCAGGTTTCATAGTGATTATGCATGGTTACCCTTAAGGAAAAGCTGATAATTCAAGCAAAATTTGATTAATCTGGGTTGAAGAAAATAAAACCGAAGGTGCTAAGTTGTATGGGACTAGAGTTTTGTTTTTTTAAATTGAAGTATAGTTGATTTACAATGTGTTAGTTTCAGGTGTACAGCAAAGTGATTCAGTTATACATACATATATACCTATTTTTTTTTCAGATTCTTTTCCCATACAGGTTATTAAATACTGAGTATAGTTCCTTATGCTATACAGTAGGTCCTTGTTGATTATCTATTTTATATATAGTGTCCCAAACTCCTAATTTATCCCACCCCACGGAGGGGGGTAGCTAGAGTTTAGATAAGAGATTGGGACAGGAGGTAGATTTGGGCGTTCCAGAACACAGGTGCTGTTTGCAACTGAGAGAGTGAATGAGATTCCCAAGAGTGACTTTCTAGGCAGATGACTAAAGTCTGAGTTAAGACAAAATAACAAAGCTAAACAGCTTTATTAGGGAGTCTGACAGGCAACAACAGTTTCGTGTAGAGAGTTTTCAAGCAAACGTTCAAAGTAAACATACAAATAGAAGTCAAGGAAAATACCTCATTTGTTACACTAGGTGAAGGCTGTGTGAGCACAGAATGTTTATACCCCAGGGACAGAGTTGTACTCCATCCAGAGAATTCCTGACTTTCAGAGGGTTTATGTTTCATTTAAAAGAATGGCTGACCTGAAATTCTAGGGATGATAGAAAATGAGATGTCAGTAAACTGTAATAGACATTACTATAAAGCAATAGTTCACAGATGATTTTCTCTGGAACACTAGCTTCAAATAAATAAGTTAAACAGTTCCCCCCCTACACACACACAGAGTCTATGACTCTCAAGAGGAAGACATAATGGTATATTCTGAATATACTTGACCTTTTTTGACCTTGGGATTCCTTTCTGTCTTTTCCACCCCCCCCCAAAAAAAACCACTATGATCTTGTGGACATCAATAGAGTTATACAGGACTCATTCTGGAAAATATTACTGAAGAATAGTCCTGGCTCCAGCCAAGTAGCCCTTAGTCTAAGACAATATCAGGGGATGAACGCCCTCAGTTTTAGGTGACAAAACAGAACTTTAAGTCAGAATAAATCTTTAATTGGTTTTAGAGCACCCCTTTTTCTCATGTGATAGGACACTAACAGAGGTGACTGATGATATTAAGAGGTGATATGATTTAGGCAGATGGTTAAATCACTAGACACACATGGTTATGTCTGCTGCGTTCACGAGGCAGCTGACTTCACAATGCATGAGGCAAGAAGGGGCAGCGGCCCCTGCTGCAGATGAGGGCCCGTGGTGAGGGAGCAGGAGGACGAGGAGGAGCTGGAGGAGAAGTGGGTCTGTGGTGGGGGAAGGGGAGGAGGAGGAGGTGGCAGTGAGTCATGTAGAGGCTTTGAGGGAGACTGAAGGCCAGGGCCTCTAGTTCGGTGTTCTCACATATTTCCTGTTATAATTGGAGGATCTCAGAGATAGTAAAAGATCCAGAGTGTTTGAATTTTGTTAGAAAGTGGAAGGGTTTTGGAGGAAGTTGAGAAAAAGGGCACGACCCAACTAAACCCCAGTACCCTAGGCTGCCCACACTACAAATGAAAAAGATACCAGAGTGGTGTTTAACAAGTAGAGGTATTTCTGGGAAAGAAGGTATTATAAGCACAGGTTCCTAAAACTTCTCTTCCTTTCCTGCCCAAAATTCCTAAAAAAAAAAAATATCACTGCTGAGATATCCTGGTGAAATCCCTGAACTTCCAAAAAAAAGAAGGAAAAAAAAATGTATCCTGTCACCTACAAAGGAATAAGAACTCTGATTGGTGCAACAATGAAGATCATATTAAAGGGACAGAATGGTTTAAAAAAGAAATCCATTTAAGTCAAGAAGACAAGGTCTCTGCTGAGCCATTATTTAACATTATAGAATACATCATATTACTGTGTACCTGGAACATCCAAGAGAATCAGCTAGGTAACTACTATGAGTAAGAAAAATGACCCTATTCACAAAAGTCCAGTTACTGTCTTGATTCAAGATAGGAATTAAGCACACTCTTATGTTTGTGTCTTCTGCCTCTCAGTATCCCATTGAAATTATAGTAAAGGGATTTTTCTTCAAAGGCTGTAAATCCACCACAAAGAACAGAATTCCGAGGAGACCATCACGAGATGAGAAATTTCAAGAGATTTCAGAAAGTTATTAAAGAATGGTATCTAATGAAGAGGATCAGAGGACTGAGCTGAGGGGACTATTGATTTGCTCAGAAGAAGCTCAACCTGGGGAGCCAGGCAGGATGGAGGCTGGAAACCAGGGCGTTAACTGAAAGTCTGTTACAGTGAATAGTCCAGCCCCACTCCATCCCTACCACTACCAACACCAGAAGCAGGAAGTATGTCTGGCAGCGAGGTATTTACCTTGTAAGGGAAAAAAGGAAATGAACAAAGCATCTGGGGATAACTAGAATATGGATGTTGTCTGAGATAAAAGCCCTCCTCATTCTAGCATGACTCCTAAGCAGTCAGTCACCTTGGAGTAAACTGTCATACAAGACCCACCCATGGACACAAAGATCCTAATTGACTTGTCTACTGTTGCAGTCTCAAATATGGACAGGCAAGATTATCAAACATTTGGAAAACACTTTTACATGAAAGAGAAAGACCAAGACAAGCAAGAAAAAAAGTACGTCAGACAAACCATAGCCAATTCAGGAAATAAAAGCTATATTTAAAAATCTCTAATAAAAATATTCAGAAAAATTGGAGAACACTTATTATAAAACAAGAACATAATGTTATGAAAAAGGAAGCATCTGAAAAACAAATTCTAGGAAGTTTAAAAAAAAGTGATTGCTAAAATAAAAAGATCTCAGGAATTCCCTGGCAGTCCTGTGGTTAGGACTCGGCACTTTCACTGCCAGGGCCCCGGGGTTCAATCCCTGGTCGGGGAATTAAGATCCCGCAAGCTGGGCAGCACAGCCAAAACAAAACCCAAAACAAAACAAAACAAAAAATCTCATAGTAGTATTAAAGAAATCTCAGAGAAAACAGAACCAAGTTTCAACAGATAGAAAATAAGAGTAATGGGAGAAAATGAATTGTGCAAATACTAGCCTCTGCCCATTTTTCTATAGAAGAAAATGCATATCTATACATATTATCTTAATCATATATACATATATGACACAGAGGTAGGAGGGGAAGAGAGTGGGAGAAAGAAGCAAATAAAGGGGGGAAAGTACACCAAAAAGCCCCTCATGTGTGATTATCTTCATGCATCTATATAAAAATGTACGTGATTACAAGGAAACTTCGAAATTTTAAAAAGTAGTAATATAAAAATAAAATATAAAACTCAGTCCTAAAGGAGGGCTGGACACTCCTTTTAATTCTTTTTAGAATTTTAGAGTTTTAAATTTCCAATCTCTAATATTACAGGGAAGGAAACCAAAGCCACAGTAAGTGTCTAATCCACAATCTCATACCTTTTTAGTGGCAGGGCTGAGACCTTGTGGGTCTCTTGAGTCCAGGGCAGGGATCCTTCCACCACACTTAATTGGAAATCCAGGAAATGCATGTTCTGTGGATAAGAAATACTAACTGCTTAAACAAACAAACCCAGCACAGTTACCTAAAACAGGGAAGGAAGATTACAGAGAAAGAGAACAGAGAAAAACCACAGGTATTCAGTGTAAAAAATCACATAGGCAAAGGGAGATTATTAGCAGCATCTTGGAAAAGACCAAAAGATTAATGAAAGGGATTCTTTTTTTAAATAGGGAAGAAAAGCCATCGGAATGAATGGAAGCCCTTTATGATTTTAGGGACAAAGAGATTATTTAGGAATAAAATAGAATCTTCTTTCTGACTGAACGTAATTCACTACTTCACTCTTGACCAAGATAGTTCTGGGGGGAGGTTTCCATCAACCTAAAATGTGAAGCTTGGAGTTATTAAATAACTAAAAATCCAGAAACTTTTATTTATAATTGACAAAATAAAGGGGAGTTTGTCATCAGAAGTTTTAAAATAAGTTAGGAACAAACCAATCACTCTCATGGAAACTAGAGGGCTTTTTAACTGTGACCCCACTCTATAACCTCCCCCCCACCTGGAAACCAGTGTGATTATATCCTGATGAGAGTCACCTGGTAAAAAGTACAGAAAAGGATGCGCTCACCGAACACTTAAGTTGTTGAGGGAGAGGCAACAGTTTCTATTATGCCTGTGTGGTGTATCAAGGGAATAAAAGGATAGCTTCTCACGACATCCACTTGGATGTCTAAAAGACTTCTCAAATTCGACATTTCCAAAACCAAACGTCTAATTTTCCTCCCTTATCCTGTTCCTTCTGTAGTCCTTTCCATCTCAGTAAATGGAAACTCCACCTTCTAGTTTCTTAGGTAAAAAATCTTGATATTGTCTTTGACTTCTCTCTCTCAAAAATCTCACCTAATCCATCAACATGTCCTGAGAGTTCCATCTTCAAAGTAAATCTAGACTCTTAAGTCTTCTCACCACCTCCTCTAAGACAACCTGGCTCAAGCTGCCATCACCTGGTGCCTGATTATTTCAATAGCCTCCTCACTGATCTTCCTGTTTCCACCATTGCCTGCCCAGTCTGTTCTCCAGAGAGCAGCCAGAGTGATCCTTTAAAAATAAAAGTCAGATCATGTCATTCTCCTGGTTAAAACCCCCAATAATTTGAGGGTCAACAGATTTGAAGAAGCAAAAGAGACCAAAAAGGAGAGAACAGTGAGGTGAGAGGGATCCCATGAGAACATGGTGTCTCACTAGCCAAGCAAGGAGAGTATTCCAAGAAGCAGGTCTGCTGCTAAGGAGTACAATGAGAACAGGGAAATGGCCAGTAGAATTGGCAACATTGAGATAAATGTTGACCTAATCAAGAACAGTTTCATTGGGAGCTGTTGGGGCAGAAAGGCAAAACTTGGTTGATTGGTGCAGGAGTGTGAATAAGGAATTGGAGACAGGCTACACAGAAAACTCAAGTTTGAAAGAAGTTTGGTCATGAAGGGGAAAAGAGAATTTGGCAGTAGCGGGAAAAGTTATTGATACTGGAGCATGTTTGCATGCTAATGGAGGAGGATTCTGAAAGAGGAGGAAATTGATGTCGAGGGGAAAGATAATAGAGGAAGTGGAGGAATTGGCTCTTGATGAGGGAGGGACATTTTCCCCACAGTAACTGGAGGATAGGAAAAGAGGAGGAGAGGGACTCTGTCCCTTTGAACCACTACCGTCTCCCTTTTAGTGTGCATTGTGCATCTGCATTACATATACATTAACTATATCCTCTTAGAAGACACAGGAATGCCTACTCGCCAAAAAAAAAAAAACCTCACCCAATTTCCTCCTGGCACCAGCAGGGTAACTCCTTAGAAGTTAATATTCCTTTCTCAATCCTGTAAGAGGTCACAATAACCCACTACTTGCCTCGTTGGACTATGTAAACTGTTAATACAGTACTTTGATGTATAACCCTTTGTCTCAAAAATCTATATAACTGTGCTTTGCCTTCTGATAGGTGGAACAATCTTCAGAGCTTTCTGCAAGACTGTCTCCCCTGTAATAATCCTCAGGTTGGCTCAAATAACAATTTCCATATCTTTATGAGACTGACTATTAATTTTTTTCACTGTCGAGGAGAAGTTTGGTGTACCAAAAATTCAGGCAAAAAAAGGCAACCTTACACATGATCCAATTCCCTGATTTATATGCCCATCAATTTTAGGTCCAACCTTGTGTAACCCCCAAAAGAGGAAGGGGCGGGACTTCCCTGGTGGTCCAGCGGTAAGGAATCCGCCTTCCAATGCAGGGGACTCGGGTTCGATCCCTGGTCGGGGAACTGGGATCCCACATGCCACGGGGCAACTAATCCTCCGCACCACAACTACTGAGCTCGCATGCCTCAACTAGAGAGCCCGCGTGCCACAACTACAGAGCCCACACGCCCTGGAGCCAGCGTGCCACAACTAGAGAAGAGAAAACCCACAGGCCACAACTGGAGAGGAGACTGCGCACCACAACGAAGAGCCCACGTGCCTCAACGAGAGGCCACATGCCCCAACAAAGATCCCGTGTGCCACAAGTAAGATGTGACGTAGCCATTAAAAAAAAACGGTGGGGGGGGGGCAGAGTTTAAATTCCAGTCCTCTCAGAGCCTGGGAGATATGGACCGGATGCGCAGCGCTACGACCTGCCTCTGGAGACTCTTGGCTCCTCCTGCCTGCAGGCGGCGCCGTAGGAGCCCAGTCCCCGCGCCAGAAAGGCAACGTTCCCAGGATGACTTGCGTGTCCCCATGGCAACGGCCCCCGCTGAGCGGGGCTGACGGGCGCAGGCCCCATCCCTGAGCGGCCAGTAAGATTGTCTGGTCGTCCGCCGCGCCACCAGCGGGGCATTTGAAAAGGGTACCCCGCGCCCAACCGAGGCCTGGAATCCGGCCGGGGACCATCCCGGGGGTGGGCTCAGCGGCCGCGCCCCGGGTCTCGGGCTACGCAGACTCTGCAAGTGTCAGCGGTGACCTCTCGGCCCGGCAGAGGGGGCGGTCCGCGATGGCATGAAGAAAAGCCTGCTCGGGCGGTAGCCGGGCCTGGAGGTGGCGCGGTCCGGGATGCTCGGACTGACTGTGAAATCTGCAGCCCTAGCCCAGCAGTCTAACCCGAGCTCGCGCGTTGGAGTCCAGAGGGGGCCGTGCAGGGAAATCGTGCTCTCAGCCGTGGATACTAAGTTCCTCGAAGCAGTGACTGATGTTTTTCTTAATCTTTGTTACCCATGCAGAGTGTTTCCCCAGTGGGCGCTCTACAAACACTTGTTGAATCAGTGAATTAACGAATGAAAGAGATCTACACATAGCCACTGATTTTACAGTCAGCCCAGGGCTTTCTGAGTGTTCCTGTTTCTTTGAAGCTCAGCTTGTGTGCTGGGAGTACTGTTAGTAAGGTACAGAGTGGGAGAAAGAACAGGGAATTACGGCTGAGAAAAGGAAAGGAGTCCCATAGGGGAACATAGAGTATAATACTAAATTACAATGATAGGGACTGTCACTTTAACATGTAGTTCTTTAGAAAATGATAATGACGGTTGCAACTCATTTTAGTTTCATGTCTTTCAGAGATTCTCAGGGGTGACAGTAACTCAGTTTCCTGATACTTAGCTTAAATTGAAACAATGTTTCCCAAGAAACATGACAATTAATTTCTTACTGCCTTTTCCCTAACACACTCACACAAAATGGTATTCAGAATAGAATCTTTAGGGGTCATAATCCAACTCCCTCACTTTACAGATGAGTAAAGTGAGTTACAGAGAGGTTGAAGTGACTTGCTCTAGGTCATATAGCTAGTGACTGAGAATACAGCCTAGGTTTCTTGAGTTCCAGTTCTATGCTCTCCCTCCTTCCTTTCAACACATATTTATTGGAACTTCTTCAATAAATATTAATACAGTATTGTTTCTCTTGGGTTGTGGCTGCTTAGTCAAGCTTCTGTTCTACATATTCCAAGTTATCAGGAAGCTATAGGGCATTTTCCTTATTCCCCTTTGTCATCTTCTACAGAAAGTGGTTTGTTTTTCTGGTGCAAATGGTCTTGAAAAAGATCACTGATGATTTATCATTTCCGACATTTGTAACATGATCTTGGGGCAAATAGTTTTCATTTTAAATTTCATTTCAATGGAGTCAAACTACCAATTGTAGAAGTCTCTGTAAATGCAACTTTGTGTTTCTTTCTTAAAAACACATGAATGGGTTTAAAGATATCTCACAGGAAATGCTGAAGACAGTTCTATGCATACTTTATCACACAGTATTTTAACACATTTAAACGACTGTGTCCTACGGTAGGTACTTCCATGACTGTGTCTTATGCTATGTGCTCAAATGGCTTTTTATTTTTATTTTTGACTGCGTCAACGCGGCTTGTAGGATCTTAGTTCCCCACCCATGGATCGAACGTGGGCCCCTGGCAGTGAGAGCGCTGAGTCCTAACCACCGGACTGCCAGGGAATTCCCTCAGATGTCCTTTTAATTGAATCAAACTATTTGTTTCAGGTCAAGTTTCTCCAGTTAGAAATGAGTGTCTGTGGCAGTTCCAATGACTGACTTCTTTATGAGTTCCCCTCACCCCCGCTACTGTTCCTGTAAAACAAGGGCCTGTACATTCAGTATTCCACTTTTGTCAGGGTATAAATCTACTTTGTTGCCAGCAACTGTTGTTTTGGAAAGAGGACCAGCAAAACCATCACAAGCTCTTCTTGGAATTATATCATCCAAACCTTGCCCATTTTACACATTGAAAAGTCTGGCTTTTCAAGATCCATGTCGTAACTTCTCGCCTGATACGAACAAAGGTAGAAGGCTTATTTTAAACATTACTGATGAGAAGTGTGAAGCCATCCTGAGACAGAAGGAAATGCGTTTGGGGGTCCAGATGGACGTGCCCTTTGATGACGTGGTCATCTGTTTCTGAGCCCAGGAGTAGGAGAATCCGGGTAAGCATCAGAACGAATGCTCGTGGTGCACGTGCTTTACATGCCTGTGATGAGGGGTATGGATGAGACTGCTCTCTCTAGGCATGAGATGTTTCTGTTGAAAATTTGAGAGGAATTCATGAAATCAAAGGCTAAGCAAGTCTCAGCAGGTCACCCATACTTTGCTACATGGTCAGCCTTTAACGAGACAGCAAACTTGACGTACCCATACAGTGTCTTTTAAAGTCACAGATACTTATATTTAAGTCACTTTTGCAGTTGAAGATTCAGCAGTGATTCAGTGAGTCGTCCACATAGTGGTGAAAGTGTAACTGGATAGAAAATCATGCCCTTGGAGTTTTCATGCTGACGGTGCTGATGTTGAAAAGTAGTAGAAAATGCCACCTATGAGAGAAGAAAACTACCTGTACTTTTGCCATGTGAAAATTATGTCGTAACTTCCTTATTCTATGAGAATGACTTACACAGGGGAAAAAAACACCCTCCTTCCTGATGGATATGAATGAGGAAGGATGCAGCCCTAAGAAATGCTAAACCAACACATGGAAGCGAAACCTTGTCCTGGTAACATTGTTTGAACCCCGCATTAAGCGGTCCCTGAACTTATCCTACCCGACTCTTCACGTATGTGAACCAGTAACGTTTTCTTACTGTTTAAAATGTTTTGGAATTGCGTTTCCTCTTACAAAACAGAGAGTCCTAAAAGACATAGAAATTGTTAACAGAATGAGGGTTTGTGAGTAACAGATCCTAAGGCATGAAATTGGCTGCACAGAAAAAGTAGAATGGGAGGAGTAATGACTGTCCTGGTCTGAGAAGGTGACAGTCTTTGTTAGGTAGTAACTGTCACCTCTTGTATCTTGGGACTCAGACTGTGTACATACTAATATGAAGCATTAGGGACTTGGTAGGGAGAAAAGAATTCAGATGTTGCAGCTTGCTTGTTTTCAGCCCTCAATAAGTTTCTAAAAAACAGAGACAGTCTTAGGCTGTCAAGACCTTGATACTTTTCAAGGTTACAGGGCAGTTATTTTGTAGAATGTCCCTCAATCTGGCTGTACCTGATGTGTCTTCATGAGTAGGCTCAGTTTATTTGCCTTCAGAGGGTTAGCCAAGATGTGATGCTGTGTTTATCTCATTGCATCTCATCGGGTGGTGCATGATTTCAATTCGCTCCATTACTGAGGATGTTCATGGTGATCACTTCAGGTAGTGTCTACCAGACTTCATGATGAAGTTGCTTTCCCCCTCTTTGTAATTAACAAGCATTTCATGATTTTGTGGGAAGGTACTTTGAAGTCATGTGAATATCCCATCCCTCATCAAATTTTCCGTTCCTTTAGCCACATATTTTGTATATGTATGGACTCATAATAGTTTCCTATTTTTATTCCTATTTTGTCCAGTGGGTTATAATTCTATCAGTATTTATTTTTTTATTTTTATTTATTTTTATTTTTTTTAATTTTAATTAATTTATTTATTTATATTTATTTTTGGCTGTGTTGGGTCTTCGTTTCTATGCGAGGGCTTTCTCCAGTTGCAGCAAGCGGGGGCCACTATTCATTGCAGTGCGCGGGCCTCTCACTATCGCGGCCTCTCTTGTTGCGGAGCACAGGCTCCAGACGCGCAGGCTCAGTAGTTGTGGCTCACAGGCCTAGTTGCTCCGCAGCATGTGGGATCTTCCCAGACCAGGGCTCGAACCCGTGTCCCCTGCATTGGCAGGCAGATTCTCAACCACTGCGCCACCAGGGAAGCCCTCAGTATTTATTTTGACGCTCTCATTGTCCTAAATTTGGCCAGTGGGAGCCCCCTTACACAGGCTTCTGTGTCCTTTTGACTTGTTCTCATCATTCTTGAGCAACTTCCTTGCTATCTCTATCACAAGTTGTTCCAGGTGTGTCTTCTATTTACCCTGTTCCAGTGCTGCAGTTGGTCATTTCTCCCAGGACCCCTGGTTCCTTGTAATGGAGAGTGGGGTTAGAAGCCAAGATCTGGCACTAGTTGTGCCCATTGCTATTTGAGGATTGCTACTCCCAGACCCTCTCAGTGGACAGAGCTAGGACATACATACGTATAACACATACACGTTTACATTTACACTTATTTCCATATCTATTTTTATGAATGATTCCACACCAATACCACTACCATACCAGCGTCCGTTCTAGTTTTGTCCCTTCCCATATCAGTAATTCTCATCTCCAGCAGTGAGCTTTGCTCCCATTATCTGTAATATATTTATTTATCTGATCAGTCCTCCTGTAAGCCACCTCATGGGGCCACTGCCACCCCTTCCCCCGAGCAGAGCCCCAGTGGGGCTCTGACATCCTGCCCTGGGCCACCCCACCCCCTCCCATCCCCACCTGGTGTAGATGCTTACCTTACTCAGCTCTACTTAATGATTTTGGAACTGAATTGTTCAGGAAAGGAAGGGAGGAGAAAGAGGAAGGAAAAGAAAGAGGAGAAGGGAAGGAGAAGATGGTGACACTATTAATGGAAATGGTTTAGTTGACAAAATGAAATCAGTGTAGAAGTGAAAAAGATCAACAGAGGTGATAAATTTAATATGTGAGTGGATATATGACTGAAATTAACCCCCAAACTGAATCTAGTACAGATTTGAAAGTCATTTAAATAAAAGTGATTCTAATGCTATAAAATTAGGAGTAATTTACTAAGATCATAAACATCAACAGCCAATTGCAGATGGCCATGGGCTGAGGTTTGGAAAGCACACCCAATCCAAGGGCAGCACCAGGAGGAAGAGCAGTCCCAGTCATTCAGCAAACGTCGATGTGGCCGGGTATTGTCCCTGCCCTCGAGAAGCTCACAGTCAAATGGAGAGAAAGACGAATAATGGGCAGATATAGGAAAGTGGAATAAGCGCCAGGCGAGAGGGAAAGCAGACGCGTGAGGATAGCTCACAGGAAGGGCCTTAACCCACATTCAAGAGGTCAGGGAAGTTGTCCCAGAGAAACGACACCTCAACTCTGTCTTGACCAATGAGAAGCAGGTTGCACCTGCCCAAGAGGTAAACTTGAAGTTGATTAAAATGCAGGTTAGATAGTCTAACGAGAACAAAGGAGGAACGAAATGCATGTTTTCGATGAAAGGGCTTCATGTGTGGTCTATGATAGAAGGCAGATTCCAGTCATTGGAAGGAGGCAATTAAGACTAACACATGTTGAGAACATCCAGCCCTTGGATGATAGGAGACGTTGCCCACAGTCCTACAGAGGGAAGCCAGGAGGGGAACAAGAGGAGAAGCAGGTTCAGGGATGTGGCAGTGAGCCAGGGCTTGACAGAGCGGGATGCCACCAGCTGGTCCAAGGGGAAGCTCTGTGAGCTCCTGGTGGGCATCGCTGTGGAGAATGAGGCTGGCGGTTGCGAGATCAGTGAGCTGAGGCAGGTGGAAGGTGAGGCTTCCTGCAGCCGCCGCAAAGGAAAGCTGATTTTCTTCTATGAGTGGAACATCAAATTGGGCTGGAAAGGTATAATTAAAGAATCTGGTGCGAAGCACAAGGGGTTGATTGAAATACCCAACCTGTCTTAAGAAAATGAAGTAGATGACACTGAAGTGAACATGAGTAAAAAGAAAGGAGATGGGGATATACTTGAAAGATCTTAGGAAAACTGCAGACACCACCAAGGTCAGGGAAGCCCTTGGAGATTACCTGAAGGCACTTAAGACGGAATTTACAATGGGAATGATTTTACCAACCAAAGCCATGGCAACCCAGGAACTGACTGTTAAAAGGAAACTGAGTGAGAATACCTTGCAGATTCAGGCCTCTTCTCCAGTGGCACTGGGTATAAGGATTCCCACTGCGGCACTGCACATTATGGAACTGTTTGACACAGCTATCGAGCAGCTGTACAGAATCTTCACTGTGAAAGATTTGGTGCAAAAATTTTCTAAATCTCCTGCTGTATTAGAAGCTGAAAAGGGAGGGAAACTCCAAATGTTTGATGGGAACATCACCGGGAAATATATAGAATTGTTAACACATAAAAAGATCATCATGAAATGGAGATGCAGGAACTGGCCAGAAGAACACTATGCAATAGTTGCACTGAATTTTGTGCCTACTCTAGGGCAGACGGAATTACAATTGGAACTGTGAAGGAGCTCCTGTCTGTGAAGAAGAGAAATTGAAATTCTGTTGGCAGAAGAAGCATTTTGAAGAAATAAAAGGTTTACTGCAGCTGAGAAGATTTTATAAGGGCATTACTTTTTGTAAGCAGAAAAAGTGTAACATTTACCTCTTCCCTCTATCATTCCTTTAAAAAAAGAAAACAAATACTCTTAATTTATACTGGATTAAATCCATGAATTTATAACAGAATAGAGAAAAAACACTACCATGTGGGACAGCTATACCCCTCCAACCGCCCCGCTCCCGACCACATGCCAGGTTCCCCGCTGTCTTCTGGCATCTGCTTCCTAAACTACAACCAGCCACCTGCTCTGCTTTTTTCTTGGACCATGTTGTCCAGGCCCTTAGAGAACAGTTGGAACAGCCCTTTGGTTCTGAGCAGCCCAGCCCTATTATCTGGGTTAGATGCTGATGAGAACTCTTACCTGCAATATTCCTGACATCGTTTCTCCTGGAGCACTGTTTCTACTACTATCAGAAAATAGATACCTCACTGGGCTTTTTAGTCATGTGAGAAGTGTGGTAAGATGGGTACCCCAGTTCCAAATAAAGCTCACAGTGCTGGAGTGTGGATGGTTTTATTTCCCCTTCCTGGCATTGAAGGGTCCTCAGGTTTTTTGGGGTTTGTTTTGATTTTCTCTCTCCCAGTATCTTGTGCCTTTAGTAAAATATGGGAATTTTGGCACCCCTGGACGTGCTTTCAGACATAAAGCTCAAGGAAACGAATCCACCTCATTGTGACCTTTCTAGGTGAGAAAACGACACTATTCCCAAACCAGGCTCAATATCCCAGATTGAAATGGGACAAGAGCTGCTCACTCTTCCAGGACAGAGGGGAAAGGGAGAAGACAGAAAGGGCAGTTACCCCCGTGCTGGGAGGCTTGGATTTGAAGAGCATCAAAGTGTGGCTGTTTTAGGGTAAGAAAGAGTTGGAGCACCGACATTTGAGTCTGCGCGTTGAGATTACATGAATTCCTTTCCTTAAGTTTTGTCACAGTGGCAGCATGTAGAATTCTGTAATTCCAGCCTGTAAGACGAGGTCCTTCTTTCATAAAAATTCAGCGAGTTCCAGAAGAGCCACGATAATAGCACAGATCACTTGCTACTTCAACATCTAACTCAGTTTCATCTCTCTTTTTTTTAATGTTGTTTTCATCTCTTGACATCTGTTAGTCTGAGAATGCCCCTGGCTGTATCCAGATATCACGTGCCTTAGCCAATACTGGCTTGCTTAGGAAATGGAGCAGTTTTTTCAGTGAACTCCCTTCACTCAAGCAGCTCCTTTACCCTTTTCCTAGACTTCTCCCCCTCAGTTCTGTCCTCTCTTAAGAAAGCTTTCTTGTGTTCGGCTATGAAATGTAGAATGAACCTGATCCCACAGTCTCCCTTTGACACCTTTAAAAAGAAGATTTTTTTTCCTATTTTTCTCTAAAATGGGTTTCCTTTCCAAAAAAAGAAAATCATATCTTGTCTCTATTTTTGTATTTTATCCAGTTATTTTAAAGTACCTACAAAAGTGGGAAAATGCTTCAAATATGTTAATGGAAAAAGAAAAACAAACAGCACCCAAGACTGGGTACATAGTATCTCAGTTTGTAAAAGAAAATGTGGGTGTATGTACTGCATATGCACACTGATAGAAAAAAGATTGGAAGGCGATGAACTACAACATTCACAGCAGTAATCTTTGGGATTTTTTTCCTTCTTATATTTCTTTAGACCTTTCTGTACTTTCCAAATATTCCACAAATAACATTAAACTCTTTTTAACAATAAAAAAAAACTATTTTTAAGTACCTCATGGAAAGTGCATATTATTCTCTGTTGATAAATCTAATATACGTTGTTGTTGTTCCTTGTCTTCTTGTTCTCTCTTCCATGAAATTTTTCTCATTTGCAGCAAAGTGATCACTCTTACCTCTCCTCTGACAATCCCTAAAATGTTGCTTTCCAAACTTTCATCCTCTACTTTCTTCTCACTCAACACCCTCTCCATGGGTGATTTCATCCACTCACAGCTCACTTACCCATCACATACTGGCATTTCTCCTAAGCTCAAAACCCACGTTTACACCTGCCTACTGTAGCTCTCTTCTTGGATGCTTCACAGGCATCATAAACTCAACACACCCCAAACTGAAATCATTCCCGGCTTCACTCCTCCTCTCGTCCCTGCCTGACAGTAACATGTTCCTCCTTGTCTGTTCCCCATCTCATTGAAAGGCACTACTAGCTGCCCTACTGACCCTTCATTCCTCTTCCCCATATGTCTTGGTCAATCACCAATTTTTACACTGATTCCAGTTCCTTATTATCACTTTAATATTCCTGCGTTGCTTCATCCCCACTATCACCACCACCTCTCACCTGGATTAGCACGAGACCATCTCCTCATGGGTAGACCATCTCCTCATGGATAGACCATCTCCTCATGGATAGACCATCTCCTCTCCAGTGTTCCTGACTCCAGTCAACTTCCACTGCCACATGCCCACCAGAGTGATCTTTATAAAATGCAAATAATTCCATGCCACTCCCCCACTTAAAATTTTTCACTGCCTTCTTATTGCCCTCAGGCTAAAGGCCTTTATTTTCTGGGCCCCTGTCTCCAGCTTCATCCCTTGTTGCACCTCCTCCCACTATATCTCAGGTTTACTAAATAACCTGCCTTTCTCCAAATTCTCCATGTTTCGGTTATTTGCATGGGCCTCCCTTACACAGAATACCTCTCACTATAGATTCAAGCTATATTATGTTTTCCATCCTTCATGTTCCAGTTCTTTGCATGGACTCCCCTATATCCACCATCTCCACCTGTCTAATTCAAGGTATAAAGCCACAGTTAGGGGGAAGTTTATGCCTACATTAGAAGATAAGAAAGGTCACCAATCAATTACCTCAGCTTCCATTTTAAGAAACTAGGGGAAAAAAGAGTAAGTGAAACCTAAAGTAATCAGAAGGGACATCCGTGGTGGCACAGTGGTTAGGAATCCGCCTGCCAATGCAGGGGACACGGGTTCAAGCCCTGGTCCGGGAGGATCCCACATGCCGCGGAGCAACTGAGCCCATGCACCACAACGACTGAGCCTGTGCTCTAGAGCCCGCAAGCCACAACTACTGAGCCTGCGTGCTGCAACTACTGAAGCCTGCGTGCCTAGAGCCTGTGCTCCGCAGCAGGAGAAGCCACTGCAATGAGAAGCCCGCGCACAGCAACAAATAGTAGACCCCGCTTGACACAACCAGAGAAAACCTGCGTGCAGCAACAAACACCCAACACAGCCAAAAATAAATAATTAATAAATAAATTTATTTTTTTAAAAAAGTAATCAGAAGAAAGGAAATAAAGATTAGAGTTGAAATCAATGAAATAGAAAACAGAAAAACAATAAGGAAAATCAATGAAACCAAAAGCTGGTTCTTTGACCAGTTAAAAAAAAATGATAAACCTCTAGCCAGACTAATCATAAAAAAGAAAAGACAAAAATCGTCAATATTGTGCTTCTCTGGTGGTGCAGTGGTTAAGAATCCACTTGCCAATGCAGGGGACACAGGTTTGAGCCCTGATCCGGGAAGCCCACGTGCCACAGAGCAACTAAGCCCGTGCGCCACAACTACTGAGCCTGTGCTCTAGAGCCTGTGAGCCACATCTACTGAGCCTGTGTGCCATAACTACTGAAGCCCATGCACCTAGAGCCTGTGCTGTGCAACAGGAGAAGCCACCACAATGAGAAGCCCGCGCACCGCAAGGAAGAATAGCCCCCGCTCGCAGCAACTAGAGAAAGCCTGCGTGCAGCAATGAAGACCCAACGCAGCCTAAATAAATAAATAAATAAATAAATAAAATTTATTTTTAAAAAGATTATCAATACCAGCAGTAAGAGAAGTGACCTCACTACAAATTCTACAATTATTTAAAACATAAAAAAGAATATTATTAACAACTTTATGACAATAAATTTGACAACTTATGTGAAATGGACAAATTCCCACTAATTACCAAAGCTCCCTTGAGAAGAAGTAGATAAACTGAATAGCCTTAATATTTATTAAAGAAATTGAATTTATAGTTAAGATCTTTCCCACAAAGAAAATTTCACTAGAGAATTTTGCCAATTCTCTAGTGAATTGGTAAACTATTCCAGAAAACTGAGAAAGAGAGAATACTTCCCAACTCATTCTGTGAGGCCAGCATTACTGATTTATCAAAGCCAGATAAAAATATAACAAGAGAAGAAAATTAAAGACCAATATTTTTATACATAGATATATAAACTCTTAACAAAATTTTGGTAAATCAAATCCAACAATATATAAAAATGATAATACGTCATGACCAAGTGTAGTTTGTCTCAGGAATGCAAGGTTGGTTTAACTTTTGAAAACCAACCAATATATTAATCTATATGAACAAACTAAAAAAGAAAAACAATATGATGTATTCATGATTTAAAAAAAAAAATCTCTCAGAAAACTATGAATTAGAAGGGAACCTCCTCAACCTCAAAAGTGCATCTGCTAAAAACCTATAGCTAACATCAAATAATGGGAAAGACTGAATTCTTCCCCTGATATCTAGAACAAAGCAAGGATATCTTCTCTCATGACTTCTCTTCAGCATTGTACTGGAGATTCTGGCCAGTGAAATAAGGAAAGTAAAAGAAGTGAAGGGCATCCGTAACAAAAAGGAAGTAAACGGTCTTTATTTTCAGATGACATGATTTATGTAGAAGATCCAATGGAATCTAAACAAAGCTACGAAAACTGCTGTGAGTTTAGTAAGGTTGCAGGAGACAAGGTCAATATACAAAAATCAATTGTATTCTACATACTTTCAATGAACAATAGGAATTTGAAATTTCTAATTTCAAGTGAAATTTAAAGAGTCACTTAAAATAGCATAAAATAGGGACTTCCCTGGTGGTCCAGTAGTAAAGAATCCGCCTTACAATGCAGGGGACACAGGCTTGACCCCTGGTTGGGGGAACTAAGATCCCACATGCCACGGGGCAACTAAGCCCTCACAAGCCAAAACTACTGAGCTTGTGCGCCTCAACTAGAGAAGAGAAAACCCGTACACCCCAACTGGAGAGAAGCCCGCCCACTACAATGAAAAGCCCACGCGCCACAATGAAAAATCCCGTGTGCCCCAATGAAGATCCCGTGTGCCTCAACGAAGATCCTGTGTGCCACAACTAAGACCCAACGCAGCCAAAAATAAATTAAATAAATAAATTAAAAATAAATCTTTTAAAAAATAGCAAAAATACGTCAAAATATATGCAAGATTGCACACTGAAAATCACTAGTCACATAGTAGGTACTCAATAAATACTGAATGAGTAAAAAGTTGGTAGGGTCTAAACTCAAGGCTGTGAAGTCTCACTCCAGAGCCTCTCCTCTTAACCTTTCACAGCAAACACAGTAAATATTTTTTGTTTGTCATATAAAAGTATTCTGTCTTTAAGTTTTACTATTTAATTTCCACAAGGGCATTGGTCTCTTTCGTAACAGCTACCAAATGTCTGGAACCTAGCATTTGGTGACAATACTACTAAAATAACCTCAGTTTGAGTCTTAAAACATCTTCTTAAGAATTCTTTCACCGTAGAACAATGAGAAATGGTGGCCAAGACCACTGGCTTAACAAACAAACAAAATGGCTGTGCAAGTTACCTAATTTGCAAACTTGGAAAGAATGTCTTATCACAGACAATCTCCTGCAAAAATGCTGGCTTAGTCTTACTCTCAATGTTTGGCCACACCTGTAGTGTGAACATTTTGCTGTTTTGAATCACATCAAAGGCAGTAAATACTCCAAGCTATTGGAAGATTCCATAAAAATTGCAGTAGCTGAATATCATTACATCCTAAAAGGTAAGGATAGAGTCTGAGTACCATGTCTCAGCTATGAACAGGATGGAGTTAACGAACATGGTAGGCATTCTCAGGCAGCTGCCTGAGCAGCTAAAGGAGGTCTGGGTGTGTGCATGGGACCTCATTTCAGTCTCTCATCTTCATGAGTCAAGGTGGACCCTTCAAGGGAGAGCTCAATTCCTTCAGAAGACAATGTAAGAGCGTGAGAAAATGAGTATGATGTGATTTTAAGTTAAAAATGTAAGCTAGAAAAGTACATGCAGATTGTATCTCTGGCTACAATAATGTTTGCCTGAAGAGGCAGAGATTTTTTTTTTTTTTTTTTTTTTTTTTGGCTGCGTTGGCTCTTCGTTGCTGTGCGCGGGCTTTCTCTAGTTTGGGTGAGCGGGGGCTACTCTTTGTTGCGGTGTGCGGGCTTCTCATTGTGGTGGCTTCTCTTTGTTGCTGAGCACGAGGTCTAGGTGTGTGGGCTTCAGTAGTTGTGGTTCATGGGCTCTAGAGCGCAGGCTCAGTAGTTGTGGCACACGGTCTTAGTTGCTCCGTGGCATGTGGGATCTTCCTCGACCAGGGCTCAAACCCGTGTCCCTTGCACTGGCAGGCGGATTCTTAAACCACTGCACCACCAGGGAAGCCCCGAGGCAGAGATTTCTGGAAACGAATCCCTTTATTTCCGAAAACTTCAGCTTTTCCTTCCCCTTTCTACTGAAGGGGACTATATCAGAACCATGGGAAAGACAGTCAGGACCATTCCTGAGTTCTCCAGCACATAGAAGAAATGGTTTCATCCCACAGGGTTTAATTCCCCAAAAAGATTGATCATAAGCCTCAGGCATTCAGGGCATGCAGATGTGCAGCTGCCCGGTTTCAGTTTACAGTTTTCTGACCATATATTGTTGGCTTGTGAAAACTGACATAAGTGCCAAGATAGGTAATGATATTGTCACAGATCCACCTGGAGACTATCTAAATGGGGAAGATTATTTCCCCGTAGGCCGCTTCTCTAGAGAGTGCTGTTTGGGAGAAGAGGGAAGCACATGTTCAAATTGATCTATAAACATAACCTAACAGTGTTAAATGGCAGCCCTGAGGACAAGCCAGGGGCCAGTTCTATGTCTTAAAGGCAGCCTCCTATGTTCACAACTAGTTATGAAGATCTTGGAGATAATCACAAACATATCTCTCTCCATTCTGACCCTGAACACAGTGGTCTCCAGTCTACTTGTACCCATATAACCAAATCTGGTGATATTTGGGGATAAAGAAAAAATGAGGAGCTTTTCAACTTGATAAACTAATGTTTTGCTGTTGAATGAACTGTTCATTCATTGTTCATTGCTCTAAATGTTTTTTAAAAAGAAAATATTACTTTAATTTCACAATATGATACTGATTTCATATATATGTGTGTGTATACATACATATATACTGCATTTTGAGAGGTTTCCTCTCATACCTTGGATCAACAAAGGGTCTTAGTGAAATTGGTTGTATTTGTCCCACATCTGGGCAAATGGTATTCTCAATCCTCAGTTTAATAAGGATTCAGAGGAAACTACCAAGAAAGATAAAAATTTTGGCTGGGCACACTATGTTTTTGAAGAGTTTCTTAAAATGATATTCAACTGTTTGATAGTCTACATTCAGAGCATTCTGATAAATCACTTAGTGCATACTCACCCTGTCGTTACAGTTAATTGAATAATGTCTTCCTGCCCTACAGAACTGAGGGGAGTACCATCAGATTCAGTAGTTCAATAGAAATTTATTAAATTTAATAAATCAAATAAAAAACTTTCTAATTACTAAAGCCTGTGAGTAGTTAGCTTTCTTTCTTCCTGACAATCTGTATACACAGAAAAATACCTCTGGACCCTCGAGTTTTGTTAATTTGACCTATATGTCTTCCGTAGCTCTTTAGGCATACGAATCCCCAGGTGTTAAAGAAATCTCAAACCCTAAGACACATCACGGCTTGACGTACAAAAATCATTATCTATCTTAACCTAGTTTTTTCCCTCCTAAATTGTCAAGAGGGAAAACCTCAAGCCTATATTTAGACTTGTGTAAACCTTTAGATTGCCTGATATTTCACTTTTGCAGAAAATCAGGAGAAATTGATAACATGAAGCAAAGTTTAGACACGCACCTGATGGCCTGCTCACAGATGAAACCCTAGAGAGAAGCTTCCCCAAATCCTAGTTCTAGATTCACTTTTACTGCATGAGACCCCCGTCCCCAAGGCCAATTTGTGTTTTAATCCAGGAAAGAAACGCCAACTTTCATTCGGGCAGGCAGAAACCAAAAAGACCACGAACATGAAGCCGAGTCGGGAGTCCCGTTCTCTCTCTTTCCCACCAACAGACTAGTTCGGGCCCCTCCGCCGCTTCGCTCTTGAGCACCCCCCAGCGTCCCCCAGGGTTGCGAACACGTACCCTCTCACCAACGTTCTGCTAAGGACACGTGTTCTTCCTGCCCAGATCAGCAGCCTGGAGCCCCTCCCGCCTCGCATTTCCAAGGCCCCGCCCACCGCTCCACCGGCCAATCGCTCCCGAGGCATAGCCCGACCCCGCCCCTCCGGCCCCTGCCCGCCGCCTTTGTTCTCCCCCGCTCCCTCTCTCAGCCTGTGCGCTCCAGGCAAACCGAGTGGCAGCCGCTGATTGGAGGCCGCGGCGCAGCCAATCAGAAGGGGGCACCTCACGTTAGCGCTCTGATCTTTAAACGCCGGAGCCGCGGGGCCTGCGGAGGAGGCCGGGAAGGAGGGTCCGCGCTGCGGTGCTCGGAGGGTCCGCGCTGCGGTGCTCGGTGCTGCGGAGCTCGTACGCGCACTTCGGCGCACGCGGCCCGCGCCCCCGGTCGGGCTGGGATTGGCCGGTCCGCGGCTTCCCCCGCCCCCAGTCAATTGCCGGCTAGGTCTTCCGGGAGGGGCGGTTTCTTTCCTTACCTCTCGTTTCCCTTCGCGAGACCGGAGCCTGAGGTTCGGGATCGCCCAGCGACCGCCGGCGCGAGGAGACCAAGCTCCGCACAGTCGCGATGAGGCCCCGGAAAGCCTGGCTGCTCGTTCTGCTCTTAGCCCTGGCGCAGCTGCTGGCAGCGGCGAGCGCCGAGGGCCCGGATGAAGGTGAGCGGCGGCGGGCCGGGCCTGTGGGCCGGGGGCGCCGCGCGGACCGCCGGCGTGCTGCAGTTTGAGGGCGGTAGCGGGGGACAGGATCGCTTGGGAGATCCGGGAGAGGAGGGCGGCGAAGTGGCCCGGGGCTGCCACCGAGGCTTGAACGCGGAGAGGATGTAAAGTGCCTTCTTTGCATGCTGGCCCCTTCGCCCTGATTCTGCTCAGATTTTCCTCGAGTCCAGGCTGACTGCCCGCTCCTGGGAAGGGGAGCTTGGGAACTGGTTCAGCATTTGAGGCTAACACGCCCAGGGAGTGTGAAGGGAGAGGGGCCTCTGGTTTCAAAACAGATTTTAGAGAAGGGGCGAGGGCATGAAGCCCCAAGTAAGAGCTCTCGGGACAACCGCGGGCAGCAAGCATTTTACGTCTCAAAACTGTAGTTTGGATATAAGTAACTCAAGGGTTCTGGTTTGAGGGAGAAAGGGATGGCTTGGTTTGCATCTTTTGGAAACCGGAGATAGCATTCCTTGTGCGAGCATTTATTCAGCACCTACTGTGTGTGTCAGCCACTGCGCTGGGTTGTGGGCGTTCAGGATGAGTGTGGCCCCTGCCCATAAAGCGCCCGCTCTGGGAGGAAGGTTCGCAGCTACTAGTCATCACTCCTGCATTCTTCTTTGAAATCGGCTAGGTAAAAACAAATGGTGTAAGAGAACTTGGAAAATTAGAAAGTTTTAGTCAAGAAAAGAATGCTAATTTCTAGAGAACAAGGCATCGCATTACTGGTCTTAAACTTCTTTCTCTCTGGCCTTTCTCTAGGTGACTAGAGTTTTTTCCTGTTGAGTTTGTTCCAATATAAATAAAGCCCTTTTTCTAATGTTAGTGTGTAAAGGAACTGTGAACTTTATACTCTTTTAAACAGCTTGAGTAACTTTGATGCAAGTCAATGATTCAAGAGTCTTTACCCACATAGAAAGGGAAGTTAAAAAGCAGCGATTGGTGAGAAGAACACCTACCTGCCAACAGGAACTAGAGAGTAGTGTCACCTACAAGTGTCTTAGGACCTTTATCCAAATCACCTGGTGCTTATTTAAATACAGAGTCCCAAAATACACCCAAGCGGACTGCAGCGGTGGGCCCTCGAATCTGCATGTTAAACATTTCATTGATTCGTGGGCAAAGTAAACTTTGGGAGGCACATTAAAGTTTGAGGACCAGTGGAGATGGAGGATAGTTTTTGGAACGTAGCCAAAGAGCAAACTAGCTTTGTCTTGGTTCCGATCCAGTGATTCTGTTTTGCGGGGATTCTTAAGAGGCCTGGAAGGGTGGCAAACATGGGTGGACACCAAGGGCTATTAGGAAGAGTGAGTCTGTCATTTGGGTCCCAGGTCACTAATGCACTGGAGACCCTGGGAAGCAGTCGCCTCTGGGGTGAGCCCGGGAATCTCTGCGGTTGGGTAGGGTGGGGCTTCTAGTAGTTACCTTGACTCTTTCCCATCCCTGGCTCTTCACGTTCAGCTTCTATCACAGATAACCCATCCCGTCGATTTATTTTAGGGCCACACTTCCCTCTACCCCAGATGGTCCCAGTCCTTAGGGGGTTTTCCCCCTTTTTTGCCTCTCGTGCTTTTTACCTTTTTTTTTTTTTTTTTTTTGCCGCACTGCGGGGCATGCGGGATCTTAGTTATTTTATTATTTATTTATTTGTTTGTTTGGCTGCACCGGGTCTTAGTTGCAGCATGCGGGATCTTCATTGCGGCCTGTGAGCTCTTGTAGTTGCGGCATGTGGACTCTTAGTTGCAGCATGCGGGATGGAGCCCGGGGCCCCCTGCATTGGGAGTGCAGAGTCTTAACCGCTGGACCACCAGGGAAGTCCCTTGCTTGCTTTTATTTGGGATTGGTTTAGATTTTAAAGTAAGTGGAAATTCACTTGGGTACAGTGCTGAGGAACTGTCCAGTTGCCCCTCTCTTTTCGTTTCTGGGAAGTAATTATCAAACGAGTCCATGTAAAACTTGGGGCATCCTGGGAAGAAAATCCTATGTGTCAACATGGCATAGCAGCTGAGCGGTCAGGACCCTCCACTCAGTAGCCTTGTGCCTTTGGGCAGGTGACTAAAGCTCTCTGTTTCTTCCTCTGTAAAGTGCATGTAATATGTTTCCCTCGGGGGTTGAGATAGTGTGCTTACGTGCTCAGCACGGTGCGTGGAACATAAACAATATCAGTTAAATGATGTTATATCTGATAACAAATTTCTCTTTTTCTATTCAGTATTGACCTAATGGTAAGATTTACCCAACTTTTGGGCTTCCCTGGTGGCGCAGTGGTTGGGAGTCTGCCTGCCAATGCAGGGGACACGGGTTCGAGCCCTGGTCTGGGAGGATCCCACATGCCGCAGAGCAGCTAGGTCCGTGAGCCACAGTTACTGAGCCTGCGCGTCTGGAGCCTGTGCTCTGCAACAAGAGAGGCCGCGATAGTGAGAGGCCCGCGCACCGCGATGAAGAGTGGCCCCCGCTTGCCACAACTAGAGAAAGCCCTCGCACAGAAACGAAGACCCAACACAGCCATAAATAAATAAATACTTAAAAAAAAAAAAAAGATTTACCCCACTTTTATGGGCACCTCCCTGGTGGGGACTGGAAGACCGGCCAGCTGAGGAGGCAGATGAGGACGTGCTGTAGGAGCCGCTGGTGTCCAGCCTGGGCAGCATCCCGTGTTGTCAGATGTCCTGCTGGGAGTGGGCAGGGGTTGCAGTGACCTGGTTAGAGGAGGGGCCTACATTTCAGGACTGGCCTTACTGGGTGGGCTAAGTAGTGTGTGGAGATGATGCAAGAGGCTTCACTGACTACACGCTGAGGAGGATGGCACCCTTCCAGAAGGGGCTGGAGCGCTTTGGATATATTTCTATCCTAGAATGTCCAACTTTAAAAGTGAAGCCCAGTGAAGAGTGGTCTCACCATTAAACTGAGATATTTTCCTTGTCCGATGTGTGGGGTTTTAGTCCGTGGGAATGTAGAGCCAACACCTTCTCCAACTGCAGAGGAGTCAGCCCTGGGGATTGTCTGCAACTTGGGGAGGAATGGAAAGGGGGGGGCCATGCCTTAATGCTGTTGAGGATCCTTAATTATGTAGGGAATGTTCTGCCATTTTGTTGATCTTTAAAAATATAAACTCAAAGTCAGTTTTTTAAAAAGTATCAAGAAATGAGTTCCCTGTTAGGAGCTCTGTCCCAGGATAACTCACGGACCCCCATTTAATCGTGAGAGCCCATCACGAGTAGTGCTCACAGACCACTTCGGGCTGCGTGTAGGTAGGAAAGCATCTCTGCGTTTCCGTTTTGTAAAATTCACCTTATCCCTGTGCATTGAGCAGACAGCCGAGTCCCACTTCCTCCCCGAGCTGTGTTTCCTAGCCTGAAGAGAGCATGAAGCTCTCCCGAGCCTTCTTCCCAACCTTCCTCCAGTCTTTCCGTCCGCCCGCAAGTGAACTTGATTCCTGGAGTGAGCCGAGCAGGCAGGCGGTGAGAGTGGAGATGCCCTGCCTGGGGCCTACCCACCTGCCCACAGCAGGCCTTCGGGGCCGTGGGAGCAGCCAGACCTGGGGCAAGGCGTGTGGCGCTTCCTAGGCCCCCGACAGGAGCAGAGAACCTGCACGACATCCCCACATTAAGCCCCCGGGTTTGCAGCCCCGATGTGGCTCATTTTGGGTGGGACTTTCAAGTGAGGGGCGGTCAGACTAGCCTTTTGAAAGCCACTGTGACCAGGGTTCTGCAGGCCGGCATGGGTCAGCTAGTACTTGTCCTGCACGTTTGTTGTAGGCAGTGTTCCTAGAAGTACCGGCAGCCCCTAGCCAGCCGGTGTAAACCCGGAGGTTCTCAAGCATTAGGTCCTAGGCTTCCCGAGGACCTGGGTGTACAGTGTTGGCTGCCAGCCACCAGTGGAAGGGGTTTCAGTGTGACGTGAGTGTAAAGAAACGAGCTGAGGCCACAGCCCTGAGAGGCGGCATTGGGGTTGAGCCCAGGTTGTCTTCCTCTGGGTCCTGCCCCCTCCACGTCCAGGGAGCCTGGTTCTCACCGCTCTCCCCAAGCCTCCTGCTGACTGTGCTGGGGGCCTGGGGCTTCTGCAGGCCCTCCCACCCTGCAGGGTCCCTGATGTGGAGCAGGGAGGTGGCGAGGTGGCTGGGGAGCTCAGGGAGGGTGGGAGGATAACCGCGGGCAGGGCCGGTAACCTGCCCCAAGAAACATGGGAGCCTGCTGGGTATGTACTCCTCAAATTGCTGGGTGTTCTTTTTGGATTTTAGAGCCGTTTCTCCTGCCCGCACAATGGAGGGACTTCTGCCTTAAGTTGGAGAGGAGGATGTGAAAGGAAAAAGCAGTGGGTGTTTGAAGGGACATGTGTGGAGGAAAGTGGGGCTCAGCGGGGTGGGGTGGGTTTTTGGTTTGCTTTTGACAATTAGTGTGCAGATTGGTAGATTTTCATGATAACGAGCAAAGCTGCCACCCTGCCCAGACCAGCTCCTGGCTTTTCTGAGCGGCTGCAGAGCCAGCACTGGATCAGTTCAGGGGCGGCGAAGATTGGGCAAGTCCCGGGGGTTTCTGGGTCCCGAGGGCAGGTTTTCAAGCCCTGACCTCAGTCCCTCTGTCATTGTTGGTTTCTCTCCTGGGAAGCATCTCCAGAAATAAATAATTGGCCCTGAAACATTCTGCCTTTGGAGTTGATGAAATCGTGCTGGCTGCACTTCTGTTTGCTGACTTGGTAGCAGCTGGGGAACCTGGGTAACGAGAACTGCCGTTCAGGATTTCTGGTACCTGTAGTTCAGCAACAAATTCAGTTGAACCTCGATAACAAGATGTGCTCATATTCTTGCGTTCTGGAAAGAGTACTTTGCTTCCAGGCAGGGCGTCCTACAAAGGTACGAACAGGAAACAAGTACTGGTTCTCAACTTTTCATTCTGGAGGATGGAATCCTAATCCATTTCTGAAAGGGGTGGCATTTTTACCTCATACACATAAAAAATAGCCCCACAGGTGTTATAATCCTTCAGCAAAAAGTTGAAATGTGAAGGGAAGAGTGTGGGGAATCATATTTTACTTACAAAGTCAGCCCAAGTAACCTCCAGGGTGGAAAAGTTGAGAACCAGTACTTGTTTCCTGTTTGTACTGATCTGGGGACCAGGCAGTCAGTCATTCATTCGGGGGGGGCGGGTTGGGATTAGATGCAGTCCTTCCTGCCTGTGGAAGCAGAGAGGGTGAGGAAGAGGAACACGTCTGTGATAGTAGCCTGGCCCTTGAGCACAGACATGGGGGACCCACGAAGTGAGGAGCCTGAAACGCACAGCGTGGATGTGGGTGAGGAGCCTTGCCGCGGGGCGGCCCCGAGGGGTGGGTCAGATCTGTGCGTGGGGAGCAGGAGGGAGGGTTCTCTGTGCCTGGGCTGGAGGCATGCAGAGCAAGGCTGGGGAGGGAGTGCTTCATCTGGAGAGGGGGCTGGTCCTGCCCTCTGAGTCCTGCCCTCCGAGTCCTGCTGCAGTTTTTAGACTTTAAATTCTAGGCCTGTAGTTAGTTTTCAACCATCTTTTAGGCATGACCTCCCTTTAAGTGAAATCTTAAGTGGCCACCCAATATGTAAATTCCTGGGGTCGGGGAGGCCCGAGGTCGCATGGTGGTGGCCCCCAGGGACCACGCAGGACTCATGACCATTTTGAGGGTTTTCGGTTCTAGGGAGTTTTTGTTTTTGTTTTTTTAATGAAGTTATTTATTTATTTGTTTATGGCTGCGTTGGGTCTTTGTTGCTGCGCGTGGGCTTTCTCTAGTTGCGGTGAGCGGGGGCTACTCTTCATAGCTGTGCGCGGGCTTCTCATTGCAGTGGCTTCACTTGTTGTGGAGCACGGGCTCTAGGTGCGCGGACTCTAGAGCACAGGCTCAGTAGTTGTGGCGCATGGGCTTAGTTGCTCCGCGGCCTATGGGATCTTCCCGGAACAGGGCTCGAACCCGTGTCCCCTGCATTGGCAGGCGGATTCTTAACCACTGTGCCACCAGGGAAGTCCCTCTAGGAAGATTTTTAAGGAGGCGGGTCACCAGTTTCCTAACCAGTCTGGGTATTTTCTGCACAGATTCTTCTAATAAAGAGGATGCCATTGAGGAGGAAGACGAGGAGGAGGAAGATGAGGAGGAGGAGGAGGACGACGGCGACGACTTGGAAGTTAAGGAAGAAAACGGTGTCTTGGTCCTAAATGACGCGAACTTTGATAACTTTGTGGCTGACAAAGACACGGTGCTGCTGGAGTTCTACGCTCCGTGGTGAGGACCCACGCTCCGCCCCCCTCAGCCAGGTGGACCAGGGGTTCCTCTGTGTCCCAGGCTTGACCCCTCAGAGTCATCCAGACCCCGCAGGGTGGGAGTGTCCGGGTGCAGGAACCCAGACTCCTGGTTCGGGAGCGCCAGGAGCTCAGCATTCTGCCAGTTTGCATCGAGCGTCCAACGAGCCAGCCCTCGCGGACCGCGGGCCCCGCTCGTTTCAGATCCAGTGCTTAAAAATGTGAACACGTCCTGTGCTAGTTACAGCTGGGGGCGGCTAACGAGCTGTGATGACACAGAGACCTGCGTGGGTGACAGACGCATCCCTCGTTACAGATTCAGCCCTCCACCCCCTCCTCCTGCCGGAGTCTGGCAGCTGCCCAGTGCAGCCCCTGGGGCCTCCCATAGGAAAGGTGCATGGGCCCTGGGGGAGCAACCCCTCTTTTCCCATCTTTCACCCTCACGGTGCAGCCAGTCATGACTCTTGGGCTCCTTCCCCCCACTTCTCTTCTGCTGTTTTTTCCATCTCATAATCCCATCTTCTTTTTCCCCTTTCTCCTGCCCTCCTTGGTTCACTTCGGAGACAAAATAGTCAAGATATTCTTATGTTGTTTGTCTAGTATAGTGTGAGATGCTTCGTAGAAGTATCTAAACAGTCCTTAGGACAGGCTTATGAGGTTACATCATTCCTGGTTTATAGATCAGCCGTTCTCAAACATTTTGTTCTCAGGACCCCTTAACACTTAAAAAATGAGGACCTCAAATAGCTTGTTATGTGGGTCATGTTTATCAGTAGTTACCATATCGGAAATTAAAACTGAGAAATAGACAAAGTCATCTTTAAATAACAATAGCCCTCTTACATGTTAACATCAGAATGCTGACATCATTGTCGGTCACGTAGCCTCTGGAAAACCCCGCCATATGCTTCTGAGAGGAGTGGAAAAGACAGCATCTTTCAGGAAGAGTTTTCTCCTCACACTGGGGTGTAGAGATGTTGAAAGCATGTTCCCTCAGCAGAGCTGGGTTTCGAACCTGGATCTGTTTGACTTTCAGCCGCCTTGGCCTCCCCTGTTGTGTGTTTCTCGTTAACTGCAAACATTTCTGGTCCCAGTGCCCCCGTTTGTGTGCGCGTTGCTGGATTTAAGTCTCCATGGGCACAGTTAACCTGCTGCTTCTTCCCAAAATCTAATTCTCAGGTGCGGGCATTGCAAGCAGTTTGCTCCAGAATATGAAAAAATCGCCACTACCTTGAAGGAGAATGACCCTCCCATTGCTGTCGCCAAGATCGACGCGACCTCGGAATCGGCGCTGGCCAGCAGGTTTGACGTGAGTGGCTATCCCACCATCAAGATCCTTAAGAAGGGGCAGGCTGTCGACTACGAGGGCTCCAGGACCCAGGAAGGTGAGTGGCTCCTGAGCTGCTGGTGGAAGTCGGGGCCAGGGTTCCCTCCCCATGGAAGGGAAAGTGGAGGGGGTGATGGGAGGGGAATCTGGATATTAGAAAGGAAGCCAAGCTGAGTGGATGGGGAGTGATCCCTGATGGAATGTTCGCGGAAACTTGGATCAACATAAACTTGTCCTTGCACGGGAGGGGGTATCTTCTTCCATTGACGACCATGAAACTCAAGGTCTGGAGCCGGTGTGTTGCAGGTCATGGGTCTTGGTAGTGTGCTGGAGCAGTGCTTCTGAATGTCTAGCTTGCATCCGACTCACGGGGGGTGGGATGGGGTGGGGTGGGGTTGAGGGGGCTCGTTAAGACAGACTGTCGAGCCCCAGCCCAGAGCTTCTGATTCACTAAGTTTCAGGTCTGGCCCAATAACCTGCGTTTCTTGTGAGCGCCAAGGGCTTGCCGAACCTGCGGGTCCAGAGCCCCACATTGGAACCACTGGTGTGCGGAGCCAGCCAGTGTTTCTAAAACCAGGCCCGATGGATCCCTGCCTGGCTCACATCAGACACTAAATAAGTTTCATTAATTGAATGAGAAAATAACATTGTGGTAGCCTTTAGCATATCTCTTAATCACTTAAGGAAAAAAGATTGCTTTGTGCTGCATTTTCCATTCCCAGTATAGCATAGTAGAAATAGCACTGAATAGGTTTGGGGTCTTTATTGCCATCACGTAGCCCTGTGTCCCCCCACAAGGGCCTCCCTTGCTGGGCCTTGGGCTCCTCATCACAGAGTGTGAGGTCATGTGGACTTGATCTCAAGGTTCCCTTTGAATTGGTGCGAGAGTCTGTCCCGTGACAGACTTGTATATTTGGAGGTCTGCGCTTGACACCTGACAGCTAGGGATGTGGCCCAGTTTGGAATCTTGAGAGCAGAGTTTGCCTAAGTGGCCTCCCCAGGCACCAGCCCTCCCAGTGCGTCTTAATAATGGGGCTCGCCCGTGCTGATGGCCCCAGGGCCTTGGCTCTGCCTGCACCGGCAGGTGCTGCTGTGCGCGCTCCAGTCTGAAAGCTCGTGCTTTGCGGCCGTGGGTCTCAGACCTGGTTCCTTGGTAGAGTCTATGGCAAAAAAGGAGAGAAAAAGTTTGCAGCCGCTGCTCCTAAGAACCACTTGGAAAGTGCTTTGCGAGAATATATTCAGTGTCCCAGGCCTGGCGTTGAATCCATCTCCGGGGAAGCAGGCCACAGATGGGCCTTTTGCGGTCTGTGCAGCCTGAGCGGCGTGGGAGCCGCTGTTCCTCTTTTCATTTTTCTCCAGTTTGGTTACATTTTATGATGCGTGTAACGTGCCAGTGCTAGATGTTCATGTCTAAATACATATGTATTTGTACGAGTTAAGAGGATGCCCCCAAAACCATTAATAGGCACGTGTGGTCAAACACTAGGAGATGACCTCTTGGGGTTCGAGTGCAGTTAGAACCCCGGCGTGGTAGGAGCGGAAGTCTCGTTCGTTGGGTTGGGCTTGGCCTGTCTCGAGCAGTCTGCAGGGGGTGCGTGTGCCAGTGGACATGTGACGGATGGCTGTTGGAGACAGTGGGCCTCTGGCTCTTAATTGTGCAGAGTGGTGCTGGCTGTAGACGTGATTGGATTTCAGGAAATCAGATGGGTCCTGTTCTGTGGCCCCGCTCTCTCTCTTCGCCCCTCACCACCTGCCACCCCTGGAGCGGGGGCCTGCATGTGCTCAGTCTTGTGTTGTTTCTTCCAGAAATTGTGGCCAAGGTCAAAGAGATCTCCCAGCCCACCTGGACACCTCCACCGGAAGTCACGCTCGTGCTGACCAAAGATAACTTCGATGAGGTGGTGAATGAGTCGGACATCATTCTGGTGGAGTTTTATGCCCCGTGGTAAGATGGTGTCTCTCTCCTGTTATCGGGTACTGGTCAGGCCCGTCCTGTATTCGGTACAGGCACGGGCCGGGGGTGGCAGGGACAGACCCCTGCACGTGAAGCAGGGCTAGCCGAAGAGCAGGCGGGTGCAAAGTCCCCGCTGTGCACAAGTGGGCAGAGTGGCGCGCTGCGTGTTCCGAGAGAGGTGGTTTCACAGAGTCTTCCCTGGGGGGTAGGATGAGGCTAAAATGTAGGCCTGAAGCGTGGAGCCTGCAGGGGAGAGTAAGCCACGTGGGCCACATAGGGGGGCCACCCAACGATCTGGGGCCCCTGGGAGCTGGAGGACACGGCCGTGCGCCGGGCAGTGCCCGCTGTCCCCCGAGCCTCGCTGCCTCCCTCCTGAGGTGTTTGAACCTTGGTTTTCTCTGTCTTCGTCTCTGCCCTCGACTGTTCTGGAGTGAATCTTGGAAGTTGACCCTGACCCTTGCTTTACACTCAAGACGTGTTCCCTTCTTGTGCCGGAGCCCCAGGGTCCTTACAGTTTCCTGCCTTTTGTCCCCTCCCCTCACCCCCCCTTCACAGGCTTGCATCCACTTCCTGCCCATCCCTCGTGTCCCAGCTCACCCTCACGTCCTGTGCGAAGTCACCACTGACTGGTATCCTTACCTGCCCCAGCTCTCCAACCAAGAAAATTGTCTTGCCTTTCCCACGACTTACCCCATGTCACGGTTACGCCCCTGTCCGCCCATGTCTCGTGTGTGTGTGGGTGTGTGTGTGTTGTGTGCGTCCCCCCACCCCCATGAAGGAGGAGGCCACATCCTGCTGGCCCCTGGGGAAGGCCTGGGCCCCGCCCTCACCCGGGGGCATCCCGAGGTTGGCTAGATCTCTCCAGTCGCCCGGGAGCGCAGGCTGGGTTTCTGCGCTTCACTTACCTGGCAGGTGGCATCCACACCAGAACAGGCTCCTGACAGAACTGCTTCCTCT